>NC_048588.1:38753764-38923764 GCF_013265735.2 Oncorhynchus mykiss
TGTAGCGTTAAGATTTCCCTTCACTGGAACAAAGGGGCCTGAACCATGAAAAACAGTCCCAGACCATTATTCCTCCTCCACCAAACTTTACAGTTGGCACTATGTATTCAGGCAGGTAGCGTTCTCCTGGCATCCGCCAAAATCAGATTTGTCTGAGGCACAGGTACAGACTCTCTCACGTAAATCTCTCCACATAAAAACTCTGATGGTTATTAGGTAGATAGTCCGTGTCACTGAAGGACACTAGAACATTCTGTGTGTTTTACTGTGAGCATTCTCTCTCTCTCTCTCTCTCTCGTGTCACGCGGAGTTTAGGAAAAAGGCTGTTACATCTGTGAATACTGCATTCTGAAGCAGAGTAGAGGACATTACCATCCGGTCACCCAGAGACAATGTTCAGAGTAGAGGACATTATCATCCAGTCACCCAGAGACCATGTTCAGAGTAGAGGACATTACCATCCAGTCACCCAGAGACAGTGTTCAGAGTAGAGGACATTACCATCCAGTCACCCTGAGACAGTGTTCAGAGTAGAGGACATTACCATCCAGTCACCCAGAGACAATGTTCAGAGTAGAGGACATTACCATCCAGTCACCCAGAGACAATGTTCAGAGTAGAGGACATTACCATCCAGTCACCCAGAGACAATGTTCAGAGTAGAGGACATTACCATCCAGAGACAATGTTCAGAGTAGAGGACATTACCATCCAGAGACAATGTTCAGAGTGGAGGACATTACCATCCGGTCACCCAGAGACAATGTTCAGAGTAGAGGACATTACCATCCAGTCGCCCAGAGACAGTGTTCAGAGTAGAGGACATTACCATCCAGTCCCCCAGAGACAATGTTCAGAGTAGAGGACATTACCATCCAGTCATCCAGAGACAATGTTCAGAGTAGAGGACATTACCATCCAGTCACCCAGAGACAATGTTCAGAGTAGAGGACATTACCATCCGGTCACCCAGAGACAATGTTCAGAGTGGAGGACATTACCATCCAGTCACCCAGAGACAATGTTCAGAGTAGAGGACATTACCATCCAGTCACCCAGAGACAATGTTCAGAGTAGAGGACATTACCATTCAGTCACCCAGAGACAATGTTCAGAGTAGAGGACATTATCATCCAGTCACCCAGAGACCATGTTCAGAGTAGAGGACATTACCATCCAGTCACCCAGAGACAATGTTCAGAGTAGAGGACATTACCATCCAGAGACAATGTTCAGAGTAGAGGACATTACCATCCAGTCACCCAGAGACAATGTTCAGAGTAGAGGACATTACCATCCAGAGACAATGTTCAGAGTAGAGGACATTACCATCCAGAGACAATGTTCAGAGTAGAGGACATTACCATCCAGAGACAATGTTCAGAGTAGAGGACATTACCATCCGGTCACCCAGAGACAATGTTCAGACAGAGTAGAGGACATTACCATCCAGTCACCCAGAGACAGTGTTCAGAGTAGAGGACATTACCATCCAGTCACCCTGAGACAGTGTTCAGAGTAGAGGACATTACCATCCAGTCACCCAGAGACAGTGTTCAGAGTAGAGGACATTACCATCCAGTCACCCAGAGACAGTGTTCAGAGTAGAGGACATTACCATCCAGTCACCCTGAGACAGTGTTCAGAGTAGAGGACATTACCATCCAGTCACCCAGAGACAATGTTCAGACAGAGTAGAGGACATTACCTTCCATTCACCCAGAGACAATGTTCAGGCAGCGTAGAGGACATTACCATCCAGTCACCCAGAGACAGTGTTCAGAGTAGAGGACATTACCATCCAGTCACCCAGAGTTCAGGCAGCGTTAACTAACCAATTAGCAGGGTGCTACACCCCACCTTGGCTTGGGCCTTTAACTTTGAAGTGTTATTCACCATTAGCGTGTGTGTGTGTGTGTGTGTGTGTGTGTGTGTGTGTGTGTGTGTGTTAGAGCTAACCAGCAGCGAGGCTCAGGCAGTGCACCGATCAATGGCCTTCATTAGGCTTTCATTACACTCATAACAAGCAGCACATGGATTTCCAATAGTGTTGAGAGCATACCTGGAATGGAGGACACTGGGGAAGGGCTCTGGATGGGGGAGGAGGAGGAGGAGGAGGGGGGGGCTCTGGATGGGGGAGGAGGGGGGGCTCTGGATGGGGGAGGAGGAGGAGGAGGGGGGGCTCTGGATGGGGGAGGAGGGAGGAGGGGGGGCTCTGGATGGGGGAGGAGGAGGAGGAGGGGGGGGGGGGCTCTGGATGGAGGAGGAGGAGGAGGAGGGGGGGGGGCCTCTGGATGGGGGAGGAGGGAGGAGGAGGAGGGGGGGCTCTGGATGGGGGAGGATGGAGGAGGAGGAGGGGGGGCTCTGGATGGGGGAGGAGGAGGAGGATGGGGGGCTCTGGATGGAGGAGGAGGAGGAGGGGGGGGCTCTGGATGGGGGAGGAGGGAGGAGGAGGAGGGGGGGCTCTGGATGGGGGAGGAGGAGGAGGGGGGCTCTGGATGGGGGAGGAGGGAGGAGGAGGAGGGGGGGCTCTGGATGGGGGAGGAGGGAGGAGGAGGGGGGGCTCTGGATGGAGGAGGAGGAGGAGGAGGGGAAGGGGAAGAGAAGAAACAGAATGTGATGAATGAGCGATAAGCAGTGGGAGTGTCAGAGAAAAGAGATGAATTCAGCGAACAGTCATCCTCCATCCTGTTATCAGTGTCAGCTTATGTTGGTTCATTACAGAATATGACAAAATAAATGACCAAATATTATACATTTTTACATTTTGTAATTGTATAACAGTATGATTGAAAATTGAAAGACAGGCAGGGAAAGAGGACAGAGAGACAGACAGAGAGAGAGAGAGAGAGACAGAGAGAGAGAGAGAGACAGACAGACAGACAGACAGACAGACAGACAGACAGACGGAGACACATTACTTGACACATTGGAAAGAATTAACAAAAAAGCAGAGCAAACTAGAATGCTATTTGGCCCTAAACAGAGAGTACACAGCGGCAGAATACCTGACCACTGTGACTGACCCAAAATTAAGGAAAGCTTTGACTATGTACAGACTCAGTGAGCATAGCCTTGCTATTGAGAAAGGCCGCCGTAGGCAGACATGGCTCTCAAGAGAAGACAGGCTATGTGCTCACTGCCCATAAAATGAGGTGGAAACTGAGCTGCACTTCCTAACCTCCTGCCCAATGTATGACCATATTAGAGAGACATATTTCCCTCAGATTACACAGATCCACAAAGAATTCGAAAACAAATCCAATTTTGATAAACTCCCATATCTACTGGGTGAAATTCTTTATTGTTTTGAAACTTCTGTATGTGTAATGTTTACCCATAATTTTTATTTTTTATTTCACTTTCTTTATTATCTACCTCACTTGCTTTGGCAATGTTAACACGTTTCCCATGCCAATAAAGCCCTTGAATTGAATTGAGACAGACAGACAGACAGAGGGAGAGAGAGAGAGAGACAGACAGAGAAGGAGAGAGAGAGAGAGAGAGAGAGAGAGAGAGAGAGAGAGAGAGAGAGACAGAGAGACAGAGAGACAGAGAGACAGAGAGACAGAGAGACAGACAGACAGACAGACAGACAGACAGACAGACAGACAGACAGAGAGAAGGAGAGAGAGCAAGAGGACAGAGAAAGCGGACAGTGAAAGGACAGACAGACAGGGATACTGTACATGTTTTTCTATTTTCTATTCTGACCATCTCTCTGTTCTCTGTCCCTCTTTTCTCTCTGTGCTTTCAGACCAACAAGGCATCGGCTCAGGGGGACATCCAGGGAGCGAGTACAGCGTCCCGCCAAGCCCTGTGGCTCTCTGTCCTCTCCATGGTGTTTGGGATCATCACGTACATCTGTGCTATCGCTGCTCTCATCTCCTATCTGTCTGGGAACCCACCGTAATCCCAGGCTGGAGACACACACACACAGTATATACACACACACACACAAATAGTATATACACAGTATATACACACACACACACAAATAGTATATACACAGTATATACACACAATATATACACACACACACAAATAGTATACACACACACACACACACACAAACAAATAGAACACACACACACAGTATATACACATAAGTACAAACACCCACACACACAGTATATACATACTTTTATACAAGGGTGGCTCAAATCCTTGACGCTGATTGGTTAAAAGCGCAATCCAGCCAGTGTCTAGTCCACAAGTTACCACCGGCTAAATCTATGATGTTAAAATGCCTATTTACTCTGTTCCATCTGACTGCACAATCCACCATCTCAGCAGCCCAGCCGGGCAATTTATAAACTTGATCTCATATATAAAATGCATTTAAACTCAGTGTTTTCACAATTCCTGACATTTAATCCTAGTAACAATTCCCTGTTTTAGGTCAGTTAGGATCACCACTTTATTTTAAGAATGTGAAATATCATAATAATAGTAGAGAATTATTTATTTCAGCTTTTAGTTCTTTCATCACATTCCCAGTGGGTCAGAAGTTTACATACACTCAATTAGTATTTGGTAGCATTGCCTTTAAATTGTTTAACTTGGGTCAAACGTTTTGGGTAGCCTTCCACAAGCTTCCCACAATACGTTGGGTGAATTGTGGCCCATTCCTCTTCACAGAGCTGGTGTAACTGAGTCAGGTTTGTAGGCCTCCTTGCTCGCACATGCCTTTTCAGTTCTGCCCACAAATGTTCTATAGGATTGAGGTCAGGGCTTTGTGATGGCCACTCCAATACCTTGACTTTGTTGTCCTTAAGCCATTTTGCCACAACTTTGGAAGTATGCTTGGGGTCATTGTCCATTTGCGACCAAGCTTTAACTCCCTGACTGATGTCTTGAGATGTTGCTTCAATATATCCACATAATTTTCATGCCTCATGATGCCATCTATTTTGTGAAGTGCACCAGTCCCTCCTGCAGCAAAGCACCCCCACAACATGATGCTGCCACCCCGGTGCTTCACGGCTGGGATGGTGTTCTTCAGCTTGCAAGCCTCCCCCTTTTCACTCCAAACATAAAGATGGTCATTATGGCCAAACAGTTCTATTTTTGTTTCATCAGACCAGAGGACATTTCTCCAAAAAGTATGGTATTTGTCCCCATGTGCAGTTACAAACCGTAGTCTGGCTTTTTTATGGTGGTTTTGGAGCAGTGGCTTCTTCCTTGCTGAGCGGCCTTTCAGGTTAGGTCGATATAGGACTAGTTTTACTGTGGATAGAGATACTTCTGTCATGTTTCCTTCAGCATCTTCACAAGGTCCTTTGCTGTTGTTCTGGGATTGATTTGCACTTTTCACACCAAAGTACATTAATCTCTAGGAGACAGAACGAGTCTCCTTCCTGAGCGGTATGGAGGCTGCGTGGTCCCATGGTGTTTATACTTGCGTAATATTGTTTGTACAGATGAACGTGGTACCTTCAGGCGTTTGGAAATTAGTCCCAAGGATGAACCAGACTTGTGGAGGTCTACAATTTATTTTCTGAGGTCTTGGCTGATTTCTTTAGATTTTCCCATGATGTCAAGCAAAGAGGCACTGAGTTTGAAGGTAGGCCTTGAAATACATCCACAAGTACACCTCCAATTGACTCAAATGATGTCGATTAGCCTATCAGAAGCTTCTAAAGCCATGACATAATTTTCTGGAATTTTCCAAGCTGTTTAAAGGCACAGTCAATTTAGTTTATGTAAACTTCTGATCCACTGGAATTATGATACATTGAGTTATGAGTGAAATAATCTGTCTGTAAACAATTGTTGGAAAAATTACTTGTGTCGTGCACAAAGTAGATGTCCTAACCGACTTGCCAAAACTATAGTTTGTTAACAATAAATTTGTGAATTATAAGTGAAATAATCTGTCGGTAAACAATTGTTGGACTAGTAGATGTCCTAACCGACTTTCCAAAACTATAGTTTGTTATCAAGAGATTTGTGGAGTGGTTGAAAAACAAGTTTTAATGACTCCAACCTGAGTGTATGTAAACTTCCGACTTCAACTGTAGTTTTTAACAGTGGAGATTTGTATAAACCTTGCCGTCTGTCTCGCCGACATTTACATTGTTTCAAAATGTAAATTCGATCGGCAGCGGTCTCATAATAATGTGTATGGGTCTTGTGAACATATCAAAATACTTAAACTTACATGCAGAATACCTGCTGTTAACTTTTGAATGATTGGAATGAATTATCCAAAGAGAGTATAAAGATTTTGGGACGAGACAGACCGGCAGGCAGCCGGAATCAGCTGGCATCATTTTTATGGATATATACAAAAAAATTGTAAATTGAAAAAAATGTTGAAATGAAACAGAGTGCAGCTAGTTTACAGTCTTTCCAGCTTCAGTTTGAAGTGATTGTGTTAGCTGTGTTGTTGGCTAGCTCCTCTGAACAACAGTGTCCTGAAGAGTGAGCACATTTTCTACGCCAGGTGAAAAGCTACTTTGTTGTTATTCTGGCTGCACTTGGACACGACCCAGTTTGACGTGACTGTAAGTTCGTCGTAGTTGGCTAGTTAGCAAGCAACACGTAAGCAAGGGATTAAGAACATTACCAGCCATTCTGGTAATGGAACATTTATAACAAACGACTGGGTCGTGTCCATTGATACAGAACAAAAAGACTGAACGACTGGGTCGGGTCCATTGATACAGAACAAAAAGACTGAACGACTGGGTCGGGTCCATTGATACAGAACAAAAAGACTGAACGACTGGGTCGTGTCCATTGATACAGAACAAAAAGACTGAACGACTGGGTCGGGTCCATTGATACAGAACAAAAAGACTGAACGACTGGGTCGTGTCCATTGATACAGAACAAAAAGACTGAACGACTGGGTCGGGTCCATTGATACAGAACAAAAAGACTGACTGGGTTGCGTCTCGGCAACCGAACCGATAGAATGAACGACCAGCCGGCTTAGGGAGCAACCATAGATTTGTATCGGGACTATATCTTGTGGAAGGATGAAATAGTATGAATAAATTAATCAAAATAATATGTTTAATATAATATAAATATACAGTCAAAATGTTGGACACACCTACTCATTCAAGGGGTTTTCCTTATTTTTTAAAAACTTTTTTCTACATTGTAGAATAATATAGTGAAGACATCAAACCTATGAAATAACAAATATGGAATCATGTAGTAACCAAAAAAGTGTTAAACAAATCTAAATTTAATTGAGATTATTCAATGTATTCACCCTTTGCCTTGATGACAGCTTTGCACATTCTTGGCATTCTCTCAAAGAGCTTCACCTGGACTACTTTTCCAACAGTCTTGAAGGAGTTCCCACATATGCTGAGCACTTGTTGGCTGCTTTTCCTTCACTCTCCGGTCCAACTCATCCCAAACCATCTCAATTGGGTTGAGGTCGGGTGATTGTGGAGGTCAGGACATCTGAAGCAGCACTCCATCACTCTCCTTCTTGGTCAAACAGCTCTTACACAGCCTGGAGTTGTGTTTTGGGTCATTGTCCTGTTGAAAACAAAGGATAGTCCCACTAAGCCCAAACCAGATGTGATGGCTTATCACTGCAGAATGCTGTGGTAGCCATGCTGGTGAAGTGTGCCTTGAATTCTAAATAAATCAGACTGTGTCACTAGCAAAGCACCCCCACACCTCCTCCTCCATGCTTCACGGTGGGAACCACACATGCAGAGATCACCCATTCACCTACTCTGCATCTCACAAAGACATCGGGATTGGAACCAAAAATATCAAATTTGGACTCATCAGACCAAAGAACAGATTTACACCGGTCTAATGTCCATTGCTTGTGTTTCTTGGCCAAAGCAAGTATCTTCTTCTTATTGGGGTCCTTTAGCAGTGGTTTCTTTGCAGCAATTCAACCATGAAGGCCTGATTCACACAGTCTCCTCTGAACAGTTGATGTTGAGATGTGTCTGTTACTTGAACTCTGTGAAGCATTTATTTGGGCTGCAATCTGAGGCTGGTAACTCTAATGAACGTATCCTCTGCAGCAGAGGTAACTCTGGGTCTTCCTTTCCTGTGGCGGTCCTCATGAGAGCCAGTTTCATCACAGCGCTTGACGGTTTTTGTGACTGCACTTGAAGAAACTGTCAAAGTTCTTGAAATATTCCAGATTGACTGACCTTCATGTCTTAAAGTAACGATGGACTGTCGTTTCTCTGTTCTTGCCATAGTTAAGGACTTGGTCTTTTACCAAACATGGAGATCTTCTGTACACCACCCCTACCTTGTCACAACAGATTGGCTCAAATGCATTAAGGAATGAAATTGCACAAATTAACTTTTTTAACAAGGCACACCTGTTAATTGAAATACATTCCGGGTGACTACCTCATGAAGCTGGTTGAGAGAAAGTATGCAGAGCTGTCATCAAGGCAAAGGATGGCTACTTTGAAGAATCTCATATAAAATATATTATATGAACGAACACTTCTTTGGTTACGACATGATTCCATGTGTGTTATTTCATAGTTTTGACGTCTTCACTGTTATTCTACAATGTAGAAAATACAAACAAATAAAGGAAAACCCCCTTGAATGAGTAGGTGTGTCCAAACTATTGACTGGTACTGTACATATGAACACCCCCCCTCACCCCCCCCCCCCCCCCCAACCTGGATCTATGTTGAAGATCAGTCACCCTCTGACCTTAGCATGAAGGAGCAATCATCGACATGATGACTGAGGAACCATCACATTATGTAAAGGATATTCATCACAGAAAGGTACAATACATTTTTGTTACGTACCCTACACTGTCTGTTCACGGGAGATTACAAGGACATGGGGATATACTCTAGACTAGACTGTCAATGGACCTCTTCTGTGGTCCTCTTGAGTGGGACGGCCTGGGAGTGACCCGACAGGGATGACGGAGTCCTTTGATGGCCTGGCAGTGACCCGACAGGGATGACGGAGTCCTGTGATGGCCTGGGAGTGACCCGACAGGGATGACGGAGTCCTGTGACGGCCTGGGAATGACCCGACAGGGATGGCGGAGTCCTGGGACGGCCTGGGAGTGACCCGACAGGGATGACGGAGTCCTGTGGAGTCTGTGTGAAGGCTGTGAACACGAAGGGGAGGTAGTAGGAATTCTAATGGTCCTGACTGACTGTAGGGGACAAGACAGGAGCAGGATAGGTGTAGAGCAGGATAGGTCCTGACTGACTGTAGGGGACAAGACAGGAGCAGGATAGGTTCTGACTGACTGTAGGGGACAAGACAGGAGCAGGATAGGTCCTGACTGACTGGGTGTAGATTGAGAGAGGGGTGTAGAGAGGGAGAGAGGGGTGTAGAGAGGGAGAGAAGGGTGTAGAGAGGGAGAGAGGGGTGTAGAGAGGGTGAAGGGGTGTAGAGAGGGTGAAGGGGTGTAGAGAGGGAGAGAGGGCTGTAGAGGGTGAGAGAGGGGTGTAGAGAGGGAGAGGGGTGTAGAGAGGGAGAGAGGGGTGTAGAGAGGGAGAGAGGGGTGTAGAGAGGGAGAGGGGTGTAGAGGGTGAGAGGGGTGTAGAGAGGGAGAGGGGTGTAGAGAGGGAGAGAGGGGTGTAGAGAGGGAGAGAGGGGTGTAGAGAGGGAGAGAGTGGTATAGAGGGTGAGAGAGGGGTGTAGAGAGGGAGAGGGGTGTAGAGAGGGCTGTAGATGGAGAGAGGGGTGTAGAGAGGGAGAGAGGGGTGTAGAGTGAGAGAGGGGTGTAGAGGGTGAGAGGTGTGTAGAGAGGGAGAGAAGGGTGTAGAGAGGGAGAGAAGGGTGTAGAGAGGGAGAGAGGGGTGTAGAGAGGGAGAGAGGGGTGTAGAGAGGGAGAGAGGGGTGTAGAGAGGGTGAGAGGGGTGTAGAGAGGGAGAGAGGGGTGTAGAGAGGGAGAGAGGGCTGTAGAGAGGGAGAAAGGGCTGTAGAGGGTGAGAGGGGTGTAGAGAGGGTGAGAGGGGTGCAGAGAGGGCGAGAAAGGGCTAGACCCTGCTGCCTGCGTGGCAGCATGATTCATTCCATTAAGAGAAGCTACTCCTGCAGGACACCGTCCACTCCCCGCTGACCAAATATAGACTGGCTATTCTCTCCTCCGTACGCAGCCACTTTGGGGGATTGCCATGCACCTATGAGACTCTCTCTCTCTCTCCTAGACAGGATGGGAATGTTTAAACAACCATGCCATCATAACATGAAGCAATTCTTCTATGATAAATCAACGACGGACTCCATATTCAGCCGATGTCACCATTGATACCCTACAGAAAGCTGAAGGGCACATACAGTTTGTTACAAACCACAACACGATGTCACAGCAGCCTGGTATGTTCTCCGTGGACATTCTAATCTACACAGTGAGACGGGAGTGACTGGGGCACAGCCTTCTTGTATACTAACTAACTCGATGCCAAGCGCGCATCCTTTTCTCCTACACGTAAACAGGTAGACTCGGCGATATGACTTCGATGCAGAAAGTAAACAGCGAGTCCAATTTCCACAACAACTAAGAACCTTGAAGTGCGAGTCTCAACTTCTCCGGACGTTTTGGTCCCGTGGCGCTAACACGTTGTTACACGCTACTGACGAGGCGCTACTGACGAGGTCTGTCGACGTACTACTGACGACCACGTTGTTATAATGTATGAAACAACCCATTGAACAGATACTGTCTGACAAGTGTTTGGAGCGAATTGGAGCTTCGCAATTTTTTTTGTTCAACTGCTGATCGTGACGTCGTCATTTTGCGGAGTCAACCTTCAAAAGTCAACCGGTGAATTAGCACTTTGACATGTTTCCCTTTGCTAAGTGCTTCAACGTCCCTTCTCTGTCTGGAATGATCCTAACAATGACAAGATGTCTAGCCACTTCAGTGCTCAGTTCTTCAGGAGCTCAGTGTGCCATAAAGACAGACTAAACGTACTGACATTTTCTAATTACATATCTAGGTTTTAGAGATCCAGTGGGTCACCGGTTGTTTCTTTCCAACGAAAGGAATGTTTTTTTTCCCAGAGAATCAGTGTTGTGTCAAGACTGAGTTTTGATTTCATGAAAAACACAGGAATAATAATTGAGAAAAAAAACACACTTTAGAAACCATAACAACTAAATGTGACTGCCAGTACTGGTGACATACTACTGACGAGGTCTGTCGACGCGCTACTGATGAGGTCTGTCGACATGCTACTGATGAGGTCTGTCAACACGCTACTGATGAGGTCTGTCAACGCGCTACTGAGGAGGTCTGTCGACGCGCTACTGAGGAGGTCTGTCAACACTGGCCGGGGTTAGACAGAGAAAACAACAAAGTACTTTTGAGATTCACCCCGTGTGTTGATCATTCAGTCTAGTCAGAGGTCAGGGGTCAGGTGAACGAGCGTGAGCTGATCAGGTGTACCTGTACTGTTGTCGTTCACAACCCTTTGTGTTATGATGAAATGTACATAGAAAAAGACGACCGACGTAATAAAAGACACTTGACTAAACATGTAGCTTAACTTTCCATGTTTGACAATATCATTCATATTTTGGTTCATTTTGTGGTGTTTGTTTCATTAAGGAAATATGAATTCTTTAAAAACGCAAGGAAAAAAATAATAATAATTCAACCAATTCCAAATATTTTTTATTTAAAAAACAACAATGGTTTGAGCTGTAAAATTAAAAAACAACAAACCTGAAAAAAAAAAAAAAAAAAAAAAAGTAAGATATAAGCAGAATCCTGGATAATCAGAGTGTCTTGGAATATCTTCGTCTGACAGAATCTCTGTAGAACTGGAAGATCTTGTCCGATGCTTTCTGACTGACAGCTATACACTGTTGCAGCTGTAGGGAGAAAGACAGGGGGTACAGGGGAATAGTCATTGGCTATTGATATTCGTCGTGCACTGTTGAGGGAGCTCGCAAAGTAAGCATTCCACTGCACTGTTTATACCTGCTGAAAAACTGTGTAGCCCACATAAAAAAATAAAAATACTAGTTTACTAAAGGATATTATAGTATTCTGTAGTAAACTGCAGAATACAATACTGCACACGGTAGTATCCCTCAATCGTGTAGTGCTTACTATCCAATGTTGTAGTATACTGTAGAATACTATACACTAGTATCCCTCCATCATGTGTAGTATACTGTAGAATACTATACACTAGTATCCCTCCATCATGTGTAGTATACTGTAGAATACTATACACTAGTATCCCTCCATCATGTGTAGTATACTGTAGAATACTATACACTAGTATCCCTCCATCATGTGTAGTATACTGTAGAATACTATACACTAGTATCCCTCCATCATGTGTAGTATACTGTAGAATACTATACACTAGTATCCCTCCATCATGTGTAGTATACTGTAGAATACTATACACTAGTATCCCTCCATCATGTGTAGTATACTGTAGAATACTATACACTAGTATCGCTCGATGATGTATTTCTTACTATAGAATTTGTAGTATACTATACTCTATACTCCACGCCGTAGTATTCTTTGATAACGTAGTTCTTACTTTAGAATGTTCTAGTGTACTGAATAATTATAATACACTCTGTAGTATCCCTCCATCATGTGTAGTATACTGTAGAATATTAAATACAGTATTATACCCCCCCCCCCTTAAAAAAAAACAGTATTGTCCGCAAAAACACTACAGTAATTAGTATATACTAGTTTTTACTACAGTATTTAGTTAGCATATACTCCACCCATTTCCATATCCCTGTGTGTGCGCCAACCATGAGTGAGAAACTTACATTGCCAAATATAGACTATATATTGTGTTCCCTACAGGTTATAGAAAAGAGCAAAATCTCTGACTTTCCATTCAGGGTCCAGTCCTACCTACTGGTTATGGAAAATCTGCTCTTAGTATTTGCCCAGTAGGCTTCCTCAAGGAGAAAGCCCCCACTTCTATGTCAAAGATGATAAAACACAATAGTAAACACTACAGTAATTATATACTATAGTATATACTACCGTATGTATACTATAGTAAACTTTACTACAGTAATTATATACTATAGTATATACTACCGTGTGTATACTACAGTAAACTTTACTACAGTAATTATATACTATAGTATATACTACCGTGTGTATACTACAGTAAACTTTACTACAGTAATTACATACTATAGTATATACTACCGTATGTATACTATAGTAAACTTTACTACAGTAATTATATACTATAGTATATACTACCGTGTGTATACTACAGTAAACTTTACTACAGTAATTATATACTATAGTATATACTACCGTGTGTATACCATAGTAAACTTTACTACAGTAATTATATACTATAGTATATACTACCGTATGTATACTATAGTAAACTTTACTACAGTAATTACATACTATAGTATATACTACCGTATGTATACTATAGTAAACTTTACTACAGTAATTACATACTATAGTAGAATGAATGTATTATTAATTAAGCGGGAGCTTATAGAATATAGTTGTTCTATTTCACACATGTATAAGTATTACAACACGTGTGTGAATTGGAAATGCATTTTATTTAACATTTTTTAATATCCCCCTTCTCCCTGAGACACCCTCAGAGAGTGGGGTCACAGCCAGGATCAACCATTATCGACTGGCTCCTAACGGCTTCCTGACGGCTTCCTGACGGCTTCCTGACGGCTTCCTGCCGTTAGCAGTTTGTTTAGAGCCGTTAACGACACTGCTGGTGCTTCGGCGATCAATACAATTATACCATTCTTCCAAACACCACTGAAAAGAAATGTGTGATTTAAGAGGTGGATATTTACTGACCTCGTGAACTGTAAAAGACCCTCTGGTGGATGACATCATCACTCTGCGCTCGGTACTGTCAATAGCGAAGGTCATCAAAGCTCGACTTTCCTGAGAGAGGAAACACAAACGAGTAGATCCAGGCTCAATTAGGGACGACTTACCCAATGTGCTGCAGTTCCTAGTGACACATAGAAAAGCTATTTACTAAAATGTGGAATAAAAGGAAATGAATGTAATGTCAAAAGCAAAAAACGAATTTACATTTTAAAAACGGAGTCATCCTGTGGTAATGATGGTAGTTGTAGTAATGATGGTAGTAATGATGGTGGTAGTAATGATGGTGGTAATGATGGTGGTAATGATGGTAGTAGTAGTAATGATGGTAGTAATGATGGTGGTAGTAATGATGGTAGTAATGATGATGGTAGTGATGATGGTAGTAATAATGATGGTAGTAATGATGATGGTAGTAATGATGATGGTAGTAATGATGACGGTAGTAATGATGACGGTAGTAATGATGGTAGTAGTAGTAATGATGGTAGTTGTAGTAATGATGGTAGTAATGATGGTGGTAGTAATGATGGTGGTAATGATGGTGGTAGTAATGATGATGGTAGTAATGATGGTAGTAGTAGTAATGATGGTGGTAGTAATGATGGTAGTAATGATGATGGTAGTAATGATGATAGTAATGATGATGGTAGTAATGATGGTAGTAATAATGATGGTAGTAATGATGGTGGTAGTAATGATGATGGTAGTAATGATGGTAGTAGTAGTAATGATGGTAGTAATGATGACGGTAGTAATGATGATGGTAGTAATGATGGTAGTAGTAGTAATGATGGTAGTAATGATGATGGTAGTAATGGTGGTAGTACTGATGGTAGTAGTGATGGTAGTAGTAATGGTAGTAGTAATGGTGGTAGTAGTAATGATAGTAGTAATGATGGTAGTAATGATGATAGTAATGATGACGGTAGTAATGATGGTAGTAATGATGATGGTAGTACTGATGGTAGTAGTGATGGTAGTAGTAATGGTGGTAGTAATGGTGGTAGTAGTAATGATAGTAGTAATGATGGTAGTAGTAATGATGGTGGTAGTAGTAGTAATGATGGTAGTAGTAGCAATGATGGTAGTAGTAGTAATGATGGTAGTAGTAGTAATGATGGTAGTAATGGTGGTAGTAGTAATGATGGTAGTAGTAGTAATGATGGTGGCAATGATGATGGTAGTAATGATGGTGGTAGTAATGATGGTAGTAATGATGGTGGTAGTAATGGTAGTAGTACTGATGGTAGTAATGATGGTAGTAGTAATGATGGTAGTAATGATGGTAGTAGTAATGGTGGTAGTAGTAGTAATGGTGGTAGTAGTAATGATGGTAGTAATGAACAATCATCTACCTTCTCCTGTGCTGCGTTGGGGTCGGTAATGACCTGGCCATCTGTATCGATGGCACAGGTGACCCCAGCGAACAGGCAGCTCATAGGCAGGCCCGCGTCCATCAGGGCCATACAGGCTGAGTTCAGAAAACAGGACAACAGCTGTGGGAGGGGGGGGAGGATAAGGAACAACACTACTGACACACATAATTATAATAATAATTATAATAAGACGGCATCTACTGTCCCGTCCTCTGCACCTTCTCCACAGACCTGAAGTCTACGGTCTCTGAATGAATTCTGTTCGCTGCCAAACTCCCTCAAAGTAGGACACCAAGATCCACACACATCCATCGTGCAAAGAGAAAACTAGAAGAATGTCGCGGGAACTTTGACATAGCTTATTTGTGTTTTAATTTTGGGTCTCTGAATGAGCGTGACTTCAGGGAGTGTAAGGTGCCCCAGGATGTTGTGTGTGTGTTGAGGGGGACTGAGGAGGGGCACGGAAGCCCACTTCACAGGCGGAATAAACACCTGACTGCAGTCTTAGTGCAACAAAAGGCAATGGGACTGGTAGGCTAACACACACACACACACACACACACACACACGTTATTTCACTAAAGGATACTGAACCGTCATCATGGACCACTTGTAGGACGAGAGTGAGGGAGGAGCGTGGATGAAGGGTGGAGAGAAGAGACGCCTCGCATGTTTCCCTCACACACTGTTCTCTGGCTCGCTCTCTGACACCTGAGGAAGAATGAAAATGAAGTTAGACACTGCCATCTTGTGGTGTTCTGTGGAAGTGTATGGTGCATGTCCTTTTAGGTGTAATGTAATAAGGCACTTCGTCTCGGGCCTAACAGCACCCGTTCCATTTTACCCTCCAAACACCAGCTTCTCTCTTAAATATATGATTCCTCACTCAAAAGGGAGTGGGATGCTAGTAGTAAGGGGAGGGTTTATTTTATTGCGTGCATCGGTCAGTAAAGGAAAGGGAAGGAAGAGGTGGGGAGTATGAGATGTAGGAAGATGAAGTTGTATGGAGTACACTACAGTTTGGCTACAGGTTTGAATGCCACGTCATGACACAGGTCTGTGTGATGAGTGTTTTAGTGGAGGAAACGGTAGACCACGTGTTGATATTTTGTGAACTGTATGACATAGACGAGGAGAGATTGTGTGAAAGGGTTAGAGAGGCTGGACGGTGTTGGGTGTAGTGGGGGGAGGAAAGGGAAGTGGTGTCTAGGGATCTATTTCACTTTCTTAGAGGAACGGGACTAATGAAGATCATTTAATGTAGGTAGGCTGTGACTGGCCTCACACTCCTGTACAGTAGGTGGCGGTGTATGCCCCTTAAACGTTGCTATCTGCCAACCTAATCCCAAATAAGAAAATTCCTTACTCACCTGGTAGTCCCACTTTGGGCTGCATCACCACCTCCAGGGTAGCTCTGTCATAGATCTCCTTACTGACCTTCACCTCCGCCGGGCCATACACTCCAGCTAATACACTGGTGTCTCCTGCAGAAAGACAGACCCAATGACACACACAATAACATAATCCATATCTGAGACAAAGCGATGTAACGCAGCACAGCTCGGATGAGTATAGTTGGGTCACATCTGTCTTGTTGGTCAATGAGGGGGTGAGGGGGGGGGCAGCGTGAGAGCAGCTACGGTAATAGTTTGATACATTTCCTTTCAACGGTATCTTGTTCTGATATACTGCTAACATACCTTGGACGAAGGACGACGATCCATCAGGTCGTGATAGTAAATTCTGTTCGCAGCCAAACTCCCTCAAAGTAGGACTCGAAGATGCACACACATCCATCGTGCTTGTAAAAAGAAAACTAGAAGAATGTCGCGGGGATTTGACGTAGCTTATTTGTGTTGTCATTTGGACGCTCAATGATGACGGCATTTACCCCCAGTCCCCTCGTTTGTCTGTATCGCAGATCTCAAAGAAATTGTTAGGTGTAAGCAATAAGACCTAAACCCAGATAGCGGTTTCATGGAGCTGCTGAGACCAACACAATTGTTTTAGATCTACTAGACTTCAGGGGATTGATTTAGTCGCTGTTAGCTACTGTAATTTGCAACTAGCAGAGGTAGCTAGCTAAACAGTGAAGAAGATGGCGACGCTAAACAGTATTAAGAACATGTATGGGATCTGTTCTCATGCAATCCGCCAAACGACTGGATTGAGAGCAGCAAAACTCATTCAGCAGAGGGCGTTCAGAGTCAATGTGAGTTAATAACATATTTTTTATAGCTAACCCATTAGTTGATGTGAGGAATTGTTGCTTGACATTGCACAAGTTAGCTAACATTATGGCTAGTTGTGGCTAGCAAGCTAAACGTCATTTAGCGCACATGAATTAGTTGAATATATTCAGTGCACATCCATCCAAATGATTTAAATGTTAAATAACATTCTTGTTTTGCACGTTTTCATTACTCTACATAACTACCAGGTAAGCTAGCCAACTTGGTAACACGTTTGTTTAGCACCCACTGGAACAAATAGTTAGCTAATATGCTAATGTATCATTAACTTGCTAGTCTGAAAACCCTATTGTGTGTTGCTTTCATTTTGAATTAGTTACTTTGATATTAGTTGATCACTGCTAAATAGTGACGCTTAATTTTCCTGCATCCTGATTGGTCGATTGTGGGGAGTGGAGAACTGCAGACGTCATTTGTGATCGACGCAAAGTCGAACTTCTGCGTAACTATCAATACTTTCTGAGTGATGGTGATGATGATGATGATCATACAATGTTTCACAAGAGAAAGTGAGAGCCTTCTATTTGACCCGTCTAATCTTGCTAGCTATGTAGAGCGCTGGTCTGATTTCAAACCTTCACAAGCATACACATCACCTCTAGGACCAGCTGGAAGGTCAGACAATTAAAAACAAAAAAGCTACAGGGTAGACTGTTGTGTGTAGCTGCGGTTTGTGATTACTGCAGTAAACAGTGCCTACTAACTGCGTCACTAAACCATTCCTAAGGGACCCGTCAGACTGCAGGCTTGGTGTGTGTGTGTGTGTGTGTGTGTGTGTGTGTGTGTGTCACTGTAAGTCGTTCGAACATCTGCAAAATGGCTCAAATGTAGTAAACCCTCTCTCTGAAAATCAAAAAGCTTTATTGGCATCAATGCTTGTCAAGGCTCCCTAGTGGCTCACCGGTTCAATTCCAGGCTGTATCACAACTGGCCTTGATTGAGAGTTCCATAGGGCGTTGCAAAACATTTGGCCCAGCGTTGTCCGGGGTTTGGCCGGGATAGGCCGTCATTGTAAATAGGAATTTGTTCTTAACTAGCTAAATAAAGTTTTAAATATATATATATATATTGCCAAAGCAACAATGTATACAATATAGATTGTAATAAAATAATGGAGAATAATATAAAATGGTAGTAAAAAATAAATAAAATAAATAAATAACAATAATAAAATGGTAACAGTCAATATAAATATAATATAATACACAGTCAATATAAATATAATATAATACACAGTCACTAGAAATATAATATAATACATACAGTCAAGAGATTAAATATAATATAATACACAGTCACTAGAAATATAATATAATACACAGTCACTAGAAATATAATATAATACACAGTCACTAGAAATATAATATAATACACAGTCAATATAAATATAATATAATACATACAGTCAATAGATGAAATATAATATAATACATACAGTCAATAGAAATATAATATAATACATACAGTCAATAGAAATATAATATAATACACAGTCAATATAAATATAATATAATACACAGTCACTAGAAATATAATATAATACACAGTCAATAGAAATATAATATAATACACAGTCACTAGAAATATAATATAATACACAGTCACTAGAAATATAATATAATACACAGTCAATATAAATATAATATAATACACAGTCACTAGAAATATAATATAATACACAGTCAATATAAATATAATATAATACACAGTCAATATAAATATAATATAATACACAGTCAATATAAATATAATATAATACACAGTCAATATAAATATAATATAATACACAGTCAATAGAAATATAATATAATACACAGTCACTAGAAATATAATATAATACACAGTCACTAGAAATATAATATAATACACAGTCAATATAAATATAATATAATACACAGTCACTAGAAATATAATATAATACACAGTCAATAGAAATATAATATAATACACAGTCAATATAAATATAATATAATACACAGTCACTAGAAATATAATATAATACATACAGTCAAGAGATTAAATATAATATAATACACAGTCACTAGAAATATAATATAATACACAGTCACTAGAAATATAATATAATACACAGTCAATATAAATATAATATAATACACAGTCACTAGAAATATAATATAATACACAGTCAATAGAAATATAATATAATACACAGTCAATATAAATATAATATAATACACAGTCACTAGAAATATAATATAATACACAGTCAATAGAAATATAATATAATACACAGTCACTAGAAATATAATATAATACACAGTCACTAGAAATATAATATAATACACAGTCAATATAAATATAATATAATACACAGTCACTAGAAATATAATATAATACACAGTCAATATAAATATAATATAATACACAGTCAATATAAATATAATATAATACACAGTCAATATAAATATAATATAATACACAGTCAATATAAATATAATATAATACACAGTCAATAGAAATATAATATAATACACAGTCACTAGAAATATAATATAATACACAGTCACTAGAAATATAATATAATACACAGTCAATATAAATATAATATAATACACAGTCACTAGAAATATAATATAATACACAGTCAATATAAATATAATATAATACACAGTCAATATAAATATAATATAATACACAGTCAATATAAATATAATATAATACACAGTCAATATAAATATAATATAATACACAGTCAATATAAATATAATATAATACACAGTCAATATAAATATAATATAATACACAGTCAATATAAATATAATATAATACACAGTCAATAGAAATATAATATAATACACAGTCAATAGAAATATAATACACAGTCACTAGAAATATAATATAATACACAGTCACTAGAAATATAATATAATACACAGTCAATAGAAATATAATATAATACACAGTCAATATAAATATAATATAATACACAGTCACTAGAAATATAATATAATACATACAGTCAAGAGATTAAATATAATATAATACACAGTCACTAGAAATATAATACAGTCACTAGAAATATAATATAATACACAGTCACTAGAAATATAATATAATACACAGTCACTAGAAATATAATACAATACACAGTCAATATAAATATAATATAATACACAGTCACTAGAAATATAATACACAGTCACTAGAAATATAATATAATACACAGTCACTAGAAATATAATATAATACACAGTCACTAGAAATATAATACAATACACAGTCAATATAAATATAATATAATACACAGTCACTAGAAATATAATATAATACACAGTCACTAGAAATATAATACAATACACAGTCACTAGAAATATAATATAATACACAGTCACTAGAAATATAATACAATACACAGTCAATATAAATATAATATAATACACAGTCAATATAAATATAATATAATACACAGTCAATAGATTAAATATAATATAATACACAGTCACTAGAAATATAATATAATACACAGTCACTAGAAATATAATACAATACACAGTCAATAGAAATATAATACACAGTCACTAGAAATATAATATAATACACAGTCACTAGAAATATAATATAATACACAGTCAATATAAATATAATATAATACACAGTCAATAGAAATATAATACACAGTCACTAGAAATATAATATAATACACAGTCACTAGAAATATAATATAATACACAGTCAATATAAATATAATATAATACACAGTCACTAGAAATATAATATAATACACAGTCACTAGAAATATAATATAATACACAGTCAATATAAATATAATATAATACACAGTCAATATAAATATAATATAATACACAGTCAATATAAATATAATATAATACACAGTCACTAGAAATATAATATAATACACAGTCACTAGAAATATAATATAATACACAGTCAATATAAATATAATATAATACACAGTCACTAGAAATATAATATAATACACAGTCACTAGAAATATAATATAATACACAGTCAATAGAAATATAATATAATACACAGTCACTAGAAATATAATATAATACACAGTCAATATAAATATAATATAATACACAGTCAATAGAAATATAATATAATACACAGTCACTAGAAATATAATATAATACACAGTCAATATAAATATAATATAATACACAGTCACTAGAAATATAATATAATACACAGTCAATATAAATATAATATAATACACAGTCAATAGAAATATAATATAATACACAGTCAATATAAATATAATATAATACACAGTCAATATAAATATAATATAATACACAGTCACTAGAAATATAATATAATACACAGTCAATATACATATAATATAATACACAGTCAATATAAATATAATATAATACACAGTCAATAGATTAAATATAATATGATACATACAGTCAATAGATGATATAGATAGATATAATACATACAACAGGCTTAACATAGAAAATGGAACTATATGTAACTAACTGTCGTCCTGACCATTACATCAGTACTACAAATACCATCATCACTACTACTACCATCATCACTACTACTACCATCATCACTACTACTACCATCACTACTACTACCATCATCACTACTACTAACCATCATCACTACTACTACCATCATCACTACTACTACCATCATCACTACTACTACCATCATCACTACTACTACCATCATCACTACTACTAACCATCATCACTACTACTACCATCATCACTACTACTACCATCATCACTACTACTACCATCATCACTACTACTACCATCACTACTACTACCATCATCACTACTACTAACCATCATCACTACTACTAACCATCATCACTACTACTACCATCATTACTACTACCATCATCACTACTACTAACCATCATCACTACTACTAACCATCATCACTACTACTAACCATCATCACTACTACTAACCATCATCACTACTACTACCATCATTACTACCATCATTACTACTACTAACCATCATCACTACTACTAACCATCATCACTACTACTAACCATCATCACTACTACTAACCATCATCACTACTACTAACCATCATCACTACTACTACCATCATCACTACTACTACCATCATTACTACTACCATCATCACTACTACTACCATCATCACTACTACTACCATCATTACTACCATCATTACTACTACCATCATCACTACTACTACTACTACTACCATCATTACTACTACTACCATCATTACTACCATCATTACTACTACTACTACTACCATCATTACTACCATCAGTACTACTACCATCATCATTACTACCATCATCATTACTACCATCAGTACTACTACCATCATCATTACTACCATCAGTACTACTACCATCAGTACTACCATCATTACTACTACCATCATTACTACCATCATCATTACTACCATCATTACTACTACCATCAGTACTACTACCATCAGTACTACTACCATCATTACTACCATCATTACTACCATCAGTACTACTACCATCATTACTACCATCATTACTACCATCAGTACTACTACCATCAGTACTACTACCAGCATCATTACTACCATCACTACTACCATCAGTACTACTACCATCATTACTACTACCATCATGACTACTATCATCATTACTACCATCATCATTACTACTACTACCATCATTAGTACCATCATCATTACTACCACCAACATCATTATTACTACTACTACCACCACCATTACGACTACTACCATCATCATTACTACCACCATCATTACTACCATCATTACTATCATCATTACTACCATCATCAGTACTACTACTACCATCATTAGTACCATCATCATTCCTACCACCAACATCATTATTACTACTACTACCATCATCATTCCTACCACCACCAGTACTACTACTACCACCACCAGTACCACTACTACCATCATCACTGCCACCATCATCATTACTACTACTACCATCATCATTACTGCCACCATCATCATTACTACCACCATCATCATCACTACTACCACCATCATCACTACTACCACCATCATCATTACTACTACCATCATCATCATTACTACTACCACCATCATCATTACTACCATCATCAGTACTACTACTACCACCACCATTACTACTACTACCATCATCATTACTGCCACCATCATCATTACTACCACCACCATTACTACTACTACCATCATCATTACTACCACCATCATCATTACTACTACCATCATCATCATTACTACTACCACCATCATCATCATTACTACCATCATCAGTACTACTACTACCACCACCATTACTACTACTACCATCATCATTACTGCCACCATCATCATTACTACCACCATCATCACTACTACCACCATCATCATTACTGCCACCATCATCATTACTACCACCATCATCACTACTACCACCATCATCACTACTACCACCATCATCATTACTACTACCATCATCATCATCACTACTACTACCATCATCGTTACTACTACCATCATCATCGTTACTACCATCATCATCGTTACTACTACCATCATCATTACTACTACCATCATCGTTACTACTACCATCATCATCGTTACTACTACCATCATCATTACTACTACCATCATCGTTACTACTACCATCACCAACATGAATTTGTTATAATTACCACTACTATTTGGAATAATAATAATAGTAATAACAATACTAGTAATAATAGGTAAGTTTCTGTTTACTATGCAGATGTTATTATCCAGTGTCCCTCAGGCGATGGCAGGAAGATACATATTTGGCTGAAAGAGGAGCCATTGCTCCTTCGCCCATGAGTATGTTTAGTTTTCCCTCTCGGTTTAATAAGTAGGAATTTTGAAAAAGTGTAGTAATTTCTTTGAATAATGAATCTCTTTGTGAGGAATATTTTATCACAGTAAAGGAGAAAGTGCATCTCTGTCTCTACCTCCCCTGTCATGCAGTGACCACATACACGCTCCTCTTTGGGTAGCCATGTCTTTTTATGTCTGCCGGTTTCTATTGCCAATCGGTGGTCACTCAGCCTGTACTTGGTAAGGATCTGTCTCTGCTTCGTATCTCTGACAGAGTAGAGATAATCAGCCAATTCGTATTCTCTGTTTAGGGTCAGATAGCAATTCAGTCGGCTTTGGGATTTTGTTTTGTTCTTTTCAATGTTGTAAATAGGATTCCTTTGATTGGTTCATGATTTTGTTTATTTCAATTCTTTCTTTTGAAGCAGTGCTGGTGTCAGTTTGGTTGGTGAGGTCCAACACCAGCTGGCTGAGAGGGAAAGCTGGGCTCAGCTCCTGGGCTCGGAGTGCTTTAAATTGGAGACATGAATTTGGACTTGAATTTAGGTGGAGACAAATTTGTTATCTTTTCATGACCACTGGAAAGTGGCTTAATTCTGCCCTATTTCTTTGGACTTGTAGAATTTTCCGATATAATTCTGTAAGTAGGGCTTCAATTGGAGGCTTGTCCCACATATTAAAGTCCAGTTTATTGATTGGCCCCTAAACCTCACTTCCGTAAAGAGCTATTGGAGGGATTACACTGTCAAATTACACTGGGGCGGCAGGGTAGCCTAGTGGTTAGAGTGTTGGACTAGTAACCGAAAGGTTGCAAGTTCAAATCCCCGAGCTGACAAGGTACAAATTTGTCGTTCTGCCCCTGAACCCACTGTTCCTAGGCCGTCATTGAAAATAAGAATTTAATCTTAACTTGGTAAAAGGTTAAAAAAAATATATATATATTTTGTCCAAATTCTAATTGGGTTGATTTTGAATAATTTTATTTTTATTGCAAAACTATGCTCTGCGGGTTTTTTCTTTGAGTGCATTCACTTCCATGTTAAAGTTTCCCGATGCAGATATGGTCAGACCAAGGTATGAGTCATTTCTACTGTGTTCAATTATGGTGTTGTTCAATGTGAAATTATATTTGTGTTTCTGACATGTTTTCTCTCTCCTTCCTTCTCTGTCTCTCCTCTCTCTCCTTCCTTCTCTGTCTCTCCTCTCTCTCCTTCTGTCCTCTGTCTCTCCTCTCTCTCCTTCTGTCTCTCCTCTCTCTCCTTCTGTCCTTCTCTGGCTCTCCTCTCTCTCCTTCTGTCCTTCTCTGGCTCTCCTCTCTCTCCTTCTGTCTTTCTCTGTCTCTCCTCTCTCTCTTTCTGTCTTTCTCTGTCTCTCCTCTCTCTCCTTCTGTCTCTCCTCTCTCTCCTTCTGTCTTTCTCTGTCTCTCCTCTCTCTCCTTCTGTCTTTCTGTCTCTCCTCTCTCTCCTTCTGTCTTTCTCTCTCTCCTCTCTCTCCTTCTGTCTTTCTCTGTCTCTCCTCTCTCTCCTTCTGTCTTTCTCTGTCTCTCCTCTCTCTCCTTCTGTCTTTCTGTCTCTCCTTCTGTCTTTCTCTGTCACCTTCTGTCTTTCCCTGTCTCTCCTCTCTCTCCTTCTGTCTTTCTCTGTATCTCTCTCTCTCAGGGAGCCCTCAGGCAGCAGCCGTTTGACTCCTCGGAAGAGAAGCCCCAGTTCCCAGGAGCATCGGCAGAGTTTATTGATCACCTGGAGTTCATCCAACCTAACGTGATCTCTGGGATCCCCGTCTACAGGGTCATGGACCGGGCTGGGAAGATCATTAACCCCTCAGAGGACCCACAGGTAACAATACACACTCTACTAGTTCATACTACACAGGGCATTAACCCCTCAGAGGACCCACAGTACTAGTTGATACTACACAGGTCATTAACCCCTCAGAGGACCCACAGTACTAGTTGATACTACACAGGTCATTAACCCCTCAGAGGACCCATAGTACTAGTTGATACTACACAGGGCATTAACCCCTCAGAGGACCCACAGTACTAGTTGATACTACACAGGTCAGTAACCCCTCAGAGGACCCACAGTACTAGTTGATACTACACAGGGCATTAACCCCTCAGAGGACCCACAGTACTAGTTGATACTACACAGGTCATTAACCCCTCAGAGGACCCATAGTACTAGTTCATACTACACAGGTCAGTAACCCCTCAGAGGACCCACAGTACTAGTTGATACTACACAGGTCAGTAACCCTTCAGAGGACCCATAGTACTAGTTGATACTACACAGGTCATTAACCCCTCAGAGGACCCATAGTACTAGTTGATACTACACAGGTCAGTAGCCCCTCAGAGGACCCATAGTACTAGTTCATACTACACAGGTCAGTAACCCCTCAGAGGACCCACAGTACTAGTTGATACTACACAGGTCAGTAACCCCTCAGAGGACCCATAGTACTAGTTCATACTACACAGGTCATTAACCCCTCAGAGGACCCACAGGTAACAGTACTAGTTGATACTACACAGGTCAGTAACCCCTCAGAGGACCCACAGTACTAGTTGATACTACACAGGTCATTAACCCCTCAGAGGACCCATAGTACTAGTTGATACTACACAGGGCATTAACCCCTCAGAGGACCCACAGTACTAGTTGATACTACACAGGTCATTAACCCCTCAGAGGACCCATAGTACTAGTTGATACTACACAGGTCAGTAACCTTTCAGAGGACCCATAGTACTAGTTGATACTACACAGGGCATTAACCCCTCAGAGGACCCACAGTACTAGTTGATACTACACAGGTCATTAACCCCTCAGAGGACCCATAGTACTAGTTGATACTACACAGGTCATTAACCCCTCAGAGGACCCACAGGTAACAGTACTAGTTGATACTACACAGGTCATTAACCCCTCAGAGGACCCATAGTACTAGTTGATACTACACAGGTCATTAACCCCTCAGAGGACCCACAGGTAACAGTACTAGTTGATACTACACAGGTCATTAACCCCTCAGAGGACCCACAGTACTAGTTGATACTACACAGGTCATTAACCCCTCAGAGGACCCATAGTACTAGTTGATACTACACAGGTCAGTAGCCCCTCAGAGGACCCACAGTACTAGTTGATACTACACAGGTCATTAACCCCTCAGAGGACCCACAGTACTAGTTGATACTACACAGGTCAGTAACCCGTAGGCTGTTACTGCAGGTGTCAGTACAGTATACAACATAATACCCAAGGCGTACACAGTTTACAGCACCTTGTCAATAGAATTAGAATCCCTATCTCTATGACTACCACAGTATTATACAGCACCTTGTCAATATAATTAGATTCCCTATCTCTATGACTACCACAGTATTATACAGCACCTTGTCAATATAATTAGATTCCCTATCTCTATGACTACCACAGTATTATACAGCACCTTGTCAATAGAATTAGATTCCCTATCTCTATGACTACCACAGTATTATACAGCACCTTGTCAATAGAATTAGATTCCCTATCTCTATGACTACCACAGTATTATACAGCACCTTGTCAATAGAATTAGATTCCCTATCTCTATGACTACCACAGTATTATACAGCACCTTGTCAATAGAATTAGAATCCCTATCTCTATGACTACCACAGTATTATACAGCACCTTGTCAATAGAATTAGATTCCCTATCTCTATGACTACCACAGTATTATACAGCACCTTGTCAATAGAATTAGATTCCCTATCTCTATGACTACCACAGTATTATACAGCACCTTGTCAATAGAATTAGATTCCCTATCTCTATGACTACCACAGTATTATACAGCACCTTGTCAATAGAATTAGATTCCCTATCTCTATGACTACCACAGTATTATACAGCACCTTGTCAATAGAATTAGATTCCCTATCTCTATGACTACCACAGTATTATACAGCACCTTGTCAATAGAATTAGAATCCCTATCTCTATGACTACGCTCCCTGTCTGATTGGCTGATTGTGTTGGCCCTTCCTTCCTCCCCCACAGCTCTCCAAGGAACAAGTGTTGAACTTCTACCAGAAGATGACCCTTCTGAACACCATGGACCGTATCCTGTATGAGTCTCAGAGACAGGTGACTGAGAGCTACCACCTGGGTCTGTCATGAGGTCTGCCTAACAAATGGCACCCTATTGTTTTTTAGGGTGGTACATCTCTAGACAGGACTCTAATGATGTGTGTGTGTTTTAGGGTGGTACATCTAGACAGGACTCTAATGATGTGTGTGTTTTAGGGTGGTACATCTCTAGACAGGACTCTAATGATGTGACATCTCTAGACAGGACTCTAATGATGTGACATCTCTAGACAGGACTCTAATGATGTGACATCTCTAGACAGGACTCTAATGATGTGACATCTCTAGACAGGACTCTAATGATGTGACATCTCTAGACAGGACTCTAATGATGTGACATCTCTAGACAGGACTCTAATGATGTGACATCTCTAGACAGGACTCTAATGATGTGACATCTCTAGACAGGACTCTAATGATGTGACATCTCTAGACAGGACTCTAATGATGTGACATCTCTAGACAGGACTCTAATGATGTGACATCTCTAGACAGGACTCTAATGATGTGACATCTCTAGACAGGACTCTAATGATGTGACATCTCTAGACAGGACTCTAATGATGTGACATCTCTAGACAGGACTCTAATGATGTGTGTGTGTGTGTGTTGTAGGGTCGTATATCCTTCTACATGACTAACTATGGAGAGGAGGGAACACACATCGGCAGCGCTGCAGCTCTCGACCCAAGGGACTTGGTCTTTGGCCAGTACAGGGAAGCAGGTAAAGATTCAGCTCTCGACCCAAGGCCAGTACAGGGAAGCAGGTAAAGATTCAGCTCTCGACCCAAGGCCAGTACAGGGAAGCAGGTAAAGATTCAGCTCTCGACCCAAGGCCAGTACAGGGAAGCAGGTAAGGCTTCAGCTCTCGACCCAAGGCCAGTACAGGGAAGCAGGTAAAGATTCAGCTCTCGACCCAAGGCCAGTACAGGGAAGCAGGTAAAGATTCAGCTCCCGACCCAAGGCCAGTACAGGGAAGCAGGTAAAGATTCAGCTCTCGACCCAAGGACAGTACCGGGAAGCAGGTAAAGATTCAGCTCTCGACCCAAGGCCAGTACAGGGAAGCAGGTAAAGATTCAGCTCTCGACCCAAGGCCAGTACAGGGAAGCAGGTAAAGATTCAGCTCTCGACCCAAGGCCAGTACAGGGAAGCAGGTAAAGATTCAGCTCTCGACCCAAGGCCAGTACAGGGAAGCAGGTAAAGATTCAGCTCTCGACCCAAGGCCAGTACAGGGAAGCAGGTAAGGCTTCAGCTCTCGACCCAAGGCCAGTACAGGGAAGCAGGTAAAGATTCAGCTCTCGACCCAAGGCCAGTACAGGGAAGCAGGTAAAGATTCAGCTCTCGACCCAAGGCCAGTACAGGGAAGCAGGTAAAGATTCAGCTCTCGACCCAAGGCCAGTACAGGGAAGCAGGTAAAGATTCAGCTCTCGACCCAAGGCCAGTACAGGGAAGCAGGTAAAGATTCAGCTCTCGACCCAAGGCCAGTACAGGGAAGCAGGTAAGGCTTCAATAGGGTTTAATGAGAGGAAGACCTGTTGACATCTCACCACTGTTTAAGGATACTCTTGAGTCGATATTCATGTAATAAGGAATTCCCCTCGACCCTTTTGTGTAGAAGAGCCAACTCTTGTCAGAAATAACAAAACATGCCAAAAAAAAAGCTGTTGTGTGTAACTAGGTCAAAAATCTCAAGTTATGGTTCACAATGGCTCCATGTAGGGACATAGAGCCTGCGAGGAGAGCCCTGTAGCTGCAGGCTCTACCACGTGACCCGGTATCCTTGTATGTTACATGTAACTAGAGCACCGTGTGTAGACTCTGTCACGGGTTAGACCTTTCACTTGTTTGGTAATAGTCTGTTTTATAACTCTGTTCTCTACTTGTAGCTGTGTAGTCAGTTTAACTATGTTCTCTACTTGTAGCTGTGTAGTCAGTTTAACTCTGTTCTCTACTTGTAGCTGTGTAGTCAGTTTAACTCTGTTCTCTACTTGTAGCTGTGTAGTCAGTTTAACTCTGTTCTCTACTTGTAGCTGTGTAGTCAGTTTAACTATGTTCTCTACTTGTAGCTGTGTAGTCAGTTTAACTCTGTTCTCTACTTGTAGCTGTATAGTCAGTTTGTTTGTGTTGTTGGTCTTGGCTAGCTTAATGCTCCTGTCGTTAGCTAGCTTGCACTCAGTCACTTACATGGCTGCTAGCATCGTCATGAAAAGAGGCTTAATGCTCCTGTCGTTAGCTAGCTAGCACTCAGTCACTTACATGGCTGCTAGCATCGTCATGAAAAGAGGCTTAATGCTCCTGTCGTTAGCTAGCTAGCACTCAGTCACTTACATGGCTGCTAGCATCGTCATGAAAAGAGGCTTAATGCTCCTGTCGTTAGCTAGCTAGCACTCAGTCACTTACATGGCTGCTAGCATCGTCATGAAAAGAGGCTTAATGCTCCTGTCGTTAGCTAGCTAGCACTCAGTCACTTACATGGCTGCTAGCATCGTCATGAAAAGAGGCCTAATGCTCCTGTCGTTAGCTAGCTAGCACTCAGTCACTTACATGGCTGCTAGCATCGTCATGAAAAGAGGCCTAATGCTCCTGTCGTTAGCTAGCTAGCACTCAGTCACTTACATGGCTGCTAGCATCGTCATGAAAAGAGGCTTAATGCTCCTGTCGTTAGCTAGCTAGCACTCAGTCACTTACATGGCTGCTAGCATCGTCATGAAAAGAGGCCTAATGCTCCTGTCGTTAGCTAGCTAGCATCGTCATGAAAAGAGGCCCTGGCCCTTACGATATGGCATGTTTTCTAAGTAGCGAGAACGCTCTGGAGCAGGCAGTGTTGAAAAGTCATCTTCAAACATGTACTTCTCTTAAATCTAGTTTTGTAATTGACTAAAACAAGCAGACATCGAATATTTTGTTAAAGGTCAAGTTGTTTGCTGTGAGCCAATGTGGTAACCTAGGTAACCGCGTGTCGTTGTTTTCCCCCGGGGGGCTGGTTGGGGCGGCGACGGTCTATCTCATAACGACTGGGACTATTCAACGGGGGTTTAGTGAGAGAACAAACTGTTTCACATCTCACCACCCCCCGGTCCGCCTCACTGGTTGGACTGTAATTTGATACAGCTTTGCTTCAAAGCTGAGTGAAACGCTGATGAAACTAAAATGATGCTTTAACTCGGCCAATAACAAACCATTCATTAGAGGTGAGCCCTCCCCTGTTTTAATGGACGCGTGCGGGTGATCCTAGTGAATACGACCATATTATCAAACTATTCAACAGATGGTGCTAATTCAGATTCTGAATAATACATTGACTCTCCTCATTCAATGTTAAACAGCCCTCTGTGTCCTGTAGGGGTTTAACAGCCCTCTGTGTCCTGTAGGGTTTAACAGCCCTCTGTGTCCTGTAGGGTTTAACAGCCCTCTGTGTCCTGTAGGGTTTAACTGCCCTCTGTGTCCTGTAGGGTTTAACAGCCCTCTGTGTCCTGTAGGGGTTTAACAGCCCTCTGTGTCCTGTAGGGTTTAACAGCCCTCTGTGTCCTGTAGGGTTTAACAGCCCTCTGTGTCCTGTAGGGTTTAACAGCCCTCTGTGTTTTGTCGGTAGGCGTGATGATGTACCCTCTGTGTTTTGTCGGTAGGCGTGCTGATGTACCGTGGTTTCCCCCTGGATCTGTTCATGGCTCAGTGCTATGCCAACGTTGACGACCTGGGCAAGGGACGCCAGATGCCCGTTCACTACGGAAGCAAAGACCTCAATTTCGTCACCATCTCCTCTCCTCTGGCCACTCAGATCCCACAAGGTGAGCCCCTGTCTCAGATCATGGTTGGGATTAACTCCATATCCAGATTCCAGTCCATTCAGAAAGTACATTTCAAATGTTACACATTTTAAAATGGTTTAGAGAATTGAAATTCCAATCCCGGTCTTCCTGACCATGTGACCTAGCTAGGAAACACTCCAGGCCTTATTTTTCTACTGGCTATAACTGGGCCCAGAGTTTGTCCCTACGGTGGCTTGCGAAGGTATTCAACCCCCCCTTGGCATATTTACTATTTTGTTGCATTACAACCTGGGATTAAAATGGATTTGTATCATTTGATTTACACAACAAGCCTACCACTTTGAAGATGCAAAATATGTTTTTATTGTGAAACAAGAAGTAAGACACAAAAAAAACAGAGAACTTGAGCGTGCATAACTATTCATCCCCACCCCAAAGTCAATACTTTGTAGAGTCACCTTCTGCAGCAATTACAGTTGCACGTCTCTTGGGGTATGTCTCTATAAGCTTGGCACTTCCAGCCACTGGGATTTTTGTCCATTCTTCAAGGCAAATCTGCTCCAGTTCCTTCAAGTTGGATGGGTTCTCCAGTTCCTTCAAGTTGGATGGGTTCTCCAGTTCCTTCAAGTTGGATGGGTTCTCCAGTTCCTTCAAGTTGGATGGGTTCTCCAGTTCCTTCAAGTTGGATGGGTTCTCCAGTTCCTTCAAGTTGGATGGGTTCTCCAGTTCCTTCAAGTTGGATGGGTTCTCCAGTTCCTTCAAGTTGGATGGGTTCTCCAGTTCCTTCAAGTTGGATGGGTTCTCCAGTTCCTTCAAGTTGGATGGGTTCGGCTGGTGTACATTGTTTGAAGTATTTTATTTTCATTTCACTTCACTAATTTTGACTATTGTGTGTTTGTCCATTACATGAAATCCAAATAAAAATCCATTTAAATTACAGGTTGTAAAGCAACAAAATAGGAAAAACGCCAAGGGGGTGAATACTTTTGCAAGACACTGTACCTGGTTTCATTTCTTCCTATTTAGCTACTGGCTATAACTGGGGCCAGAGTTCCTTCCTATTTAGCTACTGGCTATAACTGGGGCCCAGAGTTCCTTCCTATTTAGCTACTGGCTATAACTGGGCCCAGAGTTCCTTCCTATTTAGCTACTGGCTATAACTGGGCCCAGAGTTTCTACCTATTTAGCTACTGGCTATAACTGGGGCCCAGAGTTCCTTCCTATTTAGCTACTGGCTATAACTGGGCCCAGAGTTCCTTCCTATTTAGCTACTGGCTATAACTGGGCCCAGAGTTTCTACCTATTTAGCTACTGGCTATAACTGGGGCCCAGAGTTCCTTCCTATTTAGCTACTGGCTATAACTGGGCCCAGAGTTCCTTCCTATTTAGCTACTGGCTATAACTGGGCCCAGAGTTTCTACCTATTTAGCTACTGGCTATAACTGGGGCCCAGAGTTCCTTCCTATTTAGCTACTGGCTATAACTGGGCCCAGAGTTCCTTCCTATTTAGCTACTGGCTATAACTGGGGCCCAGAGTTCCTTCCTATTTAGCTACTGGCTATAACTGGGGCCCAGAGTTCCTTCCTATTTAGCTACTGGCTATAACTGGGCCCAGAGTTCCTTCCTATTTAGCTACTGGCTATAACTGGGCCCAGAGTTCCTTCCTATTTAGCTACTGGCTATAACTGGGCCCAGAGTTTCTACCTATTTAGCTACTGGCTATAACTGGGGCCCAGAGTTCCTTCCTATTTAGCTACTGGCTATAACTGGGCCCAGAGTTCCTTCCTATTTAGCTACTGGCTATAACTGGGGCCCAGAGTTCCTTCCTATTTAGCTACTGGCTATAACTGGGGCCCAGAGTTCCTTCCTATTTAGCTACTGGCTATAACTGGGGCCAGAGTTTGTTCCTGGTCTAGTTCCTGATTTTTCAGTCCACTTAACTTTATTGGCCCTTATTCAGGAACTTGTCTCGAATCTTGAGTTAAGACTTATTTTATATTTTATAGACTACACTGGTATAAATGATACATCTGGGACCTGGTAGTGCTTACTTCAGTATACACTAACCCCTGTCTGTCTGCCTGTCTGTCTGCCTGTCTGTCTGTCCTAACCCCCCCCCCCCCCCCCCCCCCCCTCTGTGTACCAGCGGCAGGGGCAGCGTACGCAGCGAAGAGGGAGAACACCAACCGTGCTGTGATCTGTTACTTCGGAGAGGGCGCGGCCAGCGAGGGCGACGCCCACGCCGGGTTCAACTTCTCTGCGACCCTGGAGTGCCCGCTCATCTTCTTCTGCCGTAACAACGGCTACGCCATCTCCACGCCGACCAACGAGCAGTACCGGGGGGACGGCATCGGTAAGACGGGCAGCACGTTGTTCTGTTTGGGTTCCCGTCAGCTGGCGTTTAAACTTGAACAACAGCTAGTCTTCCGGAGGTGCAGTACAAAACAACAACACCAGAGAGATAACAACAGAGAGACGGCAACAGAGAGATAACAACAGAGAGATAACAACAGAGAGACGGCAACAGAGAGATAACACCAGAGAGATAACACCAGAGAGATAACACCAGAGAGATAACACCAGAGAGATAACACCAGAGAGATAACAACAGAGAGATAACACCAGAGAGATAACAACAGAGAGACGGCAACAGAGAGATAACAACAGAGAGACGGCAACAGAGAGATAACAACAGAGAGACGGCAACAGAGAGATAACAACAGAGAGATAACACCAGAGAGATAACAACAGAGAGATAACAACAGAGAGATAACAACAGAGAGATAACACCAGAGAGATAACAACAGAGAGATAACACCAGAGAGATAACAACAGAGAGATAACAACAGAGAGATAACAACATAGAGATAACAACAGAGAGATAACAACAGAGAGATAACACCAGAGAGATAACACCAGAGAGATAACACCAGAGAGACGGCAAGAGACTCGATGTCTGAACATTTTATTTAACATCTTATTATAAGTGGTTCTGGATCAGAGAGTCTGTTAAATGACTCCCTACTGTAGTGACTCTGGATAAGAGAGTCTGCTAAATGACTCCCTACTGTAGTGACTCTGGATAAGAGAGTCTGCTAAATGACTCACTACTGTAGTGACTCTGGCTCAGAGAGTCTGTTAAATGACTCACTACTGTAGTGACTCTGGATAAGAGAGTCTGCTAAATGATTCCCTACTGTAGTGACTCTGGATAAGAGAGTCTGCTAAATGACTCACTACTGTAGTGACTCTGGCTCAGAGAGTCTGTTAAATGACTCACGACTGTAAGTCTCTCTGGATAAGAGAGTCTTCTAAATGATTCCCTACTGTAGTGACTCTGGATAAGAGAGTCTGCTAAATGACTCACTACTGTAGTGACTCTGGCTCAGAGAGTCTGTTAAATGACTCACGACTGTAAGTCTCTCTGGATAAGAGAGTCTGCTAAATGATTCCCTACTGTAGTGACTCTGGATAAGAGAGTCTGCTAAATGACTCACTACTGTAGTGACTCTGGCTCAGAGAGTCTGTTAAATGACTCACGACTGTAAGTCTCTCTGGATAAGAGAGTCTGCTAAATGATTCCCTACTGTAGTGACTCTGGATAAGAGAGTCTGCTAAATGACTCACTACTGTAGTGACTCTGGATAAGAGAGTCTGTTAAATGACTCACTACTGTAGTGACTCTGGATAAGAGAGTCTGTTAAATGACTCACTACTGTAGTGACTCTGGATAAGAGAGTCTGTTAAATGACTCACTACTGTAGTGACTCTGGATAAGAGAGTCTGTTAAATGACTCACTACTGTAGTGACTCTGGATAAGAGAGTCTGCTAAATGACTCACTACTGTAGTGACTCTGGCTCAGAGAGTCTGTTAAATGACTCACGACTGTAAGTCTCTCTGGATAAGAGAGTCTGTTAAATGACTCACTACTGTAGTGACTCTGGATAAGAGAGTCTGCTAAATGACTCACTACTGTAGTGACTCTGGCTCAGAGAGTCTGTTAAATGACTCACGACTGTAAGTCTCTCTGGATAAGAGAGTCTGTTAAATGACTCCCTACTGTAGTGACTGGATAAGAGAGTCTGTTAAATGACTCACTACTGTAGTGACTGGATAAGAGAGTCTGTTAAAAGGAGAAAGGTTTATTGTTTATCTATGATTTTGTTTCCAGTTCTGAGGATCTGTGTGTCATGTTGTGATCCGATCCTGTGTTGTTGTGAACCGATCCTGTGTTGTTGTGAACCGATCCTGTGTTGTTGTGATCCGATCCTGTGTTGTTGTGAACCGATCCTGTGTTGTTGTGAACCGATCCTGTGTTGTTGTGAACCGATCCTGTGTTGTTGTGAACCGATCCTGTGTTGTTGTGAACCGATCCTGTGTTGTTGTGAACCGATCCTGTGTTGTTGTGAACCGATCCTGTGTTGTTGTGAACCGATCCTGTGTTGTTGTGAACCGATACTGTGTTGTTGTGGTCCTCAGCCGCACGCGGTCCAGGCTACGGTATGATGTCTATCAGAGTGGACGGTAACGATGTGTTCGCTGTGTACAACGCTACCAAGGAGGCTCGCCGTAGGGCTGTGGCCGAGAACCAGCCCTTCCTCATCGAGGCCATGACCTACAGGTACACTACCCACCCGTCTGTTCCTGTCTGTACCTGTACACTACCTGTCTGTACCTGTCTGTACCTGTACACTACCCGTCTGTTCCTGTCTGTACCTGTACACTACCCATCTGTTCCTGTCTGTACCTGTACACTACCTGTCTGTACCTGTACACTACCCATCTGTACCTGTACACTACCCGTCTGTTCCTGTCTGTACCTGTACACTACCTGTCTGTACCTGTACACTACCCGTCTGTTCCGGTCTGTACCTGTACACTACCTGTCTGTTCCTGTACACTACCTGTCTGTACCTGTACACTACCCATCTGTACCTGTACACTACCCGTCTGTTCCTGTCTGTACCTGTACACTACCTGTCTGTACCTGTACACTACCCATCTGTACCTGTACACTACCCGTCTGTTCCTGTCTGTACCTGTACACTACCTGTCTGTACCTGTACACTACCCGTCTGTTCCGGTCTGTACCTGTACACTACCTGTCTGTACCTGTACACTACCCATCTGTTCCTGTCTGTACCTGTACACTACCTGTCTGTACCTGTACACTACCTGTCTGTACCTGTACACTACCCGTCTGTTCCTGTCTGTACCTGTACACTACCTGTCTGTACCTGTACACTACCCGTCTGTTCCTGTCTGTACCTGTACACTACCTGTCTGTACCTGTACACTACCCGTCTGTTCCTGTCTGTACCTGTACACTACCCGTCTGTTCCTGTCTGTACCTGTACACTACCCGTCTGTACCTGTACACTACCCGTCTGTACCTGTACACTACCCATCTGTACCTGTACACTACCCGTCTGTTCCTGTCTGTACCTGTACACTACCCGTCTGTTCCTGTCTGTACCTGTACACTACCTGTCTGTACCTGTCTGTACCTGTACACTACCCGTCTGTTCCTGTCTGTACCTGTACACTACCTGTCTGTACCTGTACACTACCTGTCTGTACCTGTACACTACCCATCTGTACCTGTACACTACCCGTCTGTTCCTGTCTGTACCTGTACACTACCCGTCTGTTCCTGTCTGTACCTGTACACTACCTGTCTGTACCTGTACACTACCTGTCTGTACCTGTACACTACCCATCTGTACCTGTACACTACCCGTCTGTTCCTGTCTGTACCTGTACACTACCTGTCTGTACCTGTACACTACCCATCTGTTCCTGTCTGTACCTGTACACTACCCGTCTGTTCCTGTCTATACCTGTACACTACCCGTCTGTTCCTGTCTGTACCTGTACACTACCCGTCTGTTCCTGTCTGTACCTGTACACTACCCGTCTGTACCTGTACACTACCCGTCTGTTCCTGTCTGTACCTGTACACTACCCGTCTGTTCCTGTCTGTACCTGTACACTACCCGTCTGTTCCTGTCTGTACCTGTACACTACATTAACAAGGACAACACATATAGAATAGACATGACTCCTTGTTCTACATACATATAGAATAGACATGACTCCTTGTTCTACATACATAGAATAGACATGACTCCTTGTTCTACATACATAGAATAGACATGACTCCTTGTTCTACATACATATAGACATGACTCCTTGTTCTACATACATATAGACATGACTCCTTGTTCTACATACATAGACATGACTCCTTGTTCTACATACATAGACATGACTCCTTGTTCTACATATACATAGACATGACTCCTTGTTCTACATACATATAGACATGACTCCTTGTTCTACATACATATAGACATGACTCCTTGTTCTACATACATAGACATGACTCCTTGTTCTACATATACATAGACATGACTCCTTGTTCTACATACATATAGAATAGACATGACTCCTTGTTCTACATACATATAGAATAGACATGACTCCTTGTTCTACATACATATAGACATGACTCCTTGTTCTACATACATATAGAATAGACATGACTCCTTGTTCTACATACATATAGAATAGACATGACTCCTTGTTCTACATACGTATTTCTATCTGAACGTAACAAAACGTTGTCCTGCTGAAAGCAGTTCGGAGGATTCGTTTACATTCTCCTTTTCCTGTTGTTTGTGTCATGGCGTTGATTATTTACACGAGGTTGAATCAAAACCGTAGTGAAGAGCAGTCGAGCATCCAGTCGTGGGTTCTTTCTTTCAAATGACAATAGTACGGTCTGGACCCGACAAGTCCCCAGCTAACCTGACACTGCTCTGTTCCAGTCCAACTCACATCCATCCCAAAGTAGATTTTCAGAGCTGATCTGATTGGTCAAAAGACCAATTTGGTGAGGGGGAAGAAGAAGAAGAAGAAAGATCAGAATTGTTCTGGGTGTGTAAACACAGCTGAAGCCTCTTGCGGGCCGACCAGCGTGAGATTAACACCGTTTAAACTAGATCTGCCCTGACACTGTCCTCTCTTCCACGTGTTCTGATGAAATACAATATAGTAGTTGAATTGAAACCATCCGAGGACCAGAAGGCATGTTAGAGGAAACATTTACCTCACTTTCCACTGACATTCTCCTTCCGTCCCATCCCATCCCTCAGGATTGGTCACCACAGCACCAGCGACGACAGCTCGGCCTACCGCTCCGTAGACGAGGTGAACTACTGGGACAAACAGGACCACCCCATCTCTCGGCTGCGTCACTACATGACGGCCCGCTCCTGGTGGTCCGAGGAGGACGAGAGGAGCTGGAGGAAACAGAGCCGCAAGATGGTGATGGAGGCGTTTGAGAAGGCCGAGAAGAGACACAAGCCTCACCCTGACTTGATGTTCTCTGACGTGTATGAAGAGATGACCCCTAACCTGGTCAAGCAGAAGGAGGCCATGTGGAGACACGTCCAGCAGTATAAAGAGCATTATCCACTGGATGCCTACGCCAAGTAAACACTACCACAGGAGTACAAAAAGCAGGATCAATGAGTTAGCCGGCTAACTTTGGATAAGCAACCAGAAAAAAACAAAAAACTATTTTCTGGTTAATTTAAAAAGCTAAACTTTTTGTTTGTTGAATCAATTAGACCATGCCCAAGTTTCTGTCTAAAAAAAATATAATATTTAGGCTAGTTAGCTGGCTAACTCGTTGGTCCTGCTGATAGTATATCCTTCAGGTTCTGACAAAGTACCACATGGCACCCTACTCTAGATGGCACCCTACTCCCTACTCTAGATGGCACCCTATTCCCTACTCTAGATGGCATCCTCCTCTAGATGGCACCCTACTCCCTACTCTAGATGGCACCCTATTCCCTACTCTAGATGGCATCCTCCTCTAGATGGCACCCTACTCCCTACTCTAGATGGCACCCTATTCCCTACTCTAGATGCACCCTATTCCCTACTCTAGACAGAAGTAGTGCACTATATATGGAATAGGGTGCCATTTGGTAAACACTGTACAGCGTTGCAGGTAGAAATGTCACAAATAGAACTGACATGGTTCCTTTTGCTTCGTGTCAGAGGCGCATGTTTGTTCTATATAAAATATTTCTATCTGAACGTTCCACAACATTGTGCCATGTTGAATGTGGCCTAGGCTGGAGCAGGGTGTGGAGGCGAGGAGAGGCTGATGGGTTAGATGGGACTGTTGTTGCACACTTTGTATTCTACTGTTCTGCAATTCTGTCCAGGCTAGAATTCTTTTCTGGTATTCTGTCCAGGCTAGAATTCTTTTCTGGTATTCTGTCCAGGCTAGAATTCTTTTCTGGTATTCTGTCTAGGCTAGAATTCTTTTCTGGTATTCTGTCCAGGCTATAATTATTTTCTGGTATTCTGTCCAGGCTATAATTATTTTCTGGTATTCTGTCCAGGCTATAATTATTTTCTGGTATTCTGTCCAGGCTAGAATTATTTTCTGGTATTCTGTCTAGGCTAGAATTCTTTTCTGGTATTCTGTCCAGGCTAGAATTCTTTTCTGGTATTCTGTCCAGGCTAGAATTCTTTTCTGGTATTCTGTCCAGGCTAGAATTATTTTCTGGTATTCTGTGTAGGCTAGAATTCTTTTCTGGTATTCTGTCCAGGCTATAATTCTTTTCTGGTATTCTGTCCAGGCTATAATTCTTTTCTGGTATTCTGTCCAGGCTATAATTCTTTTCTGGTATTCTGTCCAGGCCAGAATTATTTTCTGGTATTCTGACTAGGCTAGAATTCTTTTCTGGTATTCTGACTAGGCTAGAATTCTTTTCTGGTATTCTGACTAGGCTAGAATTCTTAGTTTTCTGCCCAGTAGTGGGAGGGAGTGGCTAATGTTAAGGATGGTTTTGTTCTAATCGACCACTATGGGCCTCTAGTTTTTTTGTGTGTGCTTTGAATGAATGAGAGTCTGACCCAGTCAGTCCTGTGGTTTTTGTTGTTGTTAACCCCTCCTCGGCGACACCCAAGCTTTTACCAGTGTATTTAAACTATTTCAGAGCTAACACACGATTATCAGACGCCGTGAGCTAGTTCAGGGTTAAAACAAAATGGTAAAAAAATCTGAGTTCCAGGGGAGAGGTTTGAGTTAGTCGGTTGATTCTAGTAGGCAGACCGTGTTAAAACAGGATTTTCCTGCTGGCTCAACAAATGAGTAGTTGAATGGTCTTCATGAGTCATTTATCAGTGCATGAGTCTACCCAATGAGCAAAAGGCATATAAAACCAGTTTTTCTCACTGGTTATTCATACCTGAGTGATGTAGGCTGGGGGAAAATAGGACTGAAAATGACTTAACGATCTACCCATACCAGTGGTGTTGTCATGCATGCCTAGAACTCTTTGCCTATTTCCTCCTTTACAGAGAACGTTTATTAGGCAATACTGTAGACTCCCACTCGTTTCGTATGCATAGTTTTCTAGCTGTTTGGTATCGGGGTCTATGGCTGAGGTGTTTTGAGTTTAATAAAGTTTGACTATACTCCCCAAAATGTGTCCAGGTTACTGAATAAACATCTGACTGATCAGTTGGGAGGGGGGACAGACGGCACACAAAGCCGTAATGAGCTGTTGAAGACGAGCAGTTTGAGAATACGAATATGAAAACTACAGTCTGGACCTGCAAGTCCACAGCTAACATTCCAACTCACTGTTATCAAATGAGATTTTCAGAGCTGATCTCATACGTACATGCTCTGTTGCTTAACAGTGCTCAGTTTATTACATTCTAGTTAAATAAGCGCCTCCCCATAACACACAACGAAAAGTTTCAAAATTAAATTGACTGCAAGATTTTTTTTTGCCACGCCTCAAGTCAGATTTCCAAGACCACTGGAAAAAAAAATGATAAATCGGAGATCACTGACATTTGACCTAGTTGTTTTGAAAGGAACAATGAGTTTCACAGTATTTTATTACATTTATTTTCACAATGAAAAGTACAGTCCTTAGTCCCCTGAGGAGAATATCAAGACGATCTGTTACATATAACTACATCTTTACGTAATGTCATAAAAAAAAAAAGTGTATCCACCTCCCCACTCAAAATAAAACATTTTAATAATTTACAACATTCTTGTCCACAGTCACTAAGTCTGGACTTCAGGCACTAAAACCCATCCTGGGTGCAATTTAGAACAGTGTCTTCCCCCCCCCAAAAAGCATTATTTATGTTGATGTCCCAGACGTACTCCCCTGATTGAGGGCTAGTTGAATCAGGTGTGCTGGGGGGGGGGGGGGGGGGGGATAAACGATCTAGATAAGAGGTCAACTGGTACTTAAATGGAAAACCTTTTATAAATCTTGTGAGTTCAGTTTTAAAAAATTATAAAAAACCCACCTCAACCTTTAACTGGTAATCCAGTACGCCTGTTGAAACAGTTCCAGTGCATCGTTGATCAGACAGTGTCGTGCCTCGGGTTGCACAAAAAAAAAAAATCACCTGGTTTTCAAGAAGAGAAAAAAACACTTCCTAAAAGCAAGGAGTGAATAAAGAGGAATCCTCCAACCAGGATTTATTGACACCGTCGTCGTGGAAACCATCCCTGAGTGAGTGAAGCTAAAAAAAGGTAGAGGTGGCCCTCAGATCAGATCTTAAACCAATTAGGGGGTGGAAAGAGGTGGCCCTCAGATCAGATCTTAAACCATTAGGGGGTGGAAAGAGGTGGCCCTCAGATCAGATCTTAAACCATTAGGGGGTGGAAAGAGGTGGCCCTCAGATCAGATCTTAAACCATTAGGGGGGTGGAAAGAGGTGGCCCTCAGATCAGATCTTAAACCATTAGGGGGTGGAAAGAGGTGGCCCTCAGATCAGATCTTAAACCATTAGGGGGGTGGAAAGAGGTGGCCCTCAGATCAGATCTTAAACCATTAGGGGGGTGGAAAGAGGTGGCCCTCAGATCAGATCTTAAACCATTAGGGGGTGGAAAGAGGTGGCCCTCAGATCAGATCTTAAACCATTAGGGGGTGGAAAGATATGTCTCAATCAGGCCATTCAGCATAAGAACAGGGCTTGTGTGGTCAGCTGCAACAAACAAAAACAACAACAAAAATCAGGTTGCAAAATTCCCTGGTTTTCCCGAATCCCGGTTGGCAGATTCCCGCAATCAGGAAGGAATATGCAGGCAATCCAGGGACCCTCCAACCAGGATTTCTGGAAAACTTTGAAATGTATTGAGCGTTCCCAAAAAAACGTGCAACCATAGTTCAGCATATGAATTGAGGAAATTGGTTATTTAATATCTGACCCTGTGTCAGTGGTGAGGTGTCAACATCTACCACCGAGGCTCAGTGAGACCCTAGCCCTCAACATGGGGGGGGGGGGGGGGGGGGGGGGGGTCAACATATGAGTGGGGGGGGGGGGGGGGGTCAACATATGAGCACGGGGTTGTGTATGCTCCGCCACAGTCTAATGATCTGTTGAGGGCTCCGCCGGTGCACCAGCAGCAGATCCTTATGGACGCACGGGTTCTCCCGGTCCTGCTCGCGAATGTCAAACGTCTGGAAGCCATCGTGTGCCTCTGGAAGTATTCCCAGTGCGTTGAAGCACATCCCAGAGTAAACGTCGTCGATGGGGTAGAAAGGGAGGAACTTGGAGACGCCGTAAAGCGGTCGGATCAACGACCCCGAGAAGAGGTAGCCTCCTCCCCCGGCGTACGCAGGGTAAGGCCCATCGTAGAAGGTCGGGGGGATGTAGTACTTGCTCTTAGAGTCGCGGAGGGGACTAGCAGCGGAGATGATCTGGCCCAGGTAGAGCGTTGAGTTCTTGTTAGGCTCCAGGGACTGCAGGTAGCCCAGTATGGCCTCCGTGTTGGCGAAGACGTCGTCGTCCCCTTTAAAGACAAAGGAGACTTTAGGACAGCGGCTCAGGACCCACCTGTAGAACACCTGCTCCTTTAGCGTGAGGTTGAAGAACGAGTCGTGGAAGTCCCATTGGAGGAGGTCGCCGTGGTGACGCGCCTCAAGCACCAGTAGCTGGCTCAGGTCGGGCTCGTCCAATGACGAGGATCCCAGCAGGAACACTGTACGAACTCTGACCCCTCTTCCATACAGCGCTTCTCGCCCCCACGTCTCCCGTACCGCCTGTCTCTGCTCAAAGTTCCTCGGGGTCGACTTGATGGCGAGGAGGAGGAAGGTTGCGCCGTCTTCCGAGGTGCACTTCTCTGGTTGGTCAATCAGGATAGGAGGGTTTCTACACTCCATCCCAAGCAGGAAGTCCTGGTGGAGTTCTGGATAGGAAGTAAAGTCATGAATGTTTGTCCGCAGCTGCTCGGAGTCGTGTCGGCAATGGGACCAGTCCAGTGCCTCCGGTCTTGTTGAGTTCCTCCCCTTGTCCAGTCCTCTGATGCCAGAGTAAAAAACACGGTTCCAATAGGCTGTGTTCTGAGGTATAGCCTTCTTGAGGGCAGCAAAGACAGCAGATTGGTGGAGATCAGGAGTAGGTGTAACAGTGACCTGAATAGGGACACTTTTTGTACTGTCCTTGGTAAGGGTCAGTCTGAGGTAATTTGGGACCGGCTTGGTGGACAGTGTTTCAAAGCTGATCTCGGACCTGGGGTTGGCTGAGACTTCCAGTAGAGCTCTGTGTCTGTGGGCCAGATGGAGGTTGAGTGAGGAGTACAAGAAGATGAGGCAGAGGCTGCACAGGAAGGCCATGACGACGAGGGCCTTGATACGTCTCATCCTCTGGGTCCTGGATGGGGTTCACCTGCAGTACAGCATGGGAGTGGGAGGGTTCTAGAATGAGGCAGGATTCTAGAATGGAGGCAGGGTACTAGGAATAGAACCATCCAGATATTCCAGACAATCCTGTTTGTGATCCTTCAGTTTGATTCTTCAGCGCCTGTTGTCTTGTGTTTGCCTGGTGACGAGAAAGAAAACAATCTTTTAAAAGTCAGTGTTCATTTTGTCTAGTTGTAAAGGCACTCGTCTTTCACAGCTTAGTAAAGAATCCAAACTATCTGCCATCAAATTGTCTTTTAAGTCTTCTATCCCTCTGTTCGGCTATAGGCTAGTCTCAGTACGATGTCCCGAAGCCTTAGCTTGCTACAATGACTTCTGTCAAAGGGCAAGCGTTGGCTGATTTGCAGAAACTAAAGTCGAGCAGGAAGACAGTCAAATGGAGAGTGTAGAGGTTTTCCTGTGGTTTATACTGTGGTCTAAATGTGTCACGAGAGAAAGAACTGCTGTGTGCTGATAAAGACTAAAAACAAATCCAACATAACCCAGAAACAGTGTTGAACATGAGGATAATAGATGAGGTCTAAGATGAGGCTTGTCAATTCCGGAGTAATACTTTAACTGGAATAGGTGGGAGATCAAACTGGACAGGGAAGTAGAATTGTACCAATACAATGTTATTTGTGTAGGAGATTCCAATTCCATTTCAAAATGTAACCAGCAAGCTACACTGGAGAGAAGGCAACATGTACAGTGTATTCAGGCCACACTGGAGAGAGGGCAACATGTACAGTGTATTCAGGCCACACTGGAGAGAGGGCAACATGTACAGTGTATTCAGGCCACACTGGAGAGAGGGCAACATGAACAGTGTATTCAGGCCACACTGGAGAGAGGGCAACATGTACAGTGTATTCAGGCCACACTGGAGAGAGGGCAACATGTACAGTGTATTCAGACCACACTGGAGAGAGGGCAACATGAACAGTGTATTCAGGCCACACTGGAGAGAGGGCAACATGTACAGTGTATTCAGGCCACACTGGAGAGAGGGCAACATGTACAGTGTATTCAGGCCACACTGGAGAGAGGGCAACATGTACAGTGTATTCAGGCCACACTGGAGAGAGGGCAACATGTACAGTGTATTCAGGCCACACTGGAGAGAGGGCAACATGTACAGTGTATTCAGGCCACACTGGAGAGAGGGCAACATGTACAGTGTATTCAGGCCACACTGGAGAGAGGGCAACATGTACAGTGTATTCAGGCCACACTGGAGAGAGGGCAACATGTACAGTGTATTCAGGCTACACTGGAGAGAGGGCAACATGTACAGTGTATTCAGGCCACACTGGAGAGAGGGCAACATGAACAGTGTATTCAGACCACACTGGAGAGAGGGCAACATGTACAGTGTATTCAGGCCACACTGGACAGGCCACTGGAGAGAGGGCAACATGTACAGTGTATTCAGGCCACACTGGACAGGCCACTGGAGAGAGGGCAACATGTACAGTGTATTCAGGCCACACTGGAGAGAGGGCAACATGTACAGTGTATTCAGGCTACACTGGAGAGAGGGCAACATGTACAGTGTATTCAGGCCACACTGGAGAGAGGGCAACATGTACAGTGTATTCAGGCTACACTGGAGAGAAGGCAACATGTACAGTGTATTCAGGCTACACTGGAGAGAGGGCAACATGTACAGTGTATTCAGGCCACACTGGAGAGAGGGCAACATGTACAGTGTATTCAGGCCACACTGGAGAGAGGGCAACATGTACAGTGTATTCAGGCCACACTGGAGAGAGGGCAACATGTACAGTGTATTCAGGCCACACTGGAGAGAGGGCAACATGTACAGTGTATTCAGGCCACACTGGACAGGCCACTGGAGAGAGGGCAACATGTACAGTGTATTCAGGCCACACTGGAGAGAGGGCAACATTTACAGTGTATTCAGGCCACACTGGAGAGAGGGCAACATGTACAGTGTATTCAGGCCACACTGGAGAGAGGGCAACATGTACAGTGTATTCAGGCCACACTGGAGAGAGGGCAACATGTACAGTGTATTCAGGCCACACTGGAGAGAGGGCAACATGTACAGTGTATTCAGGCCACACTGGAGAGAGGGCAACATGTACAGTGTATTCAGGCCACACTGGAGAGAGGGCAACATGTACAGTGTATTCAGGCCACACTGGAGAGAGGGCAACATGTACAGTGTATTCAGGCCACACTGGAGAGAGGGCAACATGAACAGTGTATTCAGACCACACTGGAGAGAGGGCAACATGTACAGTGTATTCAGGCCACACTGGACAGGCCACTGGAGAGAGGGCAACATGAACAGTGTATTCAGGCCACACTGGAGAGAGGGCAACATGTACAGTGTATTCAGGCCACACTGGACAGGCCACTGGAGAGAGGGCAACATGAACAGTGTATTCAGGCTACACTGGAGAGAGGGCAACATGTACAGTGTATTCAGGCCACACTGGAGAGAGGGCAACATGTACAGTGTATTCAGGCCACACTGGAGAGAGGGCAACATGTACAGTGTATTCAGGCCACACTGGAGAGAGGGCAACATGTACAGTGTATTCAGGCCACACTGGAGAGAGGGCAACATGAACAGTGTATTCAGGCTACACTGGAGAGAAGGCAACATGTACAGTGTATTCAGGCCACACTGGAGAGAGGGCAACATGTACAGTGTATTCAGGCCACACTGGAGAGAGGGCAACATGTACAGTGTATTCAGGCCACACTGGAGAGAGGGCAACATGTACAGTGTATTCAAACCACACTGGAGAGAGGGCAACATGTACAGTGTATTCAGGCCACACTGGAGAGAGGGCAACATGTACAGTGTATTCAGGCCACACTGGAGAGAGGGCAACATGTACAGTGTATTCAGGCCCCTTCCCTTTGCCACATTACAGCATTAATTTCTCAAATGTATACACTTTCATTAATTTGTCAAATTGACAATATACCCTGTTGGGTTCTGAGAATGTAATATACTGTAACGACCCTGGGTATATAATACTTTACATACATATTCATGCCACTGAGGGAGAGAGAGTAATGTACAGTTGAAGTCGGAAGTTTAAATACACCTTAGCCAAATACATTTAAACTCTGACATTTAGTCCTAGTTAAAATTCCCTGTCTTAGGTCAGTTAGGATCACCACTTGATTGTAAAAATGTGAAATGTCAGAATAATATTAGAGTGAATGATTTCTTTTAGCTTTTATTTCTTTCGTCACATTCCCAGTGGGTCAGAAGTTTACACACACTCAAATAGTATTTGGTAGCATAGCCTTTAAATTGTTTAACTTGGGTCAAACATTCTGGGTAGCCTTCCACAAGCTTCCCACAACATGTTGGGTGAATTTTGGCCCATTCCTCTTGACAGAGCTGGTGTAACTGAGTCAGGTTTGTAGGCCTCCTTGCTCCCACACGCTTTTTCAGTTCTGCCCACAAATGTTCTATAGGATTGAGGTAGTGAAGTCCACCAGTCCCTCCTGCAGCAAAGCACCCCCACAACATGATGCTGCCTCCCCCGTGCTTCGCGGTTGGGATGGTGTTCTTCAGCTTGCAAGCCTCCCCCTTTTTCCTTCAAACATAACGATGGTCATTATGGCCAAACAGTTCTATTTTTGTTCCATCAGACCAGAGGACATTTCTCCAAAAATACAATCTTTGTCCCCATGTGCAGTTGCAAACCGTAGTCTGGATTTTTAATGGCGGTTTTGGAGCAGTGGCTTCTTCCTTGCTGAAGCGGCCTTTCAGGTTATGTCGATATAGGACTTGTTTTACTGTGGACATAGATACTTTTGTACCCGTTTCCTCCAGCATCTTCACAAGGTCCTTTGCTGTTGTTCTGGGATTGAGTTGCACTTTTCACAACAAAGTACGTTCATCTCTAGGAGACCGAACACGTCTCCTTCCTGAGCGGTATGACGGCTGCGTGGTCCCATGGTGTTAATACTTGAGTACTATTGTTTGTACAGATGAACGTGGTACCTTCAGGCGTTTGGAAATTGTTTCCAAGGATGAACCAGATGTGTGGAGGTCTACAATTAATTTTCTGAGGTCTTGGCTGATTCCCAATGATGTCAAGCAAAGAGGCACTGAGTTTGAAGGTAGGCCTTGAAATACATCCACAGATACACTTCCAATTGACTCAAATTATGTCAATTAGCCTATAATTTTCTCTAATTTTGTAAGCTTAAAATTTTTTTTTTTTAAAAGTACAGTCAACTTAGTGAATTTAAACTTCTGGAATTGTGATACAGTGAATTATAAGTGAAATAATCTGTCTGTAAACAATTGTTGGAAAAATTACTTGTGTCATGCACAAAGTAGATGTCCTAACCGACTTGCCAAAACAATAGTTTGTTAACAAGACATTTGTGGAGTGGTTGAAAAAACGAGTTTTAATGACTCCAACCCAAGTGTATGTAAACTAGTTTTAATGACTCCAACCCAAGTGTATGTAAACTAGTTTTAATGACTCCAACCCAAGTGTATGTAAACTAGTTTTAATGACTCCAACCTAAGTGTATGTAAACTTCAGACTTCAACTGTACACAATACATTTACATTATGTCAGGCTATTTTATTGTTAAACCATCAGGGATCTTCTGGGAGGAGAAGAGACACAGTCTGGTACCAGTCACCATGACAGCCGTGAGTTGGGGAGGAATGAGCACTTTGGGGCGAGAGGTCAGGTCAGACGAAGCAAGGAAGAACAGGTTATGTCTAGCAACAGAGATGCATTGGCTGTTTCGATGTGTAGGATGAGACTCAGCATAGGAGAAAGGATTAAATATCAGTGCGTGTGTGAATGTGGTCTTTTTCTTTTTTGATTCAGCTGCTCGATCCTTCGGTAATAAACGTTTAAGCGTTGAGTTCTTACTCTAATAATTAAAACCTATCAAGCCCATAATGACAAAAGCAAAAAACACGTTTTCAGAAATGTATTCAGACCAACTTTGCTATGAGACTCAAGAATGAGCTCAGGTTTATCCTGTTTCCATTGATCATCTTTGAGATGTTTCTACAACTTTGATTGGAGTCCACCTGTGGTAAATTCAATTGATTGGAAAGGCACAAACCATATAAAAAGGTTCCACAGTTGACATGTCAGAGAAGAAAAACAACCCATGAGGTGGAAGGAATAGTCCGTAGAGCTCCGAGACAGGATTGCGTCGAGGCACAGATCTTGGGAATGGGACCAAAACATTTCTGCAGCATTGAAGGTCCCCAAGATCTGACACTCGTGGTAGGGCTTGCAAATCATTACAGACTACAAATGGAAGCACAGCTGAAAGCTGCTCAGTGACGTGAGACTACCAGACGAGCTAAACTACTTCTATGCTTGCTTCGAGGCAAATAACACTGAAACATGCATGAGAGCACCAGCTGTTCTGGAAGACTGATCACGCTCTCCGCGGCAGATGTGAGTACGACCTTTAAACAGGTCAACATTCACAAGGCCGCAGGGCCAGACGGATTACCAGGACGTGTACTGCGAGCATGCGCTGACCAAATGGCAAGTGTCTTCACTGACATTTTCAACCTCCGAGACTGTAATACCAACATGTTTTAAGCAGACCACCATAGTGCCTGTGACCAAGAACACTAAGGTAACCTGCCTAATTGACTACCGACCCGTAGCACTCATGTCCGTAGCCATGAAGCGCTTCGAAAAGCTATTCATGGCTCACATCAACACTATCATCCCAGAAACCCTGGACCCACTCTAATTTGCATACCGCCCAATCAGATCCACAGATGATGCAATCTGTATTGCACTCCACACTGCCCTTTCCCAGCTGGACAAAAGGAACACCCATGTGAGAATGCTATTCATCGACTACAGCTCAGAGTTCAACACCAGTGCCCTCAAAGCTAATCAATAAGCTAAAGGACCCTGGGACTAAACACCTCCCTCTGAAACTGGATCCTGGACTTTGATGGGCCGCCCTCAGGTGGTAAGGGTAGGCAACAACACATCCGCCACGCTGATCCCCAACACAGGGGCCCCTCAAGGGTGCGTGCTCAGTCGCCTCCTGTGCTCTCTGTTCACTCATGACAGCACGGCCAGGCACGACTCCAACGCCATCATTAAGTTTGCCGATGACACAACGGTGGTAGGCCTGATCACCAACAACGATGAGACAGCCTACAAGGAGGAGGTCAGGGACCTGGTCGTGTGGTGCCAGGACAACAACCTATCCCTCAACGTGATCAAGACAAAGGAGATGATTGTGGACTACAGGAAAAAGACGACCGAGCACGCCCCCATTCTCATCGACGGGGCTGCAGTAGAGTAGGTTGAGAGCTTCAAGTTCCTTGGTGTCCACATCACCAACAAACTAACATGGTCCAAGCACACCAAGACAGTCGTGGAGAGGGCACGGCAAAACCTATTCGCCCTCAGGAGACTGGAAAGATAACTCTACCTACATGTACATATTACCTCAACTAATCGTTGCCCTCTCTATAGAGAGGGGTACCGGTACATAGTCTCGCAATTGTTCTCTCTGCTGCTCTTTAATTACTTGTTACTTTTATTTCTTATTCATATTTTTTCAAACTGCATCGTTGGTTAGGGGCTCGTAAGTAAGCATTAAACTTAAAGGTCTACTACACCCGTTGTATTCGGCACATGTGATGAATACAATTTGAACACAGTGGCCTCCATCATTCTTAAATGGAAGAAGTATGGAACCACCAAGACTCCTCCCAGAGCTGGCCACCCGGCCAAACTGAGCAATCAGAGGAGAAGGGACTTGGTCAGGGAGGTGACCAAGAACCTGATGGTCACTGACAGAGAGCCAGAGTTCCTCTGTGGAGATGGGAGAACGTTCCAGAAGGACAGCTATCTCTGCAGCACTCCACCAAATCAGGCCCTTATAGTAGAGGGGCCAGATGGAAGCCACTCCTCAGTAAAAGGCACATAACAGCCCGCTTGGAGTTTGCCAAAAGGCACCTAAAGACCATAAGAAACAATACTTTTTGGTCTGAATGCCACACCTAGAGGAAACCTGGCACCATCCCAATTGTGTAGCATGGAGGTGGCAGCATCATGTTTTTCAGCAGCAGGGACTAGGAGACTAGTTGGGATCGAGGGAAAGATGAATGGAGCAAAGTACAGAGAGATCCTTGATGAAAACGTGCTCCAGAGCGCTCAGGACCTCAGACTGAGGTGAATGTTCACCTTCCAACAGGACAACGACCCTAAGCACACAGCCAAGACAACGCAGGAGTGGCTTGGGGACAAGTCTCTAAATGTCTTGATTGGCCCAGCTAGAGCCCGGACTTGAATCCAATCAAACATCTCTAGAGAGACCTAAAAAAATAGCTGTGCAGCGACACTCCCCATCCAACCTGACAGAGCTTGAGAGGATCTGCAGAGAATAATGGGAGAAACTCCCCAAATACAGGCGTGCCAAGCTTGTAGCGTCATACCCAAGAAGACATGAGGCTGTAATCGCTGCCAAAGGTACTTCAACAAAGTACTGAGTCAAGGGTCTGAATACTTATGTAAATATGATATATAAAATAAAAAAAATGCTTTGTCATTATGAGGTATTGTGTGTAGATTGATGAGGGGAGAAAAACAATTTAATAAATTTTAGATTAAGACTAACATAAAATGTGGAAAAAGTAAAGGATCTGAATACTTTTCAAAATACACTGTAAATGTCAAGAACGTATTCATGTAATTAAAAAGGTGGTTGAACAGTTGGAATATCTAGAGAGGACTGCACCTTGTGTGCTCTACACTCACCTCACCTGTGATTCATTAGGAACTCCTACAGGCAGAGTAATCAACAGTTCTCATTCCTGAGGGGCCAGCTAGAGTCAACACCTAGAGAACAGAGGCTTTTCCATCCTACACGGCACCCTATTCCCTACATGAATGCACTACATGGCACCCTGTTCCCTACACGGCACCCTATTTAATACACTACTTTTGACCAGGGTTTGGGACACAACCAGGACCTTGTGTTTGTTATTGTGAGAGAGGAGAAGGAGGGAGAGGAGAAGGAGGGAGGGGTAGTGTTTGTTATTGTGAGAGAGGAGAAGGAGGGAGAGGAGGGAGGAGGGGGGGGGGGGAGAGGATAAGGAGGGAGGGGGGGGGGTAGTGTATTGTTATTGTGAGAGAGGAGAAGAGGGAGAGGAGAAGGAGGGAGGGGTAGTGTTTGTTATTGTGAGAGAGGAGAAGGAGGGAGAGGAGGGAGGAGGGGGGGGGAGAGGATAAGGAGGGAGGGGGGGGGTAGTGTATTGTTATTGTGAGAGAGGATAAGAGGGAGAGGAGGGAGGAGAAGAGGGAGAGGAGAGAGGAGAAGAGGGAGAGGAGGGAGGAGTAATACCTTGACTGTTGTTAAGGAAAAGGCACCATCCACTTGCCCAGATTAAAAAGATTGAAATGGAAAATGTGGATTATAATAGTTGTACAGCATCCATATAAGATTAAAAATAACTAACCCACCGCCAGGCAGATGTATAACGACACGGATCAAACTAACTCACTGCCAACACAGATACAACAGGTGCCACTGCCAACACAGACACAACAGGTGCCACTGCCAGGCAGATATATAACGACACAGATCAAACTAACTCACTGCCAACACAGATACAACAGATACAACAGGTGCCACCTCCAACACAGATACAACAGATACAACAGGTGCCACCTCCAACACAGATACAACAGGTGCCACTGCCAACACAGATACAACAGCTGCCACTGCCAACACAGATACAACAGGTGCCACTGCCAACACAGATACAACAGGTGCCACTGCCAACACAGATACAACAGGTGCCACTGCCAACATAGATACAACAGATACAACAGGTACCACTGCCAGGCAGAGTGAGACGTGGGAAAGGTCGCCTGACCAACGAATCAATTTGTAGGTAAAGCAGTTACAAGGTAAGAGTCTTATGGGCGAGGGGACGGTCTAAAGTTATACTGTTACACTTAGTCATGTGGTTGGGTTAATCATTTAACAACAAATATTATTTCCAAGGGGAGTACCGAAATAAAATAGCTGCATTGCACCAATCAAAGCCCTACCGACAATAACCTCGTTTAAATGTGTCAAAAGTTGGCTAATGACCGAACAGTGAAACAATGGTTCATGTCTACATCTCTGTACATGTAGCTGTGTAAACTAGGGACCCGTGCACTGAAATAAGTGACTCTCGGTGACGTTTCTAAAAGAAAAGTATATTGGACTGTGAATAATAATGTCAGTTTGCCCGAGCGACCAATCGTAGACGAATCCGTCTTTGTAACCTCGAATTAAATGTGTTAGAATTAAAAGAATTATATGGGGGGGGGTAGATGGATTGAAATTGTTTAGTAGCTCCAACTTCATTATAATGATGTTTCTGGCGATGAATGTGTTTAGTCATAGTTCAAATGCAATATTTTTATAACATAATTAGTATACAACGGTTACAATTCACAGAAAGGTGGGGGGGGAAAAAAACGTTACTTACGGTACGTGAACTTTTCCTCCAGTTCCTTCCTTTTCAGTGTCGGCTGATGAATCAGACGATCATGTCCCTACGGTGTCAAAAACGTTTTGTAGGCTGCATGTGATCAACCGCAGGACTGATAAGCAAAAAAGACTTCCCATAATTATCTCAAGGAGTGGCAACAGCATATTTTCCGGCAAGCTCACACAGGCACAGGAGCTGCGACCAGCCCATGGAGAATGATAGAGGCCTCTAGTGGCCTAAAAGCTATTTTGCCATGGGCACTGCCATTGAGGGCTTTCACCATGCTGCAGCCATTTTAAAGTAGTCAAGTTGGTGGGAATTCCTATGTGTTGTAGTCTCAATGGCGCTGCCCATGCTGTCACAGATGCTATAGCAGCACAGATGTAAATATGAGTCCTCTATCTACCTCTATGGCGCTGCCTTCTGCCTGTGTGGGATCCTACTGGGCAGGGTGGCAACATTAATTAACATGTCCAAACAACTGCCTATCACACTGAAAGAATCTCAATTGCATACTCCTCTGGTCCTCTCTCCTCCCCACCTCCTCAAAAACCATTTGAGGAACAGGTCAGAGGGGCTCTGTCTTTCTCATCCAATTGGTTGAGGAGAGAGGACTCCAGGAGTATGCAATTGAAATTCCCATATTGAATAACCAGCAATGAAGGCTGGTGGGATGAGCTATAGGAGGACAGGTGTAACAGTATAGCTTCCGTCCCTCTCCTCGACCCCCCCCCCTACCTGGGCTCGAACCAGGGACCCTCTGCACACATCGACAACAGCCACCCTCGAAGGATCGTTACCCATCGCTCCACAAAAGCCGCGGCCCTTGCAAAGCAAGGGGAACCACTACTTCAAGGTCTCAGAGCAGGTGACGTCACCGATTGAAAAGCTATTTAGCGCGCCACCACCGCTAACTAAGCTAGCCGTTTCACACCATTTACACAGGATCATTGTAATGGCTAAAATGTAATAAATGGAACGGGGTGGAAGGCGTGGTTTCCACGTGGTTGATAGGTTTCACTTAAATCCATTCCAACCATTACAATGAGGCCGTCCTCCTATAGCTCCTCCCACCAGCCCCCTCTGATATGCAGGTAGCCTACGGATACAGACTGTCCTCGACTTCCTCGATCTGCCGCTCTTGCTCTCTCACTCTCGTACATCTAAGTAGCCTATGGAATACCACTGGTGTGAGTCTTAATACCCATAAAACCTAGCGGTAAAAAGAGGGAAATGATTCCATCCATTTTTCCCATAGGGGGTTTTTAGAAACACTTAAAATACGGGGCTGTGTTTTGTGACGTATCCTGGAATGTTGTTCTGATAACCTTGTACATTTCTCTCGGAAATGGGGATTGGAAATCATTTCCGTTTGACCGCTAGGTGTTATGGGTATTATGACAACTCCACTGGGGGTCTCTATTACATTTACACAAATAAATTGCAGAGGGGGACGTTTTTTATTATTATTTTAATTTCACCTTTATTTAACCAGGTAGGGTAGTTGAGAACACCTTTATTTAACCAGGTAGGCCAGTTGAGAACACCTTTATTTAACCTGGTAGGCTAGTTGAGAACACCTTTATTTAACCTGGTTGGCTAGTTGAGAACACCTTTATTTAACCAGGTAGGCTAGTTGAGAACACCTTTATTTAACCAGGTAGGCTAGTTGAGAACACCTTTATTTAACCAGGTAGGCTAGTTGAGAACAAGTTCTCATTTGCAACTGCGACCTAGCCAAGATAAAGCAAAGTAGTGTGACACAATACAACGACACAGAGTTACACATGGGATAAAACAAACATACAGTCAATAATACAGTAGAAAAAGTCTATATACAGTGTGTGCAAATGAGGTAAGATAAGAGAGGTAAGGCAATTAATAGGCCATGGTGGCGAAGTAATTACAATATAGCAAATAAACACTGGAATGGTAGATGTGCAGAGGATGAATGTGCAAGTTGAGATACTGGGGTGCAAATGAGCAAGATAAATAAATAAATAAATAAATAAATAAATAAATACAGTATGGGGATGAGGTAGATTGGATGGGCAATTTACAGATGAGCTATGTGCAGGTGCAGTGATCTGTGAGCTGCTCTGACAGCTGGTGCTTAAAGCCAGTGAGACACAGACCCGTAGCACTCATGTCCGTAGCCATGAAGTGCTTTGAAAGGCCGGTCATGGCTCACATCAATACCATCATCCCAGAAACCCTAGACCCACTCCAATTTGCATACCGCCCAAACAGATCCACAGATGATGCAATCTCTATTGCACTTCACACTGCCCTTTCCCACCTGGACAAAAGGAACACCTATGTGAGAATGCATGACGATAGCTCAGCGTTCAACACCATAGTGCCCTCAAAAGCTCATCACTAAGCTAAGGATCCTGGGACTAAACACCTCCCTCTGGAACTGGATCCGGGACTTCCTGACGAGCCGCCTCCAGGTGGTGAGGGTAGGTCCTCAACACTGGAGCTCCCCAGGGGTGCGTGCTCAGTCCCCTCCTGTACTCCCTGTTCACCCACGACTGCATGGCCAGGCACGAGACGAGACAACAGTGGTAGGCCTGATCACCAACAACGACGAGCCAGCCTATAGGGAGGTCAAAGACCTGGCCGGGTGGTGCCAGAATAACAACCTATCCCTCAACGTAACCAAGACTACGGAGATGATTGTGGACTACAGGAAAATGAGGACTGAGCACGCCCCCATTCTCATCGATGGGGCTGTAGTGGAGCAGGTTGAGAGCTTCAAGTTCCTTGGTGTCCACATCACAAACTAGAATGGTCTAAACACACCAAGACAGTCGTGAAGAGGGCACAACCAAGCCTATTCCCCCTCAGGAAACTAAAACGATTCGGCATGGGTCCTCAGATCCTCAAAAGGTTTTACAGCTGCAAAATCGAGAGCATCCTGGTTACATCACTGCCTGGTACGGCAATTGCTCGCAAGGCACTACAGAGGGTAGTGCGTACGGCCCAGTACATCATTGGGGCAAAGCTGCCTGCCATCCAGGACCTCTACACCAGGCGGTGTCAGAGGAAGACCCTAAAAATTGTCAAAGACCCCAGCCACAGACTGTTCTCTCTGCTACCGCACGGCAAGCGGTACCGGAGTGCCAAGTCTAGGACAAAAAGGCTTCTCAACAGTTTTTACCCCCAAGCCATAAGACTCCTGAACAGGTAATCAAATGGCTACCAGGACTATTTGCATTGTGTGCCCCCCCCAACCCCTCTTTTACACTGCTGCTACTCTCTGTTTATCATATATACATATATATATATATAGTTAACTATACATTCATGTACATACTACCTCAATTGGCCTGACCAACCAGTCTACTGTATATAGCCTCACTACTGTATATAGCCTCTACTGTATATAGCCTCTACTGTTTATAGCCTCTCTACTGTATATAGCCTCTACTGTATATAGCCCCTCTACTGTATATAGCCTCTACTGTTTATAGCCTCTACTGTATATAGCCTCTACTGTATATAGCCCCTCTACTGTATATAGCCTCTACTGTTTATAGCCTCTCTACTGTATATAGCCTCTCTATTGTATATAGCCTCTACTGTATATACTGTATATAGCCTCTACTGTATATAGCCTCTCTACTGTATATACTGTATATAGCCTCTACTGTATATAGCCTCTCCTGTATATAGGCTCTCTACTGTATATACTGTATATAGCCTCTCTACTGTATATAGCCTCTACTGTATATACTGTATATAGCCTCTCCTGTATATAGGCTCTCTACTGTATATAGCCTCTACTGTATATACTGTATATAGCCTCTACTGTATATAGCCTCCCTACTGTATATAGCTTCTACTGTATATAGCCTCTACTGTATATATCCTCTACTGTATATAGCCTCTACTGTATATAGTCTCTACTGTATATAGTCTCTACTGTATATAGCCTCTCTATAGCCTCTCTACTGTATATAGCCTCTCTACTGTATGTAGCCCCTCTACTGTATATAGCCTCTACTGTATATAGCCTCACTACTGTATATAGCCTCTCTACTGTACTGTATATAGCCTCTCTACTGTATATAGCCTCTCTACTGTATGTAGCCCCTCTACTGTATATACTGTATATAGCCTCTACTGTATATAGCCTCTCTACTGTATATACTGTATATAGCCTCTACTGTATATAGCCTCTCCTGTATATAGGCTCTCTACTGTATATACTGTATATAGCCTCTACTGTATATAGCCTCTCTACTGTATATACTGTATATAGCCTCTCCTGTATATAGGCTCTCTACTGTATATAGCCTCTACTGTATATACTGTATATAGCCTCTACTGTATATAGCCTCCCTACTGTATATAGCTTCTACTGTATATAGCCTCTACTGTATATATCCTCTACTGTATATAGCCTCTACTGTATATAGTCTCTACTGTATATAGCCTCTACTGTATATAGCCTCTCTATAGCCTCTCTACTGTATATAGCCTCTCTACTGTATGTAGCCCCTCTACTGTATATAGCCTCTACTGTATATAGCCTCACTACTGTATATAGCCTCTCTACTGTACTGTATATAACCTCTCTACTGTATGTAGCCTCTCTACTGTATATAGCCTCTACTGTATATAGCCTCTCTACTGTACTGTATATAGCTTCTCTACTGTATATAGCCTCTCTACTGTATATAGCCTCTCTACTGTATATAGCCTCTACTGTATATAGCCTCACTACTGTATATAGCCTCTCTACTGTACTGTATATAGCCTCTCTACTGTATGTAGCCCCTCTACTGTATATAGCCTCACTACTGTATATAGCCTCTCTACTGTATATAGCCTCTCTACTGTATGTAGCCCCTCTACTGTATATAGCCTCACTACTGTATATAGCCTCTCTACTGTACTGTATATAGCCTCTCCTGTATATAGCCTCTCTACTGTATATAGCCTCTTTACTGTATAGAGCCTCTCTACTGTACTGTATATAGCCTCTCTACTGTATGTAGCCTCTCTACTGTATATAGCCTCTACTGTATATAGCCTCTCTACTGTACTGTATATAGCTTCTCTACTGTATATAGCCTCTCTACTGTATATAGCCTCTCTACTGTATATAGCCTCTCTACTGTACTGTATATAGCCTCTCCTGTATATAGCCTCTACTGTATATAGCTTCTCTACTGTATATAGCTTCTCTACTGTATATAGCCTCTCTACTGTATATAGCTTCTCTACTGTATATAGCCTCTACTGTACATAGCCTCTCCTGTATATAGCCTCTACTGTATATAGCCTCTACTGTACTGTATATAGCTTCTCTACTGTATATAGCCTCTCTACTGTATATAGCCTCAATACTGTATATAGCCTCAATACTGTATATAGCCTCTCTACTGTATATAGCCTCTCTACTGTATATAGCCTCTACTGTATATAGCCTCTACTGTATATAGCCTCTCTACTGTATATAGCCTCTCTACTGTATATAGCCTCTCTACTGTATATAGCCTCAATACTGTATATAGCCTCTCTACTGTATATAGCCTCTCTACTGTATATAGCCTCTCTACTGTATATAGCCTCTCTACTGTATATAGCCTCTCTACTGTATATAGCCTCTCTACTGTATATAACCTCACTACTGTATATAGCCTCTACTGTATATAGCCTCTCTACTGTATATAGCCTCTCTACTGTATATAGCCTCTACTGTATATAGCCTCTCTACTGTATATAGCCTCTCTACTGTATATAGCCTCTCTACTGTATATAGCCTCTCTACTGTCTTTTTACTGTTGTTTTATTTCTTTACCTACCTATTGTTCACCAAATACCTTTTTTGCACTTTTGGTTAGCGCCTGTAAGTAACATTTCACTGTGAGGTCTACTACACCTGTTGTATTCGGCGCACGTGACAAATAAACTTAAGATTTGATCTGCTTATTAGCCCCACTCCACAGAGGTTCCTTTGCCAACCAGAGGAGGATGTTACATGTTGTCTTGGCAACGGAACCACCTTAGGCAGGGCGGGGGCAATACGCAGCCCCACCTCAAGTAGAGACACACTCCCCCCAATTGCTAAATTGAACTATGCATAGAGAATGATAGAGGCTTCTAGTGGCCAAAAAGCATGGGCAGTGCCATTGAGGGCTTCCACCATTTTTAATGTAGTCAACTGGGTGAGACTTCCAACTTAAATTGGCTAATCCCTCCTGGTGACCCTGTTGGACATGACCCTACGATCAGCCAATCGTAAAGAAGAACATATGGAACTTCAAAAGAGAGCCTCAATGGCACTGCCCATTCTGTCACAGACTCGATAATGGCACTTCCCATTCTGTCACAGACTCGATAATGGCACTTCCCATTCTGTCACAGACTCGATAATGGCACTTCCCATTCTGTCACAGACTCGATAATGGCACTTCCCATTCTGTCACAGACTCGATAATGGCACTTCCCATTCTGTCACAGACTCGATAATGGCACTTCCCATTCTGTCACAGACTCGATAATGGCACTTCCCATTCTGTCACAGACTCGATAATGGCACTTCCCATTCTGTCACAGACTCGATAATGGCACTTCCCATTCTGTCACAGACTCGATAATGGCACTTCCCATTCTGTCACAGACTCGATAATGGCACAGCTACAAAGATAGAACAATTCTGTATTTACCTGATCTATTTGTTATTAATGGTTAACAATTAACAATTAATACTTAACTAATAGTAATACATTTCTGTCCTGCTTCTGTGTTTATAATGGTCTCCAATCTAGTTCCCTGCAGCTAATCTGGGCGTATGGTCACCAGAGATGTCTTGAGCCGACAAAATTAGTTAAAGACTGCATTACATAGACAATAATGTGTTTTATTAGCGTATGGGGGGGGGGGGGGGGGGGGGGGGGGGGGGGGGGGTAGAACAATCCCTCATGGTCTCTAAATTGCCCTTGCATCTGGGAAACTAAGCCAGGGTGGGGTTAAGACAACCCAGGACAAGGATAGGATGAACCCAGAGTGGCTTATGATGCTCCTTGGTCTGCATGAGGGGAGGGGGGGGGGCAGAATTATTGAACCAAACATTCCTGAGCATTCTTAGTGTCCACTATATAAAGAACTCTGCATTTGTGTAAAGGTTTGGTTACTCGGTCCAACACTCAAGGATGGGGGTCGACCAGCCTCATTATTGCAATAATTTATCGACTTGAAAAAAAGATGATTGTTTTGAAGAAATTACAGAGTCTCTCTCAGTATGAACCCACCCTCGTTATCCACCATCTTTATAAGCTGCATATGTTGCCTGGCTGCCCATACCCCTTGCTCCAGGCAAACACGCTACGCCACAGACATTAGCGTTGACCCGTAAGAAACTATCTAAACCCTACTGCTTACCGACCTAACTTCAAAATGGGGGTAGATACAAGCCGAGGATGCGATAGAGCAGCTGGAGAATTCAGTTTGAGTCGTCTAAACAATGTGATCATACGTTTTATTTTCCACAACAATTCTTTATTTTATTTTATTTTTTTAATTACAGAGTCACAACCGTCTCTCTCTTTATAGGTTTGAATTCATCTCGTCTGTATTGAAGAGAAAGAGACCAATGCTTTAAATCAAAAGCTTGTCTATCGTTACATGTCAAAATAAGTTGAAATCAATAGCTTTCCCAATTAAAAAAAATAGCTTTTTAAAGTATAGTAAGCTAGTATAGTCGGTAACACAAAGGAGAGAGGAGGTGAATGGACATAAAACACAAGTAGCATTGAAGGAAAATAAAGAAATAAAAGAGAATTGGAATAGAAATGGGAAAACTGCAAAAAAAATGAATTTTAAAACCATAACTAGGTTATTATCTGTATGGGTAATTTATTCATTTATATCTGTAACCTTGTTTAAAAATACTTTGTAAATTACATTTTATTATCAATATTAAAGGTCTTTCAAGGCCACTGTGTGAATACATGCATTTCCTCAAATCGGGTTCAGCAGTCCAGCATTCCTGAGGTGTCCCAAAGCAGAGAGAGTACAGGTTTTAATCAGGGACATTCCCCTTCCGATTAGCTCTGCCCTTTGTCGTGTGCAGTCCACAGCACATCATGATTGTCTGGTTTCATTCTAAAAGGCACTCTGCAGTAACTCTCCCACTATGGTACAGTCCACATATTAGTGTTCTGATTAGCGTTTGATGGCCACAGCCGGTGGTACAGTTTTGCACCATGTTCAGCAGAACAGGAGATGCACTAGGACTAGCGTTGATGACCTGATCAACACCGGGGTGATGAGAGGAGCTACACTGCAAAGGCAAGATGAGATACGCTGCAAAGGCAAGATGAGATACGCTGCAAAGGCAAGATGAGATACGCTGCAAAGGCAAGATGAGCTACGCTGCAAAGGCAAGATGAGATACGCTGCAAAGGCAAGATGAGATACACTGCAAAGGCAAGATGAGATACGCTGCAAAGGCAAGATGAGCTACGCTGCAAAGGCAAGATGAGATACGCTGCAAAGGCAAGATGAGCTACACTGCAAAGGCAAGATGAGATACGCTGCAAAGGCAAGATGAGCTACGCTGCAAAGGCAAGATGAGATACGCTGCAAAGGCAAGATGAGCTACACTGCAAAGGCAAGATGAGATACGCTGCAAAGGCAAGATGAGCTACACTGCAAAGGCAAGATGAGATACGCTGCAAAGGCAAGATGAGCTACACTGCTGTAAAAAAAAGGCACAAGAGTAGAAGCCAGGGTGTAGGGCCTGAGGCAACGGGGGGGTGGGGGGGTGGCAGCGTTACCCTAACTCGGTCCTCGGGACCCCCTGGCACTACACAACACATTCAAAATGATTAAAGCTGGATGCTTAGTTGGTTATTTTAAAAATCCGCTGTGTAGTGCAAAAAGCAAAACATGCCCCCCCTTGTGGTCCGGAGGACCGAGTTTAGGAAACCCTAGGGTAGGGCTGTGACGGTCATTACATTTTGTCAACTGGTAAGTGTCATGCTAATAACTGAGGCTCTCACACTAAATGGACCGTTAATGAAGATAAACACGTTAAGCATCTCTCCGGGCCGACCACTGACGTGGACCATCGTTGTCGTGCTTCTACTGGAACGTCTACATTTTTTTTTTGTAAGAAAAAAAAGAATTTCTAATTCATTCAATATAGCCGACTCTATCACCATAAATTCATGAATGAATAATTTTTTTACATCATAATTTGGGCATCATTCCCAGGTGATTAATATTTTCACCCGATCAGACTATTTTCCATTTAATGTCATCTTTACAAATACTAAATAATGTGTGTGAAACGAGTTCTGATTTAGAAGGGCCCATTAACCGGTCTGAACGGGCAATTTAAAAAAATAAAAAGTCATCTGTATGCACTTGAATGGAGGACGCTTTTCCCATGGTTCAATTTCATGCCAGCCAGGTAGACGACTCTGGTTGTAACGTGCTTAATAATATTAAGAAAGTTGAGAAATAAATAGAGTCGGCCTAGCCTATAGAAAGCTGATAGGATCCTCCTCTTTTTAACAGAGGCCATCAAAACTTTTTTTCTCACGCAATTTGCATAACATAGGCTGTAGAAATGTTGTCTAAAACAGAGCACATATTTAACTCCATGCATCAACCAGCTATGAGGAGCTGGCTCTCGCTGCCCAACAGGTGATCCTATTCCACTCAACTCTTGACTGCCAGGGCTATCAGGAAGTGTTTGATTTGATTCTCCACTGTATTTGCATTAAGTGATTACAGGGACAATAGAGCGCCGAGTACCAATTACCATCAGCGGCATCACACAGCTCAGTTTTGGAGAAGCCTAGTTTTACCTTGACTCATGGGGAATTTGACTGCAATCATGACTGGTGACTGCTGGGGAGATGGTAATACGGTCTTAACAGCCCTAGGTATGGATGAGGTTTTGGTCTGAGAAATGGATATAGGGGTTTAGGGTGGGGGGGGGTTAGGTGTCTAGTGACATTAAGGCCATTAACGCAGGTCACTCTCGTCTTCCTCTATGGTCTTCTTGATGCGGAGGAGCATAGTGGTCAGCCACTGGTCCAACCTAGAGATAGTGTCATATTCCTTCACCTGAGAGAGGGAGAGGGGATGGAGACAGACAGAGATGGAGGGGGAGAGGAGGCCGAGAAGGACAGAAAGAGAGAAAGAAAGAGAGAGGAGACAGAGAGAGATGTGGAGGGGGAGAGGAGAGAAAGAGATGTGGAGGGGGAGAGGAGACAGACAGAGATGTGGCGGGGGAGATGAGGCAGAGAAGGACAGACAGAGAGAAAGAGCGATGAGAAGGATGGGGAGGGAGAGAGGAGACAGACAGAGCGATGAGGTGAAGGATGGGGAGGGAGAGAGGAGACAGAGAGCGATGAGGAGAAGGATGGGGAGGGAGAGAGGAGACAGACAGAGCGATGAGGAGAAGGATGGGGAGGGAGAGAGGAGACAGACAGAGCGATGAGGAGAAGGATGGGGAGGGAGAGACAAGAAAACAAGTTCAATTCCTAGAAACGGGTAGTTATTTCATTTTCTTGTTCAAAATGGTTCCAGTTTTAGTTCATGTCGGACTTCCTCAGTGACGGTTCAGCGTTTGCGGTCTTTTCATGTATTTGCATGCCTTCAGTAATGACTTCCTCATTCACAAATAAAGACACAAAACAACACTCTGAGAGTACTACTCACGGCATCAGTATATACATCCACATTCTGTTCTTCACACGCATCTAGAAGTTTCTGCAGAGAAATAAAGACATTTATTCTATCAGAAAACACACAGTTTGAAGTTGAAAGACCTTAAGAGAGAAAAAAGACACAAAACAAAGTGGATGAGCTTGGTAAAGACGAGGGGTTAGATAAGACTAAACAGACGCCACATCAGACACAACCCACTTCCTTACCTTCAGCAGTTTACATTCACGAGAATCTGAGAAGGCAGGGAACATTTCTTCGTACTTCTGCAAGGCCAGCTAGATGGCAGGAGATAGGGGTTGTTTAGTCAAGAGAAGAAACCTAGAAACCTCGTGGAGGATTTGAAACAGACAGAAGTCCGTTTTAGGGCTTACTTTGGCATTGAGCATGTCCACACAGAAGTGGCAGAGAGCTGCCTTGAAGAAATAGTCCTTAGCGCTGTACTTCAGCAACGTGCTGTCCATCGCATTGGTCCCAACCTTTAATACAAACACACACACACACACAAAATTACATAAAACATATTTACAAGGAAGTGCCTCCTCCGCATCACTGTCATTGACAGATCTCACCTGTTGACAGATCTCACCTGTTGACAGATCTCACCTGTTCATAGATCTCTATGGCCTTCTGGTACTGTTCCAGTTGAGCTGCATAGACAGCCACCTTCAGAAGGCACTTGTTAGCAGAGCTGAGAGGACATGGAGAAAGGGGAGGTAGAGGTACAGGGAGAGAGAGTAATTATGACAACCAGTCACAAAACAGTCAAATATAACAGGGTCTGATTCAGTAGGACAGAACAACCCAAATATAACAGGGTCTGATTCAGTAGGACAGAACAACCCAAATATAACAGGGTCTGATTCAGTAGGACAGAACAACCCAAATATAACAGGGTCTGATTCAGTAGGACAGAACAACCCAAATATAACAGGGTCTGATTCAGTAGGACAGAACAGCCCAAATATAACAGGGTCTGATTGAGTAGGACAGAACAGCCCAAATATAACAGGGTCTCAATAAGCTCACGGTAAGGGGTCACGTGGGCTCACAGTAAGGGGTCACGTGGGCTCACAGTAAGGGGTCACGTGGGCTCACAGTAAGGGGTCACGTGGGCTCTATTCATTACATTTCTGTCTCTCTGTAGCTCCCACCATAGATATAAAACCCTACAGAGATGATGTGTGGGCCAGCGGTAGGAGCTGCTGACCCCGGCACATGTATGCCAGAGTCGGAGTGGGTTGGAATCCAGACCACTGCCCTTCGACCCCCCCTCCCCAACACTGTTCAAGCTCTTTAATTAAGCTACACGATTAAGGATTGGGAATACCATAATCCTTAAAAAAAAGACCTTTCCCCCAAAAATGATGAATATATTGTCTGTGGTTCTACCTTGTGGACTCTTCTCCTTTGTAGTAGTCTGCTGCCTGTTCATAGTGAGCTATAGCCTGTAGACAGAGACAACATTTAGACATGCCTGTCCCGCACAGTCCCCCCCCACACCTGACCCACACAGTTCCCCCCCTCACACCTGACCCGCACAGTCCCCCTCACACCTGACCCGCACAGTCCTCCCCACACCTGACCCACACAACCCCCCCTCACACCTGACCCACACAACCCCCCCCCCCCTCTCACGCACACAGTCCCCCCCTCACACCTGACCCAAACAGTCCCCCCCCCCTCACACCTGACCCACACAACCCCCCCCCCCTTCTCACGCACACAGTCCCCCCCTCACACCTGACCCAAACAGTTCCCCCCTCACACCTGACCCACACAGTCCCCCCCCTCACACCTGACCCACACAGCCCCCCCCCCCCTCACACCTGACCCACACAGTTCCCCCCCCTCACACCTGACCCACACAGACCCCCCTCACACCAGACCCACAGTCCCCCACCTCACACCTGACCCACACAGTCCCCCCCCTCACACCTGACCCACAGTCCCCCCCCTCACACCTGACCCCCCTCACACCAGACCCACAGTCCCCCACCTCACACCTGACCCACACAGCCCCCCCCCCTCACACCTGACCCACACAGCCCCCCCCTCACACCTGACCCACACAGCCCCCCCCTCACACCTGACCCACACAGCCCCCCCCTCACACCTGACCCACACAGCCCCCCCCTCACACCTGATCCACAGTCCCCCCCCCCCCCCCATCCCTATATAAAAGGCTAGCTGGAGGACAGATACAGGCTGTGTTCCCCCCCCCAATCCCTATATAAAAGGCTAGCTGGAGGACAGATACAGGCTGTGTGTCCCCCCCCCCCATCCCTATATAAAAGGCCAGCTGGAGGACAGATACAGGCTGTGCCCCCCCCCCCCCCCCAATCCCTATATAAAAGGCTAGCTGGAGGACAGATACAGGCTGTGTCCCCCCCCCCCCATCCCTATATAAAAGGCTAGCTGGAGGACTGATACAGGCTGTGTGTCCCCCCCCCCCCCAATCCCTATATAAAAGGCTAGCTGGAGGACAGATACAGGCTGTCCCCCCCCCCCCCAAATCCCTATATAAATGCACTACATTTGACCGGGCCCCATAGATCTGACCGTATCAATGTCCACCAGCTCTGTCTCGTAGATCTCTGCGATGGAGATGTGATGTTTGGCTGCGATGGTGAACCGTCCCTAATGAGTCCAAATAGACAGGGGGAAAACAGAGGAGGACGAAAGGGAGGGGGAAAACAGAGGAAGCAGAAAGGGGGGGGGGGAAACAGAGGAAGCAGAAAGGGGGGGGGAGAAACAGAGGAAGCAGAAAGGGAGGGGGGAAAACAGAGGAAGCAGAAAGGGAGGGGGGAAAACAGAGGAAGCAGAAAGGGAGGGGGGAAAACAGAGGAAGCAGAAAGGGAGGGGGGAAAACAGAGGAAGCAGAAAGGGAGGGGGGAAACAGAGGAAGCAGAAAGGGAGGGGGGAAACAGAGGAAGCAGAAAGGGAAGGGAAAAACAGAGGAAGCAGAAAGGGAGGGGGGAAAACAGAGGAAGACGAAAGGGAGGGGGGAAACAGAGGAAGCAGAAAGGGAGGGGGGAAAACAGAGGAAGCAGAAAGGGAAGGGAAAAATAGAGGAAGCAGAAAGGGAGGGGGGAAACAGAGGAAGCAGAAAGGGAGGGGGGAAACAGAGAGAGCAGAAAGGGAGGGGGGAAAACAGAGGAAGCAGAAAGGGAGGGGGGAAAACAGAGGAAGCAGAAAGGGAGGGGGGAAAACAGAGGAAGCAGAAAGGGAGGGGGGAAAACAGAGGAAGCAGAAAGGGAAGGGAAAAATAGAGGAAGCAGAAAGGGAGGGTGGAAACAGAGGAAGCAGAAAGGGAGGGGGGAAAACAGAGGAAGCAGAAAGGGAGGGGGGAAACAGAGGAAGCAGAAAGGGAGGGGGGAAAACAGAGGAAGCAGAAAGGGAGGGGAAAAACAGAGGAAGCAGAAAGGGAGGGGGGAAAACAGAGGAAGCAGAAAGGGAGGGGGGAAAACAGAGGAAGCAGAAAGGGAGGGGGGAAAACAGAGGAAGCAGAAAGGGAGGGGGGAAAACAGAGGAAGCAGAAAGGGAGGGGAAAAACAGAGGAAGCAGAAAGGGAGGGGGGAAAACAGAGGAAGCAGAAAGGGAGGGGTGAAAACAGAGGAAGCAGAAAGGGAGGAGGAAAAACAGAGGAAGCAGAAAGGAAGGAGGAAAAACAGAGGAAGCAGAAAGGGAGGAGGAAAACAGAGGAAGCAGAAAGGGAGAGGGGAAAACAGAGGAAGACGAAAGGGAGGGGGGAAACAGAGGAAGCAGAAAGGGAGTGGGGAAACAGAGAGAGCAGAAAGGGAGGGGGGAAAACAGAGGAAGCAGAAAGGGAGGGGGGAAAACAGAGGAAGACGAAAGGGAAACAGAGGAAGCAGAAAGGGAGGGGGGAAACAGAGAGAGCAGAAAGGGAGGGGGGGAAACAGAGGAAGCAGAAAGGGAGGGGGGAAAACAGAGGAAGCAGAAAGGGAGGGGGGAAAACAGAGGAAGCAGAAAGGGAGGAAAACAGAGGAAGCAGAAAGGGAGGGGGGAAAACAGAGGAAGCAGAAAGGGAGGGGGGAAACAGAGGAAGCAGAAAGGGAGGGGGGAAAACAGAGGAAGCAGAAAGGGAAGGGAAAAACAGAGGAAGCAGAAAGGGAGGGGGAAAAACAGAGGAAGCAGAAAGGGAGGGGTGAAAACAGAGGAAGCAGAAAGGGAGGAGGAAAAACAGAGGAAGCAGAAAGGAAGGAGGAAAAACAGAGGAAGCAGAAAGGGAGGGGGAAAACAGAGGAAGCAGAAAGGGAGGGGGGAAAACAGAGGAAGCAGAAAGGGAGGGGGGAAAACAGAGGAAGCAGAAAGGGAGGGGTGAAAACAGAGGAAGCAGAAAGGGAGGAGGAAAAACAGAGGAAGCAGAAAGGGAGGAGGAAAAACAGAGGAAGCAGAAAGGGAGGGGGGAAAACAGAGGAAGCAGAAAGGGAGGGAGGAAACAGAGAGCAGAAAGGGAGGAGGAAAAACAGAGGAAGCAGAAAGGGAGGGGGAAAACAGAGGAAGCAGAAAGGGAGGGGGGAAAACAGAGGAAGCAGAAAGGGAGGAGGAAAAACAGAGGAAGCAGAAAGGGAGGAGGAAAACAGAGGAAGCAGGAAAACAGAGGAAGCAGAAAGGGAGGGAGGAAACAGAGAGCAGAAAGGGAGGAGGAAAACAGAGGAAACAGAAAGGGGAACCAAAAAGAAGGATGAGAGAAGCAACAGAACACCAGACCTAGGCTCATATCAGCTCTCTATGCTACTGTGCTTCAGATACACGCTGCCCATTGTTTTACTGTGTTGAACCAATAGGTACAGTCAAAGAGGAGGGTATATCATCAGGCCTCCATCCATACTAACACTTCTCACCATGTCTGTGTAGATCTCGATGGCTCGGTTCAGACAGTTGATTGCCTCTGTAGGGAGGATACATCAGATGCATTATCAACTCACAGAGAAACCCCTTTTAGACCATACTGGTCATTTATGAACATTTGAACATCTTGACCATGTTTTGTTATAATCTCCACCCGGCACAGCCAGAAGAGGACTGGCCACCCCACATAGCCTGGTTCCTCTCTAGGTTTCTTCCTAGGTTTTGGCCTTTCTAGGGAGTTTTTCCTAGCCACCGTGCTTCTACACCTGCATTGCTTGCTGTTTGGGGTTTTAGGCTGGGTTTCTGTACAGCACTTTGAGATTACAGCTGATGTACGAAGGGCTATATAAATAAAAAAATTTGATTGGATTTTATTCACTCTGATCTGCAGGAAAATACCAAGATAATGTTTAATTTCTTTGGAGAAACATTAACTGCTCTCTTAGCGTTTGGTCTACGGTGGTAGGAGGGGAGGGGGTTAATGTTTCTCAGAAGAAATGAAACATTAACCAAATGCTGAAAGAACAGTTGAGTGTCTACAGTGGTAGGGTAAAGACAGCCCTAACATGGGAGGTAATGGTTGTAAAGTCCATGGTGAGATACACAGGGAGAGAGAGGGAGAGACCGTGGAATACCTTGTGGGTCAGCTTTTTTGAAGGCGTTTCCAGCGTCTATGAAGTTAGTAGCAGCATCGTGTTTACTCTGCATCTGCAGGTGGAGCCGGGCCGCCTGGGAGAACGCATTACCTGCAGCTGGAAACACAGACACATTATCCAACTATCACAATACAGACACATTATCCAACTATCACACCACAGACACATTATCCAACTATCACAATACAGACATATTATCCAACTATCACAACCAACTATCACAATACAGACACATTATCCAACTATCACACCACAGACACATTATCCAACTATCACACCACAGACACATTATCCAACTATCACAATACAGACATATTATCCAACTATCACAACCAACTATCACAATACAGACACATTATCCAACTATCACAATACAGACATTATCCTACTCTCACAACCACCTATCACAATACAGACATTATCCTACTCTCACAACCAACTATCACAATACAGACACATTATCCTACTATCACAATACAGACACATTATCCAACTATCACAACCAACTATCACAATACAGACACATTATCCAACTATCACAACACAGACACATTATCCAACTATCACAACACAGACACATTATCCTACTATCACAACACAGACACATTATCCAACTATCACAACACAGACACATTATCCTACTATCACAACACAGACACATTATCCAACTATCACAACACAGACACATTATCCAACTATCACAACACAGACACATTATCCAACTATCACAACACATACACATTATCCAACTATCACAATACAGACACATTATCCAACTATCACAATACAGACATATTATCACAACACAGACACATAATCCAACTATCACAACACAGACATATTATCCTACTATCACAACCAACTATCACAACACAGACACATTATCCTACTATCACAACCAACTATCACAATACAGACACATTATCCAACTATCACAATACAGACATATCACAACACAGACACATTATCCTACTATCACAACACAGACACATTATCCAACTATCACAACACAGACACATTATCCAACTATCACAATACAGACATATTATCCTACTATCACAACCAACTATCACAATACAGACACATTATCCAACTATCACAACACAGACACATTATCCTACTATCACAACACAGACACATTATCCAACTATCACAACACAGACACATTATCCAACTATCACAATACTGACACATTATCCAACTATCACAACACAGACACATTATCCTACTATCACAACACAGACACATTATCCAACTATCACAACACAGACACATTATCCAACTATCACAATACAGACATATTATCCTACTATCACAACCAACTATCACAATACAGACACATTATCCAACTATCACAATACAGACACATTATCCTACTATCACAGACACATTATCCAACTATCACAACAGACACATTATCCAACTATCACAACACAGACATATTATCCTACTATCACAACACAGACACATTATCCAACTATCACAACACAGACATAATATCCTACTATCACAACCAACTATCACAATACAGACACATTATCCAACTATCACAATACAGACATTATCCTACTCTCACAACCACCTATCACAATACAGACATTATCCTACTCTCACAACCACCTATCACAATACAGACACATTATCCAACTATCACAACACAGACACATTATCCAACTATCACAACACAGACACATTATCCAACTATCACAACACAGACACATTATCCAACTATCACAACACAGACATATTATCCAACTATCACAACACAGACATAATATCCTACTATCACAACCAACTAGCACAATACAGACACATTATCCAACTATCACAACACTGACATAATATCCTACTATCACAACCACCTATCACAATACAGACACATTATCCAACTATCACAATACAGACACATTATCCAACTATCACAACAGACACATTATCCAACTATCACAATACAGACATTATCCTACTCTCACAACCACCTATCACAATACAGACATATTATCCTACTCTCACAACCACCTATCACAATACAGACATATTATCCTACTATCACAACCAACTATCACAATACAGACATTATCCTACTCTCACAACCACCTATCACAATACAGACACATTATCCAACTATCACAATACAGACACATTATCCTACTATCACAATACAGACACATTATCCTACTATCACAACACAGACACATTATCCAACTATCACAATACAGACACATTATCCAACTATCACAACACAGACATATTATCCTACTATCACAATACAGACACATTATCCTACTATCACAATACAGACACATTATCCAACTATCACACCACAGACACATTATCCTACTATCACAACCAACTATCACAATACAGACACATTATCCAACTATCACAATACAGACACATTATCCAACTATCACAACACAGACACATTATCCTACTATCACAACACAGACACATTATCCAACTATCACAACCAACTATCACAATACAGACACATTATCCAACTATCACAATACAGACACATTATCCAACTATCACAACACAGACACATTATCCTACTATCACAACACAGACACATTATCCAACTATCACAACCAACTATCACAATACAGACACATTATCCAACTATCACAATACAGACACATTATCCAACTATCACAATACAGACACATTATCCAACTATCACAATACAGACACATTATCCTACTATCACAATACAGACACATTATCCAACTATCACAATACAGACACATTATCCAACTATCACAACACAGACACATTATCCTACTATCACAACACAGACACATTATCCTACTATCACAATACAGACACATTATCCAACTATCACAATACAGACACATTATCCTACTATCACAATACAGACACATTATCCTACTATCACAATACAGACACATTATCCAACTATCACAACACAGACACATTATCCAACTATCACAACACAGACACATTATCCTACTATCACAATACAGACACATTATCCAACTATCACAATACAGACACATTATCCAACTATCACAATACAGACACATTATCCAACTATCACAACACAGACACATTATCCTACTATCACAACACAGACACATTATCCAACTATCACAATACAGACACATTATCCAACTATCACAATACAGACACATTATCCAACTATCACAACACAGACACATTATCCTACTATCACAATACAGACACATTATCCAACTATCACAATACAGACACATTATCCTACTATCACAACCAACTATCACAATACAGACATATTATCCAACTATCACAACACAGACACATTATCCAACTATCACAACCAACTATCACAATACAGACACATTATCCTACTATCACAACCAACTATCACAATACAGACACATTATCCTACTATCACAACACAGACACATTATCCAATTCAGACCCCTTGACTTCCCCCCCACACATTTTGTTACGTTACAGCCTTATAAAATTAATTACAACAAAATCACTAATCTACACACAATAATGACAAAGTGAAAACAGGTTTAGAAATGTATTACAAATAATAAACAGAAATACCTTATTTACATATTATTAGTATTCAAACCCTTTTGCTATGAGACTAGAAATTGAGCTCAGGTGCATCCTGTTTCCATTGATCATCCTTGAGATGTTTCTACAACTTGATTGGAGTCCACCTGTGGTAATTCAATTGATTGGACATGATTTGGAAAGGCACACACCTGTCTATATAAGGTCCCACAGTTGACAGTGCATGTCAGAGCAAAAACCAAGCCATGAGGTTGAAGGAATTGTCCATAGAGCTCCGAGACAGGATTGAGACGTGGTACAGATCTGGGGAAGGGTACCAAAACATTTCTGCAGCATTTAAGGTCCTCAAGAACACAGTGGCCTCCATCATTCTTAAATGGGAGAAGTTTGGAACCACCAAGACTCTTCCTAGAGCTGGCAGACCGGCCAAACTGAGCAATCTGGGGAGAAGGGCCTTGGTTAGGGAGGTGACCAAGAACCTGATGGTCACTCTGACAGAGATGGCTCCTCTGTGGAGTTGGAAGAACCTTCCAGGAGGTTCTCCCATCTCTGCAGCACTGCACCAATCAGGCCTTTATGGTAGAGCGGCCAGATGGAAGCCACTCCTCAGTAAAAGGCACATGACAGACAACTTGGCGTTTTCCAAAAGGCACCTAAAGACTCTCAGACCATGAGAAACAAGATTCTCTGGTCTGATGAAACCAAGATTAAACTCTTTGGCCTGAATGCCAAGTGTCACATCTGGAGGAAACCTGGAACCATCCCTACGGTGAAGCATGGTGGTGGCAGCATCATACTGTGGGGATGTTTTTCCAAAGGGAAGGACTGGGAGACTAGTCAGGATTGAAGCAAAGATGAACAGAGTACACAGCCAAGACAACGCAAGCGTGACTTTGGGACAAGTCTCTGAATGTCCTTGAGTAGCCCAGCCAGAGCCCGGACCTGAACCCGATCGAACATCTCTGGAGAGACCTGAAAATAGCTGTGCAGCGACGCTCCCAATCCAACCTGACAGAGCTTGAGAGGATCTGCAGAGAAGAATGGGAGAAACTCCCCAAATACAGATGTGCCAAGCTTGTAGCATCATACCCAAGAAGACTTGAGGCTGTAATCACTGCCAAAGGTGCTTCAGTAAAGGGTCTGAATACTTTGAATGCACTACATCCACTATGACAACGCAGCCGTATCCACTATGACAACGCTGCCGTATCCACTATGACAACGCTGCCGTATCCACTATGACAACGCAGCCGTATCCACCATGACAACGCAGCCGTATCCACCATGACAACGCTGCCGTATCCACCATGACAACGCTGCCGTATCCACCATGACAACGCTGCCGTATCCACCAGGACAACGCAGCCGTATCCACCAGGACAACGCAGCCGTATCCACTAGGACAACGCTGCCGTATCCACTATGACAACGCTGCCGTATCCACTATGACAACGCTGCCGTATCCACTATGACAACGCTGCCGTATCCACTATGACAACGCTGCCGTATCCACCATGACAACGCTGCCGTATCCACCATGACAACGCTGCCGTATCCACCATGACAACGCTGCCGTATCCACCATGACAACGCAGCCGTATCCACCATGACAACGCAGCCGTATGCCACCATGACAACGCAGCCGTATCCACCATGACAACGCAGCCGTATCCACCATGACAACGCAGCCGTATCCACCATGACAACGCAGCCGTATCCACCATGACAGCGCAGCCGTATCCACCATGACAACGCAGCCGTATCCACCATGACAACGCAGCCGTATCCACCATGACAACGCAGCCGTATCCACCATGACAACGCTGCCGTATCCACTATGACAACGCTGCCGTATCCACTATGACAACGCTGCCGTATCCACTATGACAACGCTGCCGTATCCACTATGACAACGCTGCCGTATCCACTATGATAACGCTGCCGTATCCACTATGACAACGCTGCCGTATCCACTATGACAACGCAGCCGTATCCACTATGACAACGCTGCCGTATCCACTTGAAGATCCTTCTTCTTTGGCACCAAAATCGACGTTGTCGTTAAAACTAGCATCGCTCGTGTTTCTCCGACGCTCATTCTGCCTACGATGGAGCTACGGCGAGGAGGGGCCCTTTCTCTCATCACCGGTATCTAACGGTACGCTGTTATCCGAATTCAAATCGTGCCGCCTTAGAAGGAGTTCATTTTGAAGTTTAGAAGAAGAAGAAGTGACTGCTAAAACGCTAACTCCTTTTCGTATATAAACTGGTAGCATAGCATAGCTAGCATGAATAAAATTGGGTGGTGGTAGCCAGTCGTTTTTTCAACTGCAATGCGGTTGATTGGTGACGATGACATCCATACGAGCGTTATATATTCAGATTTCTACCTCAACATAGAGACAATAACCTAGATGAGGTGATTCAGAATCTTTCCAACACCTGTTTCATTCCCATTGTTTTGGTCGCGTTCCATTGACCTCACTACCGCATCTATATGGATAAAAAGTCGTATTCTCGCCAAATCGATTCTATATGGACGCAGTCTATCACAGTGCCATCCGTTTTGTCACCAAAGCCCCATATACTACCGACCGCTACGACCTGTACGCTCTCGTTGGCAGGTCCTCGCTTCATACTCGTCGCCAGAACCCTCTGGCTCCAGGTCATCTACAAGTCTTGGCTAGGTAAAGCTCCGCCTTATCTCAGCTCACTGGTCACCATAACAACACACACCCGTAGCACGCGCTCCAGCAGGTATATCTCACTGGTCAGTGCCCCCCCCACACCAGTTCTATATGGCTACAAGACAGTGTTCCCCCCCACACCAGTTCTATATGGTTACAAGACAGTGTGTCACCCCCCCACCAGTTCTATATGGTTACAAGACAGTGTGTGTGTCCCCCCACCAGTTCTATATAGTTACAAGACAGTGCCCCCCCCCCCCCCCCCCCCCCCCCCCCCACACACCAGTTCTATATGGCTACAAGACAGTGTTCCCCCCCCCCCCACACCAGTTCTATATAGTTACAAGACAGTGTCCCCCCCCCCACCCCCCCCACCAGTTCTATATAGTTACAAGACAGTGTCCCCCCCCCACCCCCCCCACCAGTTCTATATAGTTACAAGACAGTGCCCCCCCCCCACCCCCCCCACCAGTTCTATATGGTTACAAGACAGTGTCCCCCCCCCCCCCCCCCACACACACACACACACCAGTTCTATAGAGCTACAAGACAGTGTTCCTCACCACACCAGTTCTTCGCCATCTTGTACATGTTGGCAGCCCTGGCGTACATATCACAGGCCTCCTCCATCTTGGATGAGCCTCTGCATCAACAGAAGAAGAGTAAGCAGTGAGCCAGAGGCACTAAACAGGTGGTATCAGGACTGGTAACACAGTGTAGGAACAGCCATACGGTATAGGCTTCGTTTAAAACATTGTCAAGTATAATCACTGAGTGTATTGGTAAAAAAAAAAAAAAATACTGTCAGAATAGCAGTTTGAATGTGTGCATGAGATGACAACAACAATTATCATTAATTAGAGCTATTAACTAACCAACTCAAGGCACACAGTCGTATGATTGAGAAACATTATGAGTAAGAAATCATTGTTGATGTTTACAATAAAGTGTGAAGACAAAAAAAGGTCTTCAGTAGTGGAATGGGGAACAGAATGTAACAGCCAGACCCGAACATAAGACGTCATCATTTCCAAAGCAGCTGATGATGGACAGGCTGTGAAGTCATTTCACAATAGCAGCATATCATGCTGGCTGTGTAGTCGCAGTATATTTTATTATTTTTCAAAATAAGTAAAGACTTCCTAACTTTGGGAATATCACATATTTTTTTACATTCTAGCACCGAAGGGGATAATTTAATACATTTTATTTTGACTATTGTATTATTCATACCAGCATTTCTTTGAAAGTTTACACAAATAGGGGGCGACAGGGTAGCCTAGTGGCTAGAGTGTAGAGGCGGCAGGGTAGCCTAGTGGTTAGAGTGTAGAGGTGGCAGGGTAGCCTAGTGGTTAGAGTGTAGAGGTGGCAGGTAGCCTATTGGTTAGAGTGTAGAGGTGGCAGGGTAGCCTAGTGGCTAGAGTGTAGAGGTGGCAGGGTAGCCTAGTGGCTAGAGTGTAGAGGTGGCAGGGTAGCCTAGTGGCTAGAGTGTAGAGGCGGCAGGGTAGCCTAGTGGTTAGAGTGTAGAGGCGGCAGGGTAGCCTAGTGGTTAGAGTGTAGAGGCGGCAGGGTAGCCTAGTGGTTAGAGTGTAGAGGAGGCAAGTAGCCTAGTGGTTAGAGTGTAGAGGTGGCAGGGTAGCCTAGTGGTTAGAGTGTAGAGGAGGCAGGTAGCCTAGTGGTTAGAGTGTAGAGGAGGCAGGTAGCCTAGTGGTTAGAGTGTAGAGGCGGCAGGGTAGCCTAGTGGTTAGAGTGTAGAGGCGGCAGGGTAGCCTAGTGGTTAGAGTGTAGAGGCAGCAGGGTAGCCTAGTGGTTAGAGTGTAGAGGTGGCAGGGAGCCTAGTGGTTAGAGTGTAGAGGTGGCAGGTAGCCTAGTGGTTAGAGTGTAGAGGCGGCAGGGTAGCCTAGTGGTTAGAGTGTAAAGGCAGCAGGGTAGCCTAGTGGTTAGAGTGTAGAGGCGGCAGGGTAGCCTAGTGGTTAGAGTGTAGAGGCGGCAGGGTAGCCTAGTGGTTAGAGTGTAGAGGCGGCAGGGTAGCCTAGTGGTTAGAGTGTAGAGGTGGCAGGGTAGCCTAGTGGCTAGAGTGTAGAGGTGGCAGGGAGCCTAGTGATTAGAGTGTAGAGGTGGCAGGTAGCCTAGTGGTTAGAGTGGAGGGGCGGCAGGGTAGCCTAGTGGTTAGAGTGTAGAGGTGCAGGGTAGCCTAGTGGTTAGAGTGTAGAGGTGCAGGTAGCATAGTGGTTAGAGTGTTGGCCAAGCAAGTTCAAACCCCCGAGCTGACATGGTACAAATCTGTCGTTCTGCCCCTGAACAGGCAGTTAACCCACTGTTCCCCGGTAGGCCGTTATTGAAAATAAGAATTTGTTCTTAACTGACTTGCCTAGTTAAATAAAGGTAAAATAAATCAATAAAAATAAAATACTGGTATGCTGAAAGCTAATTGTGTAGGACAGGCTATGTTGAAAATAAATATACTATAAAAAAAATACTCAATAGTCTGGGTCTCTTGTGCTGGGCAACTGGTTTAATACAGAGTACTGAGGATTCCTTACTCCTCCCACTGCAATGCAATACAGGGTATATGGGATACTTATTGGCTTGTAGAGAGAACATTCGTCTCAGCTGAAGTGGGGTGGGGAATAGTCATTAGGGTCTCTACTAACCAAGTATGGATCATTTTGGAGAGGGACTGTGTCGCACACAGCCTGCTGCCCCCCCCAATGCAATACACTATGCATGGGCTAGCCATCGTGGGAGAGCCATCGTGGGATAGCCATCGTGGGAGAGCCATCATATTGGCTTGTAGAGCGAGAACCTTTAGTTCCAGGCATAACCTCTTTGCTGTCACAAAACAGACACTAATTCCTGACTCTCAAAAAAACAAAAATAAAACCACAGGGGACATGAACACACTATTCCTTCAGGATGTGATTTCAAAAGATAATTCGTGTGTTATAATCCTCTGTAGTAAAGTGGAGATGGAAGTTTTGGTTGTCTTCGGGAATGAGACGTTTAGACTCAGATGAGTCGTTCTTTGTGTATTTGTCAGAGCACATATTACTTTGGTCTTTCTGAACATAATACTTTTCCACAGTTTCTCCTGGTACGATACCAGTTGACTTGACTTGATGCATTAGTGGGCACATGTCAAGGCTTGCCTTGTGAACAGGTATGGATCATCATCATTAGGTTAATCTAGGTGAACAGGTATGGATCATCATCATTAGGTTAATCTAGGTGAACAGGTATAGATCATCATTAGGTTAATCTAGGTGAACAGGTATGGATCATCATCATTAGGTTAATCTAGGTGAACAGGTATGGATCATCATCATTAGGTTAATCTAGGTGAACAGGTATGGATCATCATCATTAGGTTAATCTAGGTGAACAGGTATAGATCATCATTAGGTTAATCTAGGTGAACAGGTATGGATCATCATCATTAGGTTAATCTAGGTAAACAGGTATGCCAGTCCATCATTGTGTCTTTGTTGACATCGCTCTACGAGCCAATATGAGGGTTTTCCCATGTAGTGTCTATTACAGTGTATTTATTGCATTAGGAGCTATGGAGGGTGTGGAGAACAAAATGCTGCTGGGTGACAGTCCCCCTCCAAAACTAACCCGATTTGGTTAGTAGAGACCCTGCTGATTATTTCCTACCCACTTCAGCTGAGACAGGCAGAAACGTTCTCTACAGTCCAATATTCTCAACACACCAGTATCACTGTCTTTTTTATTGGCCTTAAAAAGAAATATAGGCATATTTCCTATTTATTTTCATAAAATACTTACTAGATTATTATTTTTTATTTTTTTTTGCACCATAAAAAGTAGATATTGATTAAAATCCCAATATCTTTTGAACGAGTTATCCACAAGGCAATGTTTTTGAAATGCAGACTTCTATTTGAAAGATGGTCGTCATGACCCTACCAAAGTGACGTCATCCGTCTGTACTGCTGGCAGAAAAACAGGAGCCATAAAATAAAACATCATAATACGTTTCATTTTACTTTACTCTCATGTGTTACCAGCCAATATAGAAATACAACTTAATCCACGTAAAAAAATTTAAAAAAACTTTTAAAAAACCTCACCTAATTTCAACTGTTATTAGGTAACTTTTTGTTGTTGTCCAACAGGCTAAAGTTAGCTAGCTAAATTACCTTGTTGACTTGTTTGCTAGCTAAGCTAACTGCTGTTAGCTGGATGAGGAAATTGCACTAACGTTAGTAGACCAATACTATATAACTTTTTTTCCATCGACAATAAACGTTAAATTGTAGTTGGTAACTAATAGCGAACAGTACCTAACTTTCTTCACTGTACTATTTGCGATTTTTAGCAAAACTACCAGAGACTGGCTAGCTGGAATGCTCACCCAAACAACGCCCCGAAAAACGACTGAGATGATTTCAGTTTCTTTTCAGCCTCAGCGATCAGAGCCGAGGCTTCCTTCTCTTTTCCAGAGTTGTCCATGTTTGTAACAACTAGGTATACTTTAGAAATGTAGTAAAGCAGCAGTTGTTGTCTTGTTCTTGGTCTTCTTCTTCTTCTGTGGATTTTTTCTTTTTTAATGTCAGTTGGCAACCAACTTTAAGGTGCTTTACCGCCACCAACTGGACTGGAGTGTAGACCAGAGACAGGAAAGGTCTCAACCAATATTCTTGTCTCGCTAACGAAACGAAATACATCATTAAATACTACATCCCCTGGTGATTTCCCCAGCAGTTCACTTAATCCTGGCTGTTAAACCCCAATTACTCCACAAATCTAATAACAATCGCTCCCTTTCCCTCACATATTTCTGTCACTGAAGTAGAACGTGTTCCACTGATTCCATCTCCTCCTGACAATGATCACACCTCGCAGTGGGATGTTTCACCACCAATTTAACTGGACTATTGAGCTTTGTGTGTCCCAGTTTCAGCCTTGTGATTACACTTTCCTTCCTTCTCTCTCGGCTTGATGACCTCTCCCGGCCCCCACCTTTTCCTGAATCTTAGAAAGGTGTCTTCCTTTCGCCTCTCTGTTCCACAACTCTTTGCCGTTTGTTTTTAACCACTGTAACCTAATGAGGAAGATCCATACCTGTTAACAGCCTAGATTAACCTAATGATGGCCCATACCATGGCCATGGCTGACAAGGTAAAAAAAAACTGTCATTCTACCCTTGAACAAGTCTGTTAACCCACTGTTCCTAGGCCATCATTGAAAATAAGAACTTGCCTAAGTTAAATATATATATATATTTTTTTAAATTTTAAATACCTGCTAACAACCTAGATGAACCTAATCGTCATGGCGATGGAGAACATCTACACATTGAAATCAGCCCAAGGCCAGCCTTGATATGGGCCCAAAAAAATGCATCAGGTCAATCGCTTGGCCTGACAAAAACACATATCGAAAACAAATCATGTTGCTATAGGTTTATATCACCGCAATCATGCATAGCCTTCCAGCAATTTTCTTAAACCCACCCTTAGTCACAATTAATCTAAAGGTTGGCCTCTTGGACTTGGATTGGATTCATGGATAATAGCCCATCTCTACAAAATTGTAATTTGTGAGAAAATACAAGTGATTATCACTTGCCCTTTTAGCAACGTCAATGTGTAGCGTTCCACTTCCAAACATAAAAGGCTTGACGTTCTTTTAAAGCAAGGTATTACAAAAGTGACATACAGTAAGTGTGCAGCATTGATCAGTAGACCAGCCGTTTGGACCAGCACTCCAGATATTCTTGAACTTTCTGTTCCTCTCGTGGAAGATCAAAGGTCACCATTGTAATGTGAAACGCTGTATCCCCATCTCACTTTAATGACCTTCCAGCAGTTGGCGATGACAGGTTGACCTACCGATAGAGCTCAGGAATCTGTCATTCGGGGATAAGCAGAGAGAGAGAAAAAAAGGACACCAGTGGGGCCCGTCTTTATATTTGACTCTCTTAATTATTACAGCTGATAATCATCATCTCTATAGAATCTACAAACATTGAGGACCCAGCAGGAATTCTAGAGTTTTATGAATACTGTAATGAGTTCCGGAATTGACCTTATTCCATTATGTAACTATTTCCTCCAGCCTCTTGAGGGTAAAGCCTTTCCTGTTTTGACATTTCTGAAGAAAAAATCCACTTTCAAAGAATGTCACAAAAGGATGACTTAATTAAAGAAACCCGTGTGAGTCCAAATCAGCAATTGAGCAAAGTCATTTCACAGTTGGATGCAGGGAAAACAGGACAGACTACACAGACATTTCTTCAACACAGCGATATGTGTGACATTGTAAATTATTTAGTGAAGGAAATGCTGCCTGCATATTTATTAGCTAATGTTCTCCTCCACATGTACAGTTTATGCTCCCCAAATTGCAGTCAGTGCAAGAAACCCATGTATTGCCATGGTAAAAAAAAAAAAAAAAAAAAAAAAATTGTTGAAACAAGTCATATTTGAGAAAGAGGCGTCAAAGAATTCATTTCACTGCAAGCGTCACAAGAAAACTAGATTTGTAAACAACTTTCAGTTGTCAAGCTTTACTGTGATCCTTGTTTCATATATTACTTGTGAAGGTACAGTAGACAGGCCAGCAGAGAGCTGTTTAAAGAAGAGCTTGAATTTGTTTAGAATTTTTTTATTTCACCTTTATTTAACCAGGTAGGCCAGTTCACGACTCAGGATATGACCCAGGTGCAGACATGGGAGGCGGTTAGTACGGTTCTCAGATGATTCATTAGAAACACGGGTCAGGCAAAGGGTTCGTAATCGGGTCAGAGTCAGGGTCAGGGTAGGCAAGGGTTCATAATCGGGTCAGAGTCGGGGTCAGGGTAGGCAAGGGTTCATAATCGGGTCAGAGTCGGGGTCAGGGTAGGCAAGGGTTCATAATCGGGTCAGAGTCGGGGTCAGGGCAGGCAAGGGTTCGTAATTGGGTCAGCGTCAGGCAGGTACAGGACGGCGGGCAGGCTCGGGGTCAGGGCAGGCAAGGGTTCGTAATCGGGTCAGAGTCAGGCAGGTACAGGACGGCGGGCAGGCTCGGGGTCAGGGTCAGGGTAGGCAGAATGGTCAGAACCCGGGGAAAAAAACAGAACTAGAGAAACAGGAAGGCGAGAAAGAACGCTGATAAGACCTGACAAGACAAGACGAACTGGTAACAGACAAACAGAGAACACAGGTATAAATACACAGGGGATAATGGGGAAGATGGGCGACACCTGGAGGGGGGTGGAGACAAGCCCAAAGACAAGTGAAACAGATCAGGGTGTGACGTACTCCAAACATAGGGTGCAAGGGAGTTGCAGTAGACGCCAAAGGAGTTTTCAACGTTAACCAACCCTGTGAACGGGTTTGATAACTTGTTAAATCTTAACAATGATGTTAGGTAAGTCCATAAGCCATAAGTCCATAAACAAACATGTAATGTAATGATGTGATTCGTCTGCACGACTTTAAAGAGGTCCAGCCAACTTTTCGGTAAAGAATGCAGTAATAAAACTGTCTCCTGTGATAAAACGAAGGGAGCTCATAAACGGCATCCAGAGGTTTAAGACTAGTATTACCATAATCAAGAACAGCTAGAAAGGTTGACTGCACAATGTGCTTCCTGCTGACTAGAGAGAGGCAAGATTTTTTTTTTTTTAAAGACTACTTTAAATCTTAGCTTCTTAACAAGCTCATTCGTATGCTTTTTAAACGTTAAATCATTGTCACGGTTACAGTCCACTTCACACTAAAAATGTGTCCGACAGCAATATCCAGGAATTTCCCCGGATCAAGGTCAATGTGTAATTAAATTGTTAAAATGCTTTGTATGTGACATAACAATAAACAACAGGATCATCAACGCAGTGTTTTGTGGCACACGATATTTGCCAAACCCGTGACGACTCCAAGCACGAGAAAGGCTTTAAACACAGGGTTTTTGATTCAACTCCTGAATTATATTGAATGTATCTATGTTCGCCGCTTTATATCTTACTCTTACTCAGATTTTTCTATTGTGTTATTTGACTATATGTTTGTTTATGTGTAACTCTGTGTTGTTGTTTTGTGTAGAACTGCTTTGCTTTATCTTGGCCAGGTCGCAGTTGTAAATGAGAACTTTTTCTCAACTGGCCTACCTGGTTAAATAAAGGTGAAATATATATTTTTATTAAATAATAAAAAATTATGAGCATGCTGTTACTGTAATTGTTTAGCTGACAGATATAGCCTAGCTACCTAGCTAACCATTGGTCATCTTGTTAAATGATGCTACACAGCAAAAACCAACAGTATCTATTGCTAGATTAGAGATATGCCCTAGTTATAGAGTACAACAGTACGAGTCCATAATACCCATAAAACCTAGTGGTCAAACAAGGAAATGGTTCCAATCATTTTTCCACCATTAGTTTTTCCCATAGGGGATTTTGGAAGTGCTTAAAATAATGGCTGTGTTGTGTGTAGGCTTACCCTGGCATGACTTTCTAATAACCTAGACAAGGTGACTTTTATCAATATATTTGGATGTATTTACCCCCCCCCCCGCAAAAAAATGTAATGCTTATTAGCTGCTAATGTGGCTATCATAAAGAACTACAAATGCCATGATGTTCTGGACGAGACTGACGAATTGAGACAAAGGTAGTAATCTCTGGATTAACTATCTAATGTTAGCTCAATTTAGTAATGAATAAATTGGCTACATTTCTTTAAATGTACAATTCTGTGAACTGTCTTTTGCACGTTTGTGTCAGCTTGAGATGAGGTGCAGGAGCTTGCTGGGATTTGTAGTTTTACATGTTGTCCATTTTGGTTCTAATTAGCATTTTCTATTCTGAAAGTAAATAGAGCTGAATATATTGATAAAAGTCCCCTTGTCCTCGAGAGATTTAAATGCTTATCAAAACATCAGACCAACATGAAACACAGCCCTTATTTTAAGTGTTTCTAAAATTCACTATGGGAAAAATTCATGGTGGAAAATGATTGGTTTTATCGGTATTATGACACCTCCACTGTGAGGCTCTATGGTTAGTCAGTGGTTGCACATCTAACTAGCTGGAATGAAGCAACGGTAAGGGGTTAGGGGTTGTTTCTGGACAGTAGGGGCTGGGGGTTGTTTCTGGACAGTAAGGGGTTAGGGGTTGTTTCTGGACAGTAAGGGGTTAGGGGTTGTTTCTGGACAGTAGGGGCTGGGGGTTGTTTCTGGACAGTAAGGGGTTAGGGGTTGTTTCTGGACAGTAAGGGGCTGGGGGTTGTTTCTGGACAGTAGGGGCTGGGGGTTGTTTCTGGACAGTAGGGGCTAGGGGTTGTTTCTGGACAGTAAGGGGCTGGGGGTTGTTTCTGGACAGTAGGGGCTGGGGGTTGTTTCTGGACAGTAAGGGGCTGGGGGTTGTTTCTGGACAGTAGGGTCTGGGGGTTGTTTCTGGACAGTAGGGGCTGGGGGTTGTTTCTGGACAGTAAGGGCTAGGGGTTGTTTCTGGACAGTAGGGGCTGGGGGTTGTTTCTGGACCGTAAGGGCTAGGGGTTGTTTCTGGACAGTAGGGGTTAGGGGTTGTTTCTGGACAGTAGGGGTTAGGGGTTGTTTCTGGACAGTAAGGGGCTGGGGGTTGTTTTTGGACAGTAAGGGGCTGGGGGTTGTTTCTGGACAGTAGGGGCTGGGGGTTGTTTCTGGACAGTAAGGGCTGGGGGTTGTTTCTGGACAGTAGGGGCTGGGGGTTGTTTCTGGACAGTAGGGGCTGGGGGTTGTTTCTGGACAGGCCATGGGTATTATAGTAGCCCAGTCAGTCACTGTCACCAGTTCCTCTCAGTGTCTAGACTCTGGACAGTAAGGGGCTAGGGGTTGTTTCTGGACAGGATATGGGTATTATAGTAGCTCAGTCAGTCACTGTCATCAGTTCCTCTCAGTGTCTAGACTCTGGACAGTAAGGGGCTGGGGGTCGTTTCTGGACAGGCCATGGGTATTATAGAAGCTTAATCTGTTATAGTAGCTGTCAAATACTTGCTTCGTCTGTCCTTGGGAGAATCTCAATTGCATTTCCTTGATTTGTTGGGTCCCCTTGTCTCCTTCTCAAAACCCATTGGATGAGAAGGTCAAAGGTCCCTCCCCTCTCACTTTCTTATCCAATGCGTTTTGGGAATGAGGTGAGGAGAGAGGACCTGAGGAATCAAGAAAATGCAATTGAGATTCTCCCCTGGTTTCCTCCATTCCTCACCTCCTTCTCAAAAGCTCAGTGGGGGAGAGGAGGGACGGTTCCTCCCCTCGGGCTTCTGTGCACATTCAAGGAGAGGCAAGGAGTGGAGGAAACAAGGACAGAGGAAGCAAGAATGTGATACACACACAATGCTTGGAAGTGTTTACATATTATAATGATTTCATTATTGGTTATTATTATTGTCATTGATTTGTTGACAGAACCCATTGTATTATATTACTGTATTATATTATTTTATATCAACGATTAAAATATATAGAAATGCTGTTGTTTATCTTTTTTCATTCTTCTGAAAGGTTTAGCGTGGCTATGGATGATAGAGAAGTTGACTAAAGCACAAGCAGACCTGGTTACTAGGCAGGACAAAGAAACATGCAGTGTGCATGTTTCATGTGACATTTTTGAATGACATGTAGATGTTTTGTTGTTGCTAGGAGTTATGGTCTCATTGTGCCCATCTAGACTCTTATTCCTGTAACTACACATGTGAAGCTGCAAGAAAAACGTATTTAAATGTATATCAAACTATTTTGAAATGTTGACTCTGATGTCAAACATTGGCCCCTTTCATTTATAGAAAGACCCATAACCATAAAATCACTTCGTTAACAACTTTCTTCACAACAACTCTGGTCTGCTCAGGGAAACGCAAGGAGTATGAATGAATGCCTTGACTTCTGCAGAGGCCGCATCGCAGTAAGCACTGTACGGCCAACGCAGATCGCCAGAACGACCATAAACCGTGTTGTTAGGGTAGGGGTAAGGTTAGGTTAAGGGTAGGGACATCCCAAGGATACCAGATCGCACTAAACATACTTTGATGCAAGCTGAATTTCTCTAAATTATGGCAAATGATGATTATCATTTTGGCAGACCATTTTTATTTTATTGATTGTTAGCTACACAATTATCCAGTTGCTTTGTATTGCTTCCAGAAGCAGATTGTGGGCAGGACCACATAATGCTATTGATATGTGATACACTTATTTCACGCGAATCCGATACTAAGTGATTTTCGTAGCAGGTAAGGAGAGCATTATCGCTAAACCCAAACCGTTTTTCCTAACCTGCTACGTAAGTTCTCCTTAACCTGCTACGAAAACTAACAAAAGTGGCATGAAAAGAGTGTTTCTCAAATTGATATAACTGCTGTAGCACGGAGCTGCTGATAACAGGCATGAAGGCTCTGGTCTGGATAATATGATTTACTACCTGTCCTTGAAAATGCTGCTGAAATCAATCGGTTTGTGCCCTCTAGTGGAGAATGTATGTAAAATAGAGGTGCAGAAGAGTTGAGGACATCATCTGTGTATGTTAAATTCAGAACCGTAAATTTCTAAATGCTTGGTTAACAGTGCCGATTTTAGCAAGTGCATCTTGCTAAAATCGGCACAAACAAAAATTGGGGGATGCATGCCAGCAAAGTCACTACACAACACAACACTAAACAATACATGAATTGCATTATATAGGTGACAAACTGTGACCACAAACTGTTTGGGCCAACATAAAGCTGTCCCAACAGCAGAGTCCCAACACCTTACCACTGCTACACCTGGCTATCAGTGGAGCCTTGTCTGGAAGCGAAACAGTTAATTCAGCCTCATTTACTGACATGTAAAAAAACATAGCTGATATGGCTGACGTGCTTAAATAAATTTGTTTTCTACTGACAATTGAGATGTACAAACTATGGCATAAGGGGACGACAAACGGATAAGAGGCGATCCGTAATTTCAATTAAGACGCAAATGAGCGAGCTAAGATGGACATAGTCAATATAACTATTTATTCAGCACTTTTGAAATGTACAGCGACAAAATTTAAAACATGGGCCGTTCTTACAGTGTTCTCCCTGTACACCAAGTCAGAACCGTAGGATAAATAAAGGGGTCATATAAGCAGACAATTAAAGCTCTTACAATATTCAATGATTACATTTCTCTAAAACAGGTTATAGGCTACAGGTGAAAATAAGAGGGGAAATAGACCAAATTGTTAGGGTGAGGCACATGGGCTACTATCAGCTTACTACACAACATACACTTAGTATTATTTTCTTAGCTACAGTTTACATATCTCCCTGGTATATTACATAATTTATGCAGCAGCATACAAGACATTTTTGGACTCACCTTGTTGTGCTGTGCTCACTTGAACAGGACGGTGGAGTGGCGGTCCTTTGTGGGCAAATTTTGTCGTCATAATTTGTCATCAAAGTCTGTCATTCTCTGGAACTCTGAAAAAAAAACAAGGTTGAATCATGATGATGTCATAGATCTTCAGGCCGTAGCTCTAGAAAGAGACCAGAATTCCCAATATTTAAATTCCGAGTTGGATGACCATTCAAAACGTATTTTACCAGTCGGAGCTCAGTTTTCTCCAGAGTTCCCAGTTGTCTTGAACTCACTGAAGTCAGATTTCTCAGTTCCAAGTTAACAGTTGTTTGGAGCACGGCAGAAATCATGCTGGATTGACAGCATGGCCAATGTTGAATGTTCATAATTTTAAGTTTGGAAAAAACAAGCTTGGAAAAAACACACAGAATTGGTACCACACACCACACACCCACTCCATTGAATAGCAGGCTAGTGAGCCTTGCAATGCTTGCAGTTAACCACTGATTACTTCCAAACCACTCATTGTTGAATTTGCGATTTCCAACTTGTTGTGTAATGTTTATGTCCAATGGCCGATGAGCACCGATACATTTTATCTATAATTTCTCTTCATTATTTCTCTTCATATGAATTATTATTATAGCTTGCTAGCTAAGATTTTGAAAGTATGATGTTGACATAATCAGTCTAATCAAAGCTACGGTAGATATAATGCGATTTGATGTAATTTTATCTGTGGCCAATGACCTTGAGCCTTCTTGGACGGGCACTTCTAATGTAACTCTATGGCAGCACAATTTTTGAGCTCTACCCTTAAATTGTGCGTTGGCGTAGTGTCCCCATGAGTGACAGAGCACAGAGCCAATCACGGCGACCAACCCCTACGCTCCGTATTTTCCACTGGCTGCCCAAACCACCACAGAAAGCACTGAGCTGGGCTGAAACACCTGCATTTTGGAGCTGCCTTACTCAATCAAGCAAAAAAGAGACCATGTTTGTATGCGGCTTTATTAACTCAGTGAATTATATATATTTTTTTGCATTGTTTGCAAACTGATATGTAACACGTATTAATGCCAAAGTAACATACAAAAACAGGCAACCCCCTGAAGGACGGCTCACCACTGATGGTTAAACATGCATAGATGTCAAGGAAGTAGCTTGCAAAATACCTTTGCTCGTAATAGTATGCTGAGTGATATGACCTTTCTCAGAGTTGGCCACGTGCCAGTGGTCGGATATTCTAAATGTCCTCTAAATGCATGCTGCATTCACAAATTACGTGTTTCATTCAACACCATGGGTGAACGATTTTTATGAAAAGGCCAAAGTGTGTACATTTTCATTAATATACGATTAGAATGTAGTGTCAAAATCAGCTAGAAGAGCTTTCTGTAACCACACCCAAATGGACAAACGATCTCGAGTCCTCATTCAAATTCAACCAATCACTGAGTGTAAACAACAACCCAAACCACGCCCCTAGGAAAAATAGCTCTTTAAAACTGCCAATCACTTTCCCTGTATGCTGGAGGGAAATGACCTAAACACACATATTTTTGTAGTCATCATTTGAACTGATCATGCCCTCTTTTTTAAAATTTTTTTTTATTTAAAAACATTTTTTTGTTGATATTGGCCAATCATATAACAAGATATATTTAATCACAAATAAAATAGCTTTGTCACTAATGCAGCTCTGAGGCAGAGGTGGATCGCCTGTGTATTTACTTCAGGACACATACCTACTGGTATTTTAATGCTATGGACAAAACATTAAAAACATCTGCTCTTTCCATGACATGGACTGACCAGGTGAAAGCTATGATCACTTGTTAAGTCCACTTCAATGTAGGTCAGTGTTCTCCAACCGGAGCAAAAAAAAAAACATTTATTTATTTTCATGTTTGGACAAAAAACACCGGACAAACTTAAGAAAATCAACTCCCAAGTTATTTTCATTTTTACAAATCTGTTCCCTAGTATTCTCACGCATAATAGAGACACGTGATTGTATACAAATGTAAACAAGGTTTGAAATGATTAGGTGTTTAGTCAAATATTATATATGTTTGGGCTTCTTGCATTCAATTTGCAGTCTACAAATGATTTGTAGTTATGTTCGTGACCCTGACCATCCGCTGAATAAAAAAAACTCGTCCTGCAGCTGAAGATGAAGGGGAGAAGACAGGTTAAAGAAGGACGTTTAAGCCTTGAGACGTGGATTGGTTATTACCACAATCTCAGACATAAAATGCTAATAGCATAACCGTAACCCAGTTGAATTATGATGGAAAATACAAGTGATAATGTCTCTATTAGTTTCTAACAGTGAATATACACTTAAAGCTATTACAAAACTGCACACTGTTTAAATATGTTTTGTTTATTGACAGTAAAATAAAGGTTTGCAACCATATACTCATCTGTATGACAGAGAAATCATTTTAGACCTAAACTAACATTTTTAACTTGCCTAAACTGGAACATTGGCTGTTTTACTATGATCGATAAACTGGCGCTCAGGGTTCATGAAAGGTTGAGGGATTTTTTTCTATTGAATGAATGCACACAAAACAATGATTTTTGAGCAGGCGAACTCAACGGTCCTCTGTTTCCTGCCTGTATCCGGGTCCTGTATGGAAGCCCGTGCGAGGCTGTCCCGGAGACCCCGCGCTGCCTGCACCTCTATCGTCTCGGGTGAGTTTGTTACAATGTAGCAATTTCTCTATTAATCTGAATAACTATATTAAAGCTGCAACATTTGCGTACTGCAAGCGGATTGCAAACCTCGCATCTGCCTTGATCTAAACGCCGTAGTCCTGTACGGCGAGACAAACCCTTTCATTTTCCAACGAATTCCCAAGCAAATACCCCCTGGTCCAAGAGTATTCCAACATTAACTCATATTTTGCTTGCAAGGAGAGCTGGCTTACGCAATTGCATTTTATTAAGGCAAACAAAATAATGCATCGGGAAAGCTAGGATGCAACGCTACCGTGCATTACAAGTGTTTCGATAGTACACCCTCTTGTGATGTTTTTACTTGTCAAATGTCTGAATCTGTTAACACCAGAATGTTGATAGAATGTTAGCTACTTAGCAGCTAATGCTAACGAAATGAAAGCTATGCATCAAAAGGTTCAAAAATAGCTAGCAGATTCAGACAAATAGACATCAAACGAACACGCGAATTGTTTTAGAGGAAACCCAGTAACAACAGGGCAAAAACAATGATATGATCGTGTCACTACATTGGAGGCATACAACGTTAAGTGAAAGCACCTAAACTAGCCAGCCGCTCGCAGTGTCCCTCCCATTCATATGCTGCGCACCGCTCTTCCTCTCTGCCCTGCTGGCTGTGCAATGGCTACGACCGCTTTAGCTACCAACCAACATTATGGAGAGCGGCAAATGGAGATTTGTCCTCTCTCTCTCTATATATATATATATATATATATATATATCTAAGTGGGTTTTTTTTTTCTCGGCGCAAGTCCGCTGCTGCTCGTCTCCGCCTCTGATCTCAGAATCTACTAGTTTATGTCGAGATGATACGAGCAGAGAGATTTAAAACATAGCTGGTTTCAGCAACATCTCCGTACTGTTTACTGGTAACATGAACAATCGGCCTCTCTGACTATAGCTATTATTCTTCTCTCTACGTGTGTGTATATATATATATATATATATATACACACGTAGAGAGAAGAATAATAATATAATATATATATATATATATAATACAATTTAAATAAATCTGAACATTGAATGATAACCGAGTGAGTGAAAAACGCGCGTTTTTAACCCAGAAGGTGATTTGCTCAAGGAAAGGGTATCACATTTTATTGTGATCAGATCGTGGTGATATTCAAGCAGAGGTGTTATGTTGTATGCATGCTTAAATTGGCCTACAAAAATAACTGTTTTATTGTAATGCTCACATTTTTTGGGGGGTGGGGGGGGTGTAATAGCAAGATAACTAATTCAAGAGCATCAATTAAGATTTCAGATCACTGATCATCAATAGGCTATGTATGTCATTAGTCCTGACCTTCTGGGCGAGACCAGTTAAATAAATCTGGAAAGTTTTGTAAAAAAAAAAAAAAAAATCCTGTCCCTATCTATATTTCAACCTGGTTGTTCTCTGGTGGTTTTAGTGTGGCGAAAACAACATAGCTCTGTTCTGCTCAGATCTGTGACGAATCGTATGTAGCTCGTTTGATCTTGTTCTTGATACCACGAGGTGTTTTGACTGATGTCACGTTTATGCTAATATTTGTTAGTAAGCAAACGTCAACCAACTGTAACGATGTATTTGAGAGGCAAGTGCACATTGTGCCACTTTAATTATGTTTTCAATAAACATTGGAGACAAAATCTAGTTTCCATGTTAACAACCTAAGCCAACCCCATCTGTTTTGCCCCAACCCCTATGCAACTGTGGGGCAAAACAGACAACACTTAAACTCAATTCAGTCTCGAAATGTTTATAAAAATATACATACATTTGCGCTCGTCTCAAATACATTGTTAGTTGTTGGTTAGCTTGCTAGCGAATTTGAGCCACATTAGCATAGACATGACATCAGTCAAAACAAGACGTGGTATCAAGAACCACCTACAACTCGCCACTTGACAGCTTCTTGTCATTGTTGCTAGATATCTGACCATTCAGAATCACAACAATGAAAGCCTTCCGGACACATCAACGCGCTGGCATCATTTTGGTGACGTTTTATTTTTTTGGGGGGGAAATGGAAGTATCGTGGTATCGCAATGCTTTGTTTAGGTTTTTGAACCTTGTGACTAACATATACTGTATCCTAGGACCTCGGTGGAAGTCTTTTTTTTTTATATATATATCGAACAGAAAATGTAGAAAAATAAAAACAACTTCCCCCTAAAAAACGGTTATCAGACTGTCACCGTAGCCAAGTTGGAAGGACAATTACACAGAGAACCTCCTCACAGCACTTCCTGGATGGTTGGATTCTGGGAACTTATAAAGCCCCTTTAAAGAGACGCACGTTAGAAATGAATATTCATGCAATAATGATGCAGTTAGTCTTTGTTTGCATCGTTGCTAGTATCTTTGTATCCCAAATATAGGCTACACCTTGTTGATAGTATATTGGTTTACCAAAAGGATTGCACAAGCTTTGTTTGATATAGCCTACCACTATAGCCTACCCCCCCCCCCCCCCCCCCCTCTGTTTATACTGGAGTGGTGAATGCAATGATTGATGTATTGAACTAAATATTATTGGGGGGGGGGGGGGGGTGTTTAATGTGTTTTCAGTTGACATGGACGATGAAGATGGCAGGTGCCTGCTAGATGTCATTTGGTGAGTTCATATATCCACGCTATTCATCCTCGTCAAACTATTGATTTATATTCTACTATCCACTGTTCACAACATCTAGTATACCTGACCAAGACATTGGTTTAGTCTATGTTGTAGGCTTGGGCAGGTATACTACCCCTATACCTAAGGGGGTGGGGGGGGGGGTGTATTTCTAAAATAGCCACAGGATGTTGTTGTTTTCAATATCGTCACAGGGTTCGACATTAACGCCTGTCAAGTAAAACAGATGACCATATCCATTACTCAGATCGTAGAGACTAACAGTGGAAATTATATTTCAATCTATGGACAACTTGTTACAGCTGTTGATAGATCATTGATAATAATCTGCCAGTTATTTTCCTGTAATTGCATTAAGATATATGGGGGAACATGGGTATATTCTAGAGGTCGACCGATTATGATTTTTCAAAACCGATACCGATTATTGGAGGACCCCAAAAAAAAAAGCCGATAATGATTAATCGGCGGATTTTTAAACACATTTATTTGTAATAATGACAATTACAACAATACTGAATGAACACTTATTTTAACTTAATATAATACATCAATAAAATAAATTTAGCCTCAAATAAAATGAAACATGTTCAATTTGGTTTAAATAATGCAAAAACAAAGTGTTGGAGAAGAAAGTAAAAGTGCAATATGTGCCATGTAAGAAAGCTAACGTTTAAGTTCCTTGCTCAGAACATGAGAACATATGAAAGCTGGTGTTTCCTTTTAACATGAGTCTTCAATATTCCCAGTTAAGAAGTTTTAGGTTGTAGTTATTATAGGAATTATAGGACTATTTCCCTCTATACCGTTTGTATTTCATTAACCTTTGACTATTGGGTGTTCTAATAGGCACTTTAGTATTGCCAGTGTAACAGTATAGCTTCCATCCCTCTCTTCGCTCCTCCCTGGGCTCGAACCAGGAACACAACGACAACAGCCACCCTTGAAGCAGCGTTACCCGTGCAGAGCAAGGGGAACAACCACTCCAAGTCTCAGAGCGAGTGATGTTTGAAACGGTATTAGCGCGCTCCCCGCTAACTAGGTAGCCATTTCACATCGGTTACACAAGCCTCATCTCTGGAGTTGATAGGCTTGAAGTCATAAACAGCTGCAGGCAAACGCACGAAAGTGCTGTTTGAATGAATGCTTACGAGCCTGCTGGTGCCTACCACCGCTCAGTCAGACTGCTCTATCAAATCATAGACTTAATTATAACATAAAAACACACAGAAATACGAGCCTTTGGTCATTAATATGGTCGAATCCGGAAACTATCATCTCGAAAACAAGACGTTTATTCTTTCAGTGAAATACAGAACCGTTCCGTATTTTATCTAACGGGTGGCATCCATAAGTCTAAATATTCCTGTTACATTGTACCACCTTCAATGTTATGTCATAATTACGTAAAATTCTGGCAAATTAGGCGGCCCAAACTGTTGCATATACACTGCGTGCAATGAACGCAAGAGAAATGACACAATTTCACCTGGTTAATATTGCCTGCTAACCTGGATTTCTTTTAGCTAAATATGCAGGTTTAAAAATATATACTTCTGTGTATTGATTTTAAGAAAGGCATTGATGTTTATGGTTGGGTACACATTGGAGCAACGATATGCACAGCATCGATTATATGCAACGCAGGACACGCTAGATAAACTAGTAATATCATCAACCATGTGTAGTTAACTAGTGATTATGATTGATTGTTTTTTATAAGATAAGTTTAATGCTAGCTAGCAACTTACCTTGGCTTACTGCATTCGCGTAACAGGCAGGCTCCTCGTGGAGTGTAATGAGAGGCAGGTGGTTAGAGCGTTGGACAAGTTTAACTGTAAGGTTGCAAGATTGAATCCCCGGGCTGACAAGGTACAAATCTGTCTTTCTGCCCCTGAACAAGGCAGTTATCCCACTGTTCCTAGACCAGTTAACCCACTGTTCCTAGACCAGTTAACCCCACTGTTCCTAGGCCGTCATTGAAAATAAGAATGTGTTCTTAACTGACTTTCCCTAGTTAAATAAAGGTTAAATTATCGGCCAAATCGGTGTCCAAAAATATCAATCAATTCCGATTAATCGGTCGACCTCTAGTATATTAGTACAATACAATTCACGAGTTGATTTAAAAATCTATGCTTATCGTGGTTGGTTTCTTGACAGATTTGCCCAAAATGTTGTGATGTAGAACATTTACTTTTCTGTCCTTGTATTTATGGCAGTGAAAGTTGTCCTTATATCATAGATGAATCCGTTAAATTAGACATCGAATCCAAAAGACCTGAGACTGGGACGGAGATTTGTCTTCCAACAAGACAATGATCCAAAACATAAAGCAAAATCTACAATGGAATGGTTCAAAAATAAACATATCCAGGTGTTAGAATGGCCAAGTCAAAGTCCAGACCTGAATCCAATCGAGAATCTGTGGAAAGAACTGAAAACTGCTGTTCACAAATGCTCTCCATCCAACCTCACTGAGCTCGAGCTGTTTTGCAAGGAGGAATGGGAAAAAATGTCATTCTCTCGATGTGCAAAATAATAGAGACATACCCCAAGCGACTTACAGCTGTAATCGCAGCAAAAGGTGGCGCTACAAAGTATTAACTTAAGGGGGCTGAATAATTTTGCACGCCCAATTTTTCAGTTTTTGATTTGTTAAAAAAGTTTGAAATATCCAATAAATGTCGTTCCACTTCATGATTGTGTCCCACTTGTTGTTGATTCTTCACAAAAGAATACAGTTTTATATCTTTGTTTGAAGTCTGAAATGTGGCAAAAGGTCGCAAAGTTCAAGGGGGCCGAATACTTTCGCAAGGCACTGTATAGCCTCCACATTGACTCTGTACCGGTACCCCCTGTATATAGTCTCCACATTGACTCTGTACCGGTACCCCCTGTATATAGCCTCCACATTGACTCTGTACTGGTACACCCTGTATATAGCCTCCACATTGACTCTGTACCGTAACACCCTGTATATAGTCTCCACATTGACTCTGTACCGTAACACCCTGTATATAGCCTCCACATTGACTCTGTACCGGTACCCCCTGTATATAGTCTCCACATTGACTCTGTACCGGTACCCCCTGTATATAGCCTCCACATTGACTCTGTACCGGTACCCCCTGTATATAGCCTCCACATTGACTCTGTACCGGTACCCCCTGTATATAGCCTCCACATTGACTCGGTACCGGTACCCCCTGTATATAGCCTCCACATTGACTCTGTACCGGTACCCCCTGTATATAGCCTCCACATTGACTCTGTACCGGTACCCCCTGTATATAGCCTCCACATTGACTCGGTACCGGTACCCCCTGTATATAGCCTCCACATTGACTCTGTACCGGTACCCCCTGTATATAGTCTCCACATTGACTCTGTACCGTAACACCCTGTATATAGCCTCCACATTGACTCTGTACCGTAACACCCTGTATATAGCCTCCACATTGACTCTGTACCGTAACACCCTGTATATAGCCTCATTATTGTTATTTTATTGTTACTTTCTATAATTTTTTTTACTTTAGTCTTTTTAGTAAATATTTTCTTAACTCTATTTATTGAACTGCCTTGTTTGCCTTGTTGTTTAAGGCCTTGTAAGTAAGCATTTCACGGTACGGTCTACACTTGTATTCCGCACATGTGACAAATACGATTTGATGTCGAGCTGTTTTTAATTAAGTTGTGATGTATTCACACATCATCTGATCCATTTTAAGGATAAAAAAAAAAGTCAAGTGATGAAAAAATGATGTTGCGTTGGATGCACTAACAGCCCAAGTCAAGTGATGAAAAGATGATGTTGCGTCGGATGCACTAACAGCCCAAGTCAAGTGATGAAAAGATGATGTTGCGTTGGATGCACTAACAGCCCAAGTCAAGTGATGAAAAGATGATGTTGCGTTGGATGCACTAACAGCCCATGTGAACCAAAAAAAAGTATCAGAGAGGAATATCCATGAAAATGTTGCTGTCTTATTTGTTATGCGGTGAAGACGTACCTAGTGACTTGATGTTGATTATCTGTTGCTGTCTGCTTCATTTACAGCAGGGTCTCGTTAGATTTAACAGAGAAAGCGTCAATGTAATACTTTCATATGTTTTTGCGCCTCGGATTGGACACCGAGCCTACTGTGCGCAATTATTTAGGATACACTATTGCGCAACACCCAACACTATTCATATGAATTATTCTGTATACAATGACAACGAATGACAGCCTAGCGGGCTTCACAGTATGATCTGGTAATGAAATATCATGACAAATACATTTTGGTTTCCCAGCGATTTTCAACAGTACCAAGGGGCTTGAAGTAGCCTACTTCAGAAATACAAACTAGTCACCTTTAGGCGAAATTTGACGTTTTTAATTAACAAAATAGGTTACCTACGGGGAATAGTGTAGGTCCGATTAAAATGTTTTTTTTGTGTGTGGGCCTGTGGATCACTACTGGCTGTAAGCGAACGAGTGATGCGCGTTTGTAAGCGAGCGAGTGATGCGCGTTTGTAAGCGAGCGAGTGATGCGCGTTTGTAAGCGAGCGAGCGATGTGCATTTGCAGCAATACTGGCTGTAATCCAAGGCTCAGCCAATCGTTCCCATATTAACAGAATGCAGCAGGAGACTGAAGAGAGAAGAGACAACCAATTTACTCATTACAGCATCAAAAAGACAACAGTTTGTCATTTAATTTACAGCAGCGCGTCCCCTGAACGATAACGACGAGGTAGGCGAGAAGCCTGACCGGGGTAAGAAGGTGATGAAGCCTACTTCATGAGCTGTAACCGGAAAAACAACTGGCTTTTTGGAAAGTTTGAGATGAGGGAGAAAGTGTGGTGGAACAAGTATTTGTTAGCATTGTTAAGTAATCTTGCTATAGTAGCTGGATCGAATTCTCCCGTTAGCTAACCAGAGACATGTTGGGCAACATTAGCCAATTTAACTGATCAAATCATTGAGTTTGTTTGACAATTAGCTGGTTAATAAAGTCAGACAGCCAGCTAGTTAATGTTACAACATCAGATAAGCTAACGGTGGTAACCAACGGGCTATAGTATTAACTGGTACTGTATAAGACCCCTTGCCTTGTTGTGCCACCCCCCCCCCCCATCGCGTGAACACACTCAATTCTTCATTGCCGCAACTTGCTTGCTAGTTGTTTCTGCTCCGTTTAACATACATATCACTGATCTTAGTAGCAGGAAACAATTTGTATTTGTATCCTTCAAGGCAGCTGTCAATGATCACGTTAGGCTGCGTTTAATTCCTTTTATTGATCATCGGGTAGGCGCTAGTAATGTCTGCAGTTTTAGGGTTTGGCTATTTGTTTCAAGTTTATTAGATCTCTTTGCCAAAATTCATAATCTCTCCCATGTCTCATTCAACTAGTAGTTGTTGTGAAATGTTTATTGCTTGCCTGTATTTCACTCCCTCTGTTTAATATAACACACAATAATTACCCCCCCCCCCCCTTCTATTTTGGGACTGCAAGGCCTGGCACACGTCAGAATAATGCTTGTAGCTCCAGTAGTGTGTGCCACAGAAAGTATTTGACTCTAGCCACAAAATTAAGGGAATTAGAAGGGGGGGGGGGGGATTTCGGCAGGCAAGAAAATGCCCCCCCCCCTCTCTAATTTTCTTACATTTTGTGGCTAGAGTCAAATGGCTATGCCAAATTTGGGCAGGGGGGAAGAATTTAGGCACAACACAGTTCCTGAAGTTATAACACATTAGTTGCTTACTGGACCCTGGCAATCTGTGTGAAATGTTAACTAGCTAACAAACTGTCTGTGAACTCATGTTTTCCCTCTACAGCATGTGGTTAATTTTCAGAATGAGAGAATTAGGTGAAAAAATGAGGTGTTGCTTGTTAAACAAGTGGATTCAGGGATCAAGCGTAGCTGAAGCTGGGCCTGACTTAAACGGGATGCCGCTATAGAGGTGAAAGGAACACCACACACTTTCCCTCTTTCAATACAGTGGATGAAAAGGGGTGTGCCAGGTGTGCCTGAAAGACAAAGAGATCAATTATACCAACGAAGGGTCTCCTGCTCTGCTGGGACTTTGTAGAACAGATGTCCTCATGGCAGAAAGTGTGCAGTGTGTTAGTGTGCAGTGTGTTAGTGTGCAGTGTGTTAGTGTGCAGTGTGTTAGTGTGCAGTGTGTTAGTGTGCAGTGTGTTAGTGTGTTAGTGTTAGTGTGCAGTGTGTTAGTGTCCAGTGTGTTAGTGTCCAGTGTGTTAGTGTGCAGTGTGTTAGTGTGCAGTGTGTTAGTGTGCAGTGTGTTAGTGTGCAGTGTGTTAGTGTGCAGTGTGCAGTGTGTTAGTGTGTTAGTGTGCAGTGTGTTAGTGTGCAGTGTGTTAGTGTGCAGTGTGTTAGTGTGCAGTGTGTTAGTGTGAGTGTGCAGTGTATTTGTGTGCAGTGTGTGTTAATGTGTGTTAGTGTGCAGTGTGTTAGTGTGCAGTGTGTTAGTGTGCAGTGTGTTAGTGTGCAGTGTGTTAATGTGCAGTGTGTTAATGTGCAGTGTGTTAGTGTGCAGTGTGTTAGCGTGCAGTGTGTTAGCGTGCAGTGTGTTAGTGTGTTAGCGTGCAGTGTGTTGGTGTGCAGTGTGTGTTAATGTGTGTTAGTGTGCAGTGTGTTAGTGTGCAGTGTGTTAGTGTGCAGTGTGTTAGTGTGCAGTGTGTTAGTGTGCAGTGTGTTAGTGTGCAGTGTGTTAGTGTGCAGTGTGTTAGTGTGCAGTGTGTTAGTGTGCAGTGTGTTAATCAAATCAAATCAAAGTTTATTTGTCACATACACATGGTTAGCAGATGTTAATGCGAGTGTAGCGAAATGCTTGTGCTTCTAGTTCCGACAATGCAGTAATAACCAACAAGTAATCTAACTAACAATTCCACAACTACTGTCTTATACACAGTGTAAGGGGATAAAGAATATGTACATAAAGATATATAAATGAGTGATGGTACAGAGCAGCATAGGCAAGATGCAGTAGATGGTATCGAGTACAGTATATACATATGAGATGAGTATGTAAACAAAGTGGCATAGTTAAAGTGGCTAGTGATACATGTATTACATAAGGATACAGTAGATGATATAGAGTACAGTATATACGTATGCATATGAGATGAATAATGTAGGGTAAGTAACATTATATAAGGTAGCATTGTTTAAAGTGGCTAGTGATATATTTACATCATTTCCCATCAATTCCCATTATTAAAGTGGCTGGAGTTGAGTCAGTGTCAGTGTGTTGGCAGCAGCCACTCAATGTTAGTGGTGCTGTTTTTCAGTCTATCGGTCCCAGCTTTGATGCACCTGTACTGACCTCGCCTTCTGGATGATAGCGGGGTGAACAGGCAGCGGCTCGGGTGGTTGTTGTCCTTGATGATCTTTATGGCCTTCCTGTGACATCGGGTGGTGTAGGTGTCCTGGAGGGCAGGTAGTTTGCCCCCGGTGATGCATTGTGCAGACCTCACTACCCTCTGGAGAGCCTTACGATTGTGGGCGGAGCAGTTGCCATACCAGGCGGTGATACAGCCCGACAGGATGCTCTCGATTGTGCAGTGTGTTAGTGTGTTAGTGTGCAGTGTGTTAGTGTGCAGTGTGTTAGTGTGCGGTGTGTTAGTGTGCAGTGTGTTAGTGTGCAGTGTGTTAGTGTGCGGTGTGTTAGTGTGCGGTGTGTTAGTGTGCGGTGTGTTAGTGTGCGGTGTGTTAGTGTGCAGTGTGTTAGTGTGTTAGTGTGTTAGTGTGTTAGTGTGCAGTGTGTTAGTGTGTTAGTGTGCGGTGTGTTAGTGTGCGGTGTGTTAGCGTGCAGTGTGTTAGTGTGCAGTGTGTTAGTGTGCAGTGTGTTAGTGTGCAGTGTGTTAGTGTGCAGTGTGTTAGTGTGCAGTGTGTTAGTGTGCAGTGTGTTAGTGTGCAGTGTGTTAGTGTGCAGTGTGTTAGTGTGCAGTGTATTAGTGTGCAGTGTGTTAGTGTGTGTTAGTGTGCGGTGTGTTAGTGTGCGGTGTGTTAGTGTGCAGTGTGTTAGTGTGCAGTGTGTTAGTGTGTTAGTGTGCAGTGTGTTAGTGTGCGGTGTGTTAGTGTGCGGTGTGTTAGTGTGCAGTGTGTTAGTGTGCAGTGTGTTAGTGTGCAGTGTGTTAGTGTGCGGTGTGTTAGTGTGCGGTGTGTTAGTGTGCGGTGTGTTAGTGTGCGGTGTGTTAGTGTGCGGTGTGTTAGTGTGCGGTGTGTTAGTGTGCAGTGTGTTAGTGTGTTAGTGTGTTAGTGTGCAGTGTGTTAGTGTGTTAGTGTGCAGTGTGTTAGTGTGTTAGTGTGCAGTGTGTTAGTGTGCAGTGTGTAGTGTGTTAGTGTGCGGTGTGTTAGTGTGCGGTGTGTTAGTGTGCGGTGTGTTAGTGTGCGGTGTGTTAGTGTGCGGTGTGTTAGTGTGTTAGTGTGTTAGTGTGTTAGTGTGCAGTGTGTTAGTGTGTTAGTGTGCAGTGTGTTAGTGTGTTAGTGTGCGGTGTGTTAGTGTGCGGTGTGTTAGCGTGCAGTGTGTTAGCGTGCAGTGTGTTAGCGTGCAGTGTGTTAGCGTGCAGTGTGTTAGCGTGCAGTGTGTTAGTGTGCAGTGTGTTAGTGTGCAGTGTGTTAGTGTGCAGTGTGTTAGTGTGCAGTGTATTAGTGTGCAGTGTGTTAGTGTGTGTTAGTGTGCGGTGTGTTAGTGTGCGGTGTGTTAGTGTGCAGTGTGTTAGTGTGCAGTGTGTTAGTGTGTTAGTGTGTTAGTGTGCAGTGTGTTAGTGTGCGGTGTGTTAGTGTGCGGTGTGTTAGTGTGCAGTGTGTTAGTGTGCAGTGTGTTAGTGTGCAGTGTGTTAGTGTGCAGTGTGTTAGTGTGCAGTGTGTTAGTGTGCAGTGTGTTAGTGTGCAGTGTGTTAGTGTGCAGTGTGTTAGTGTGCAGTGTGTTAGTGTGCAGTGTGTTAGTGTGCAGTGTGTTAGTGTGTGTTAGTGTGCGGTGTGTTAGTGTGCGGTGTGTTAGTGTGCGGTGTGTTAGTGTGCGGTGTGTTAGTGTGCGGTGTGTTAGTGTGCGGTGTGTTAGCGTGCAGTGTGTTAGCGTGCAGTGTGTTAGCGTGCAGTGTGTTAGCGTGCAGTGTGTTAGTGTGCAGTGTGTTAGTGTGTTAGTGTGTTAGTGTGTTAGTGTGCGGTGTGTTAGTGTGCGGTGTGTTAGTGTGCAGTGTGTTAGTGTGCAGTGTGTTAGTGTGCGGTGTGTTAGTGTGCAGTGTGGCAGTGTGCAGTGTGGCAGTGTGTTAGTGTGCAGTGTGTTAGTGTGCGGTGTGTTAGTGTGCGGTGTGTTAGTGTGCAGTGTGTTAGTGTGCAGTGTGTTAGTGTGCAGTGTGTTAGTGTGCAGTGTGTTAGTGTGCAGTGTGTTAGTGTGCGGTGTGTTAGTGTGCGGTGTGTTAGTGTGCGGTGTGTTAGTGTGCGGTGTGTTAGTGTGCGGTGTGTTAGTGTGCAGTGTGTTAGTGTGCAGTGTGTTAGTGTGCAGTGTGTTAGTGTGCAGTGTGTTAGTGTGCAGTGTGTTAGTGTGCAGTGTGTTAGTGTGCAGTGTGTTAGTGTGCAGTGTGTTAGTGTGCAGTGTGTTAGTGTGCAGTGTGCTGGTGTGTTAGTGTGTTGGTGTGTTAGTGTGCGGTGTGTTAGTGTGCGGTGTGTTAGTGTGCGGTGTGTTAGTGTGCAGTGTGTTAGTGTGCAGTGTGTTAGTGTGCAGTGTATTAGTGTGCAGTGTGTTAGCGCGCAGTGTGTTAGCGCGCAGTGTGTTAGCGCGCAGTGTGTTAGCGTGCAGTGTGTTAGCGTGCAGTGTGTTAGCGTGCAGTGTGTTAGCGTGCAGTGTGTTAGCGTGCAGTGTGTTAGCGTGCAGTGTGTTAGCGTGCAGTGTGTTAGCGTGCAGTGTGTTAGCGTGCAGTGTGTTAGCGTGCAGTGTGTTAGCGTGCAGTGTGTTAGTGTGTTAGTGTGCAGTGTGTTAGCGTGCAGTGTGTTAGCGTGCAGTGTGTTAGCGTGCAGTGTGTTAGCGTGCAGTGTGTTAGTGTGTTAGCGTGCAGTGTGTTAGCGTGCAGTGTGTTAGCGTGCAGTGTGTTAGCGTGCAGTGTGTTAGCGTGCAGTGTGTTAGCGTGCAGTGTGTTAGCGTGCAGTGTGTTAGCGTGCAGTGTGTTAGTGTGCGGTGTGTTAGTGTGCAGTGTGTTAGTGTGCAGTGTAGCCCAAAGAGAGGTGTTTTTGTTGTGTTGAACTTGACAGTAACACGTGTGAGGTGGGGGGGGGGTTTTATTACATGTTTTTCTCCTGACTGAACGTTATTTTATGTAACTTTGTGCACTTGATCGATGTCTGTAGTGGCCACTATAACAGAGCAACAATAGAATAGCCTTGTTTCATTCTATTTCAACTTTAAGATGTCCCCCCCCCCCCCCCCCCCCCAAAATGCAATATAATTTAAATGTGTGTGTGGTCAGAAGCGTTCTATTATAAAGGCTGTCGTGGCTAACTGCAATATTAGTGGATTGTTTTGTTGCAGGACTTGAGTGTCATTTGCAGTAAAGTCTAAAGCAACAAATAACATTCGATTGATTTCCTTACGTTTCTTTGTTTGTTTAAAAATTAAAAAAAAATACACACAGAGACTGATGATGTAGATCATATTCTGTGTTGTTTAATTAGTTAAAACCTGCCTTTCTCCCTAGCAGGGATTTATTTAGCATCTTTCAGTGCAACACAAGAAACGGTCACCTTTTTTCGGTGGGGCCTCACCAGTTTGCATCCCCGCTCGTTGAATTTGGAGTTTGAAATGTCCTTGTGATTATTCTAGCCAATTTATAAGTTCTCCTGTTGCCTTTGTTTTTTTGAGAGAGATGTCCCCACTTTCGTCCCCCCCCCCCCCCCTCTCCAGCCACTTCAATTTTAGGGTGTTGCGCAACACAACACCATATATGTGAAGCCCTATATGTACAACTATTATATAAATTATACAATTATATAACATTGAGGTCTTTCGAAATGACCATTTAAGTGCTTAAAAAAAGTTGCTGAAAGTCATTGAATTTCACTTGCCAATATATCTGTATGAGCCCCGTCCAACATGTTATAGTCCTATGTTTTTGTGTTGGTGTAGTAATGGATATATATATATATATATATACCTCTAAGTATACAATCTAAATGTATCTAAATACACAAGGAACTGCATAAATATCCTTTATATTTTTCTGTTTCAACCCATTTTGACGTTTTGATTTCGATGTCAAACATTGGCCCTGTTACCGAGTTCCAAACTGCCTCTTGAAGCAACGTCGGCACCAGAACTGTTCGTCGGGAGCTTCGTGAAAATGAGTTTCCGTGGCCGAGCGGCCGCACACAAGCCTAAGATCACCATGCGCAACGCCAAGCGTCGGCCGGAGTGGTGTAAAGCTCACCGCCATTGGCAGTGCCTTCAGGATGTATTCATACCCTTTGACCTCTTCCACTTTTTGTTGTGTTAAATTGACTAAATTCAAAATGGATTTCTCACCCTATACACATATATACACTATACATCCCATAATGACACAGTGAAATGTTTTTAGACATGACTGCTAATTTATTGAAATTATTATTCTGTTTCTTTTTTATTTTTGTTCTGATAAACTCTCCAGTCCTTAACAATTACAAGCATACCCATAACATGATGCAGCCACCACTATGCTTGAAAACATGGAAAGTGGTACTTTTGTAATGTGTTTTATTGGATTTTCCCCAAACATAACGTTTTGTATTCAAGACAAAAACGTTAATTGTTTTCCAGTATTTCTTCAGTGCCTTGTTGCAAACCGGATGCACGTTTAGGAATAGTGTTGTTCTGTACTGGCTTCCTTCTTTTCACTCTGTCATTTAGGTTAGTATTATGGAGTAACTACAATGTTGAAAACAATCACAGCCGTTAAACTGTTTTCAAGTCAGTTAAGAACTGGGGAGTTTTTCCAGAACAAAAACCCGAAAGGGTATGAAATGACTGCGTTTAATGAGTTAAGCACAGGCAAAATCCTAGAGAGAAACCTGCTTTCCACCAGACGCCGGAAGAGGATAATTAACCTTCCAGCACCTTCCAGCAGGACAACAACATAACACAAGGCCAAATTTATGCTGGTGTTGCTTATCAAGAAGAATGTTCTCAGAGTTGCAGAGTTACAGTTTGGACTTAAAATCTACTTGAAAACCTGAAAATTGTTGTCTAGCAATGATCGACAACCATTGTGAAAAATGTTGTAAAATGATAATGAGCTAATGTTGCACAATCCTCATGTGGAAAGAAAGCTCTTAGAGACTTACTCGGACGCTCAGCTGTAATCTCGGCCAAAGCTTCTACAAAGTATTGACTCTGGTACGAATACTTTATGGAAAAGAGATTTCTGTATTTCATTTACAATAAATTTGCCAAAAAATGTCTAAACCTGTTTTCACTTTGTCATTATGGGGTATTGTGTGTAGATGGAGGGGGGGGGGGCTGTAACACAACAAAATATTTGGGCTGTAACACAACAAAATGTGGAATAAGCCAGGCTAAAGGCAGGCTAAGCTCCAGTCATGTTTGACTAATGTATAATAATGACAAATAATTACCATTTTAACATCTACAGACTTAATTATGTGGACATAAGCGAGGCTCTGGTTCTGATGAAATGGTCACAAGACCCAAGAGTGAAGGGCCGTGCCTACTTCACATCACCCACCTTGAATCAGAGCGGAGGCCGTCAGTATTTGGAAGCAATTTAACCATAAAGTTAATCGTTTAAAACCTGGGATGTTTTATGTAATTTTATGAAGCATGTCTGTCTTGGTTTCAAACTATCCTCGCTAAAATACGGCCATAGAAATGTTGAGGGAATTATTTCATAAAAACCTAACATGCCGTTGAAACCAGCATTTCTCTCATGTTTGCCAAAGGCATACTCCTGGTTTTATTAATCCTGGTCTGATTGATGCGTCTTTCAGATCTCCTCGCTTCATTTCTAATTCATATTTTCATCTCTGTCACATGAAACAGCTTGTGCCTGTGGTGGCCTTTTGTGTTTATCCTCTAATTTCATTTTGGAACATTCGCGCTTTGGCTACCAAGTGTGTTATTTAGTTTGGCTACCAAGTGTGTTATTTAGTTTGGCTACCAAGTGTGTTATTTAGTTTGGCTACCAAGTGTGTTATTTAGTTTGGCTACCAAGGGTGTTATTTAGTTTGGCTACCAAGTGTGTTATTTAGTTTGGCTACCAAGTGTGTTATTTAGTTTGGCTACCAAGTGTGTTATTTAGTTTGGCTACCAAGTGTGTTATTTAGTTGTAATTGTAATGTTTTGATAGGCTACCAAGGGTGGCCAACCATCCTCCAGGATAAACTTAAAGGGGCAGTGTTGTTTTTTGAGACGGGCTTGAATATGGAGAGAAGCCAATGGCCAGAGTGTTGCCTCCATTTTGTTTGATTCTCTATGTTAAAAAGTATGGTAATGGATTTTTATTTTGTAAAGTGGTTCTTTGCATCATACAATAAGGTAAAAATTGTTTTACATACCTTTTTTTGGAGGGGGGGGGGGACACAAGTGACGAGCTTTCGAAAAAAACTATCTTGCCTACTTAATGTTAAAACAATTTCTTTGAAGTTTTTTAATAAATTTGAATATATGTAGCTAGCTTTTAACGTAAATACCTGCAGTCCACTTGTGCGTTAGGAGATAAAGATCTTCATTTCACCTGTCACATTATTTGACATTATGGAGCTCACCGTAGTTCCCCAGAACCGTTGAGCCAGTCACGTGTTTTTGTTGTTGTTTTTTGTTTTGTAAATGGCTCAACGGGAGAATGCGTAAATCCAGGTGTGTAACTAACTTGCTAGTTATCTCAGTAGGTAGCTTAATTAATAAGGAGACGGGGGCATCGAATCACAGGAGGTTGGTGGCACCTTTTAATTAGGGAGGATGTGCTCGCGGTAATGGCTGGAGCAGAACGGTATCAAATACATCAAACACGGTTTCCACGCCGTTCCATTCGCTCCGTTCCAGACATTATAATGAGCCGTCCTCCGGTGCATCATACATAAAGTGATAGATTTCTGTTTGTGTTTTGAGAAGTCCTAGGACTTTGGATGAATTATCTGTACAGCTGCCACTGCGATCTTGATTTCCTTGCGTATTTTCTCCTCTTCGTTCTCTGCCCGAGCAGACAGGCCCGTTGCCCTTGCGACTCCAGACTCCACACAGACACAGCAGGTACACATGCTGTTCCAGATCCACTACTGTTCTTCCTTCAGACGTGCAGGCCATTTGTACAATCCCTCTCGTTCATATTTCTCTTGTAAATGTCGAAACTCACCAATTTGTCCTTGTACATTTTGTTAGCTACTACCTAATATAGGCAATCCAGCTCAAGTTATAGGTGTCTTTTTGTAATTCGTTTATTTTCATTTTAGCGCTCATTAGCATATTTTGCTAGCAGCCTCTGTGGAAATTTCGTTAGTACTTGTGCCAATTTTGTGCCTCTCACCCTTTAAAAAAAATTTGGGTTAGCGTTCTGATAATAAATGTGGGTGGGTTGTTTTAGCGCCCCCTTGTGAATTTCGGCAGTAATAGCGTAAATCCCAGGATGAGAGAAGGATGGTAATGACGATGTGAACATCTGGATAATGGCTCAACTCTACTAGGTAGTAAGTGTGGATACTGGGACAGAGAAATAGACGTGACCTCAATGACTACCTGCCTGCCTGTCTGACCGATGTTCCTCTCTCCACAGTGACCCAGAAGCACTCAACGATTTTCTTCATGGATCAGAGATACATGTACGTGGCTGCTAATTGACCTGCATGGATGGTTATGATGCTTCTATTGTACTTACCAAAGCTAAGGAGGTAGCTGGATTGTGTTTCATAGCAGTTGATTTGACAATGAGGATGGGTGTGGTTGACTTCCAAGCACCAGATATCAGCTAACAGAACAGGCTACTTCTCTTGGGCCGTAGCGTCAGTGACACATTGAGGTCAACACGTGCACTGGCTACCACACACACACACACACACACACACACACACACACACACACACACACCTCCCCGTCCCTCCAACGGGGTTTCTGCGTCCATGGCTCTGCTACTGCTTATGGTTTCTTGCTTTGTGTCTGGTCTGTATGGTGGATCTGTGTGTCTGGTCTGTATGGTGGGTCCGTGTGTCTGGTCTGTGTGGTCGGTCTGTGTGGTCGGTCTGTGTGTCTGGTCTGTATGGTGGATCCGTGTGTCTGGTCTGCGTGGTGGATCCGTGTGTCTGGTCTGCGTGGTGGATCCGTGTGTCTGGTCTGTATGGTGGGTCCGTGTGTTTGGTCTGTGTGGTCGGTCTGTGTGTCTGGTCTGTGTGTCTGGTCTGTATGGTGGATCCGTGTGTCTGGTCTGTGTGGTCGGTCTGTGTGTCTGGTCTGTATGGTGGATCCGTGTGTCTGGTCTGTGTGTCTGGTCTGTATGGTGGATCCGTGTGTCTGGTCTGTGTGGTCGGTCTGTGTGGTCGGTCTGTGTGTATGGTCTGCATGGTGGATCCGTGTGTCTGGTCTGTGTGGTCGGTCTGTGTGATTTCAACCCTGCCTTGTCACCTGATTAATCCACGATGACCAGTACTAGTCTAACACTAGCCCTCTTCTGCTTCGCTTCCCTCCCTCCCTCCCTCCCACCTTTAAACCACTTTGCTGCCCCTCCTCAATTCCGGGTCATTGGTGGGTTTGTTTGTCTGTCTCGCTCTCCCTGTCTGTCTCGCTCTCCCTGTCTGTCTCGCTCTCCCTGCATTTTTTGGCTGTCCATGTGGTGTGACCTCCCTCCGGCCTATTCTGTCTGTCGTTCTGTCCTATCCTGTCTGCGTCTGTCGTGTCTGTCTGTAGCTGGACACTGACGACCTTTTGGATGGCTCTAACGACCCCTCCAGCTCGTTCTTCTCTTCTGTTGGGGTGAGTAATGGCTCTTCCCCACTCTGACCTCTGACCCTCCTGTCTCCATTCATATATGTAGCATGCATCTCTCCCCCACCCTGCCAGTAACACACATCCACACACACCAAGCTCTGATGGCCCTGGGCTGGTTGGTAGGAGCCATGACACTGTGGGGGTCTAAGGGTCCTGTCTGGGGGGCCTGTCTGGTCAACATCTCCACGTGTGAGGCCTGTCCAGGCTGATCTCAGGCCTGCTCAGTTTAACCCATTCCTTCCCATCTCTCCTCATCTCTCCTCATCTCTCCTCATCTCTCCTCATCTCTCCTCAGCTCTCCTCTCCTCAGCTCTCCTCTCCTCAGCTCTCCTCTCCTCAGCTCTCCTCTCCTCAGCTCTCCTCTCCTCAGCTCTCCTCTCCTCAGCTCTCCTCTCCTCAGCTCTCCTCTCCTCAGCTCTCCTCTTCTCTCCTCAGCTCTCCTCAGCTCTCCTCTCCTCAGCTCTCCTCTCCTCAGCTCTCCTCTCCTCAGCTCTCCTCTCCTCAGCTCTCCTCTCCTCAGCTCTCCTCTCCTCAGCTCTCCTCTCCTCAGCTCTGCTCTCCTCAGCTCTGCTCTCCTCTCCTCAGCTCTCCTCTCCTCAGCTCTCCTCTCCTCAGCTCTCCTCTCCTCAGCTCTCCTCTGCTCTCCTCTCCTCAGCTCTCCTCTCCTCAGCTCTCCTCTCCTCAGCTCTCCTCTCCTCAGCTCTCCTCTCCTCAGCTCTCCTCTCCTCTCCTCTCCTCTCCTCTCCTCTCCTCTCCTCTCGTCCTCCATCACAACGCTTCACTGTTCTTCCTTCTCTCTCCTTCATAGTGCCACGTTCCAGAGGTCCCACCCCCAGTCCAGCTGTCGTCCAATGAGCAGCAAGGCCTGCCCCGGGTCAGCGTGGACCTGGACTTCCTGGAAGATGATGTCATCCTGGACGGGTCGCCGGGCGACGACGGTAGCAACGCGATGGAGCCATGCGACATCCTGCAGCAGAGCCTGGCGGAGGCGAACATTACAGAGCAGAGCCTGCAGGAGGCCGAGGCAGAGCTGGACCTGGGCTCCTTCGACCTCACCATGCCAGGTCTGACTCAGGTGGTCCAGACCCTGCCCTGTACAGACAGCCTGACTGGGTCTGGAGGGACCGCTGCGGGGGTGGGGCTCCCCATCTTCCCTGGAGCTCCAGGCTCCTCCGCCACCCCTCCCCAGGCCACAGCTGACATGCTGGGCTCGGTGCTGGCCCAACAGGGCCTGGAGTTTGGGCCCCAGGTCATGAACAAGGCCCAGGCCATCAGTATGCAGCCTTTCATGCAGCAGGTGGCAGGCCTGGGTAACGTCACCCTTCAGCCAATCGCCTCCCTCCAGGCCCTACCTAACGGCTGTCAGTCAGGACACCTGGGGCTGGGACTGGGGCAGATACAGGTGATGGGCCAGCCCACTGTGATGACTATGAACCAATCAGGACAGTCCATCCTGGCCAAGGGTATGGGAGGATACCAGCTGCACCAGCCTGGCCCCGAGGCACAGGGGGCAGGTGGGCAGGGTGGACTTGGAGGAGGACTTCTGATCCAAGGGGGAAAAGCCACTCTGGGACCTCCTGCTTTAAACGGACCAGCGGTGTGCGGTACCACAGGAACCTTGGTTGGGTTCAGTAGCCCCGGACTGGCACAACATGGGCAGAACCATCCCCAAGGACAGATCATGCAGAACTTGATCGTCCAGCGAACTCCGACCCCCATCCAACCCAAACCCCCTCAGGGTGGCGCAGCCATCCAGCCCAAACTGTTTAAGCAGCAGCAGGCCCAGCCACACGCCTTCCAGAATGAAGCCAACAAGGCTCTAGGGGTGCAGCATGTCCCTGTCTCCGCTGCCCAGAATGTAGCCTTCCTGACAGGCAAGCCTGGCGCCAACGTGGTCCTGACCTCCCAGGCAGGGCTTCCCCAACAGGCTCTGTTCAAACAGCAGACAGCCCACCACCCCTCTGGGAAAGCTCTCAGTGTCCACCTGCTCAACCAGCCCGGCAGCATCATGCTGGGGGGCCAGAACCACCAGTTCCTCCTGCCACAGCAGCTAGCCGGGGGTCAGATCCTCACGCAGCACCCTGGGGGCCACATCATCACCTCCCAGGGGCCTGGGGGCCAACTGATAGCCAATCAGATCCTGGCTCAGCACCAGAACATCAACCTGGGCCAGGTGCTGATGTCTCAGGGCCACATCCAGCTGCAGCCGGGTCAGATGGGTGTGGGACATCAGCTTTTCCAGATGCCTGTTACCCTCTCCCAGAGCCAGACCCACCCGGTCACGGGCCACCAGGCCCACACGGTGATCCAGGGCATGCCCCTGCAGAACTCCCTGGCCATGCTGAGCCAGGTGGAGGGGGTGAGTCCTGCTGTCAGCCTGCAGCCCGCTCTGCAACCGCAGCCGGGGGGCGTTCCCAGCAGTGGGATGGGCGGGGCAGCTGCCATGGCACAGGGCCAGCCTGGGGAGAGTGGGAGCTGTACAGACCAGGCAGCCCATCCTGGACAACCCCCCCAGCACTCCTCCATCCTTTCTATGCAGGCTGGGCCCTCTGTCTCTGTGGCTGTCTCTGTCCCCTCCTTATCTCCATCCTTATCTGTGTCCTCCACGTCAGCCCAGCAGCAACACAGCCCCGGGAGCAGGGTGCTCTTCACAGGGCCACAGGGCTCCAGCATGATCCTCAGCCAGGAACACCTCCAGATGTTTCTCCAGCAGGTCAGTATGGCCCAGCTTCTACCTCACCTTTCTACCTTTCTACCTCACCATCTCTCTACCTCACCATCTCTCTACCTCACCATCTCTCTACCTCACCATCTCTCTACCTCACCATCTCTCTACCTCACCATCTCTCTACCTCACCATCTCTCTACCTCACCATCTCTCTACCTTTCTACCTCTCTACCTCACAATTATACCTCTCTACCTCACCATCTCTCTACCTCACCACCCCTCTACCTCTCTACCTCACCATCTCTCTACCTCACCACCCCTCTACCTCTCTACCTTACCATCTCTCTACCTCACCACCCCTCTACCTCTCTACCTCAACCTCTCTACCTTCCTACATCTCCCCCTCTACCTTTCTCTTTCCCCCCTACCTCTGGCTATTCTCCATGGTACAGACTGTAGGCTAGATACTGTATGTTATCTGGCTAGATACTGTATGTTATCAGGCTATAGACTAGACTTGTTCATTTATCAGTCTAGATACTGTATGTTATCTGGCTATAGACTGTAGGCTTGTTCATTTATCTGACTAGATACTGTATGTTATCTGGCTATAGACTTGTTCATTTATCTGACTAGATACTGTATGTTATCTGACTAGATACTGTATGTTATCTGACTATAGACTGTAGGCTTGTTCATTTATCAGACTAGATACTGTATGTTATCTGACTAGATACTGTATGTTATCTGACTATATACTGTAGGCTTGTTCATTTATCAGACTAGATACTGTATGTTATCAGACTAGATACTGTATGTTATCTGGCTATAGACTGTAGGCTTGTTCATTTATCAGACTAGATACTGTATGTTATCTGGCTATAGACTAGACTTGTTCATTTATCAGACTAGATACTGTATGTTATCTGGCTATAGACTGTAGGCTTGTTCATTTATCAGACTAGATACTGTATGTTATCTGGCTATAGACTAGACTTGTTCATTTATCAGACTAGATACTGTATGTTATCTGACTAGATACTGTATGTTATCTGACTATAGGCTGTAGGCTTGTTCATTTATCAGACTAGATACTGTATGTTATCTGACTATAGACTGTAGACTTGTTAATTTATCAGACTAGATACTGTATGTTATCTGACTATAGGCTGTAGGCTTGTTCATTTATCAGACTAGATACTGTATGTTATCTGGCTATAGACTGTAGACTTGTTCATTTATCAGACTAGATACTGTATGTTATCTGGCTATAGACTGTAGGCTTGTTCATTTATCAGACTAGATACTGTATGTTATCTGGCTATAGACTGTAGGCTTGTTCATTTATCTGACTAGATACTGTATGTTATCTGACTAGATACTGTATGTTATCAGACTATAGACTGTAGGCTTGTTCATTTATCAGACTAGATACTGTATGTTATCTGGCTATAGACTGTAGGCTTGTTCATTTATCAGACTAGATACTGTATGTTATCAGACTAGATACTGTATGTTATCAGACTAGATACTGTATGTTATCTGGCTATATACTGTAGACTTGTTCATTTATCAGACTAGATACTGTATGTTATCTGACTATAGACTGTAGGCTTGTTCATTTATCAGACTAGATACTGTATGTTATCTGGCTATAGACTGTAGACTTGTTCATTTATCAGACTAGATACTGTATGTTATCTGGCTATAGACTGTAGACTTGTTCATTTATCAGACTAGATACTGTATGTTATCTGACTATAGACTGTCGGCTTGTTCATTTATCAGACTAGATACTGTATGTTATCTGACTATAGACTGTATGTTATCTGGCTATATATAGACTTGTTCATTTATCTGACTAGATACTGTATGTTATCTGACTATAGACTGTATGTTATCTGGCTATATATAGACTTGTTCATTTATCTGACTAGATACTGTATGTTATCTGGCTATAGACTGTAGGCTTGTTCATTTATCTGACTAGATACTGTATGTTATCTGACTAGATACTGTATGTTATCTGACTATAGGCTGTAGGCTTGTTCATTTATCAGACTAGATACTGTATGTTATCTGGCTATATATAGACTTGTTCATTTATCTGACTAGATACTGTATGTTATCTGACTATAGACTGTATGTTATCTGGCTATATATAGACTTGTTCATTTATCTGAGTAGATACTGTATGTTATCTGGCTATAGACTGTAGGCTTGTTCATTTATCTGACTAGATACTGTATGTTATCTGGCTATAGACTGTAGACTTGTTCATTTATCAGACTAGATACTGTATGTTATCTGGCTATAGACTGTAGGCTTGTTCATTTATCTGACTAGATACTGTATGTTATCTGACTATAGACTGTAGGCTTGTTCATTTATCTGACTAGATACTGTATGTTATCTGGCTATAGACTGTAGGCTTGTTCACTTATCTGACTAGATACTGTATGTTATCTGACTATAGACTGTAGACTTGTTCATTTATCTGACTAGATACTGTATGTTATCTGACTATAGACTGTAGACTTGTTCATTTATCAGACTAGATACTGTATGTTATCTGGCTATAGACTAGACTTGTTCATTTATCTGACTAGATACTGTATGTTATCTGGCTATAGACTGTAGACTTGTTCATTTATCTGACTAGATACTGTATGTTATCTGGCTATAGACTGTAGGCTTGTTCATTTATCAGACTAGATACTGTATGTTATCTGGCTATAGACTGTAGGCTTGTTCATTTATCTGACTAGATACTGTATGTTATCTGGCTATAGACTGTAGACTTGTTCATTTATCTGACTAGATACTGTATGTTATCTGACTAGATACTGTATGTTATCTGGCTATAGACTGTAGGCTTGTTCATTTATCTGACTAGATACTGTATGTTATCTGGCTATAGACTGTAGACTTGTTCATTTATCAGACTAGATACTGTATGTTATCTGGCTATAGACTGTAGACTTGTTCATTTATCAGACTAGATACTGTATGTTATCTGACTATAGACTGTAGGCCTGTTCATTTATCAGACTAGATACAGTATGTTATCTGACTATAGACTGTAGGCCTGTTCATTTATCAGACTAGATACTGTATGTTATCTGGCTAGATACTGTATGTTATCTGGCTATAGACTGTAGGCTTGTTCATTTATCAGACTAGATACTGTAGGCCTGTTCATTTATCAGACTAGATACTGTATGTTATCTGGCTATAGACTGTAGGCCTGTTCATTTATCAGACTAGATACAGTATGTTATCTGACTAGATACTGTATGTTATCTGACTAGATACTGTATGTTATCTGACTAGATACTGTATGTTATCTGACTAGATACTGTATGTTATCTGACTAGATACTGTATGTTATCTGACTAGATACTGTATGTTATCTGACTAGATACTGTAGACTTGTTCATTTATCTGACTAGATACTGTATGTTATCAGACTAGATACTGTATGTTATCTGGCTATAGACTGTATGTTATCTGACTAGATACTGTATGTTATCTGACTAGATACTGTATGTTATCTGACTAGATACTGTAGACTTGTTCATTTATCTGACTAGATACTGTATGTTATCAGACTAGATACTGTATGTTATCTGGCTATAGACTGTATGTTATCTGACTAGATACTGTATGTTATCTGACTAGATACTGTATGTTATCTGACTAGATACTGTAGACTTGTTCATTTATCAGACTAGATACTGTATGTTATTTGGCTATAGACTGTAGGCTTGTTCATTTATCAGACTAGATACTGTATGTTATCAGACTAGATACTGTATGTTATCTGGCTATAGACTGTAGGCTTGTTCATTTATCTGACTAGATACTGTATGTTATCTGACTAGATACTGTATGTTATCTGACTAGATACTGTATGTTATTTGGCTATAGACTGTAGGCTTGTTCATTTATCAGACTAGATACTGTATGTTATCAGACTAGATACTGTATGTTATCTGGCTATAGACTGTAGGCTTGTTCATTTATCAGACTAGATACTGTATGTTATCTGACTATAGACTGTAGACTTGTTCATTTATCAGACTAGATACTGTATGTTATCTGGCTATAGACTGTAGGCTTGTTCATTTATCTGACTAGATACTGTATGTTATCTGGCTAGATACTGTATGTTATCAGACTAGATACTGTATGTTATCAGACTAGATACTGTATGTTATCTGGCTATATACTGTAGACTTGTTCATTTATCAGACTAGATACTGTATGTTATCTGACTATAGACTGTAGGCTTGTTCATTTATCAGACTAGATACTGTATGTTATCTGGCTATAGACTGTAGACTTGTTCATTTATCAGACTAGATACTGTATGTTATCTGGCTATAGACTGTAGACTTGTTCATTTATCAGACTAGATACTGTATGTTATCTGACTATAGACTGTCGGCTTGTTCATTTATCAGACTAGATACTGTATGTTATCTGACTATAGACTGTATGTTATCTGGCTATATATAGACTTGTTCATTTATCTGACTAGATACTGTATGTTATCTGACTATAGACTGTATGTTATCTGGCTATATATAGACTTGTTCATTTATCTGACTAGATACTGTATGTTATCTGGCTATAGACTGTAGGCTTGTTCATTTATCTGACTAGATACTGTATGTTATCTGACTAGATACTGTATGTTATCTGACTATAGGCTGTAGGCTTGTTCATTTATCAGACTAGATACTGTATGTTATCTGACTATAGACTGTCGGCTTGTTCATTTATCAGACTAGATACTGTATGTTATCTGACTATAGACTGTATGTTATCTGGCTATATATAGACTTGTTCATTTATCTGACTAGATACTGTATGTTATCTGACTATAGACTGTAGGCTTGTTCATTTATCAGACTAGATACTGTATGTTATCTGGCTATAGACTGTAGACTTGTTCATTTATCAGACTAGATACTGTATGTTATCTGGCTATAGACTGTAGACTTGTTCATTTATCAGACTAGATACTGTATGTTATCTGACTATAGACTGTCGGCTTGTTCATTTATCAGACTAGATACTGTATGTTATCTGACTATAGACTGTATGTTATCTGGCTATATATAGACTTGTTCATTTATCTGACTAGATACTGTATGTTATCTGACTATAGACTGTATGTTATCTGGCTATATATAGACTTGTTCATTTATCTGACTAGATACTGTATGTTATCTGGCTATAGACTGTAGACTTGTTCATTTATCTGACTAGATACTGTATGTTATCTGGCTATAGACTGTAGGCTTGTTCATTTATCAGACTAGATACTGTATGTTATCTGGCTATAGACTGTAGGCTTGTTCATTTATCTGACTAGATACTGTATGTTATCTGGCTATAGACTGTAGACTTGTTCATTTATCTGACTAGATACTGTATGTTATCTGACTAGATACTGTATGTTATCTGGCTATAGACTGTAGGCTTGTTCATTTATCTGACTAGATACTGTATGTTATCTGGCTATAGACTGTAGACTTGTTCATTTATCAGACTAGATACTGTATGTTATCTGGCTATAGACTGTAGACTTGTTCATTTATCAGACTAGATACTGTATGTTATCTGACTATAGACTGTAGGCCTGTTCATTTATCAGACTAGATACAGTATGTTATCTGACTATAGACTGTAGGCCTGTTCATTTATCAGACTAGATACTGTATGTTATCTGGCTAGATACTGTATGTTATCTGGCTATAGACTGTAGGCTTGTTCATTTATCAGACTAGATACTGTAGGCCTGTTCATTTATCAGACTAGATACTGTATGTTATCTGGCTATAGACTGTAGGCCTGTTCATTTATCAGACTAGATACAGTATGTTATCTGACTAGATACTGTATGTTATCTGACTAGATACTGTATGTTATCTGACTAGATACTGTATGTTATCTGACTAGATACTGTATGTTATCTGACTAGATACTGTATGTTATCTGACTAGATACTGTATGTTATCTGACTAGATACTGTAGACTTGTTCATTTATCTGACTAGATACTGTATGTTATCTGACTATAGACTGTAGACTTGTTCATTTATCTGACTAGATGCTGTATGTTATCAGACTAGATACTGTATGTTATCTGGCTATAGACTATGTTATCTGACTAGATACTGTATGTTATCTGACTAGATACTGTATGTTATCTGACTAGATACTGTAGACTTGTTCATTTATCAGACTAGATACTGTATGTTATTTGGCTATAGACTGTAGGCTTGTTCATTTATCAGACTAGATACTGTATGTTATCAGACTAGATACTGTATGTTATCTGGCTATAGACTGTAGGCTTGTTCATTTATCTGACTAGATACTGTATGTTATCTGACTAGATACTGTATGTTATCTGACTAGATACTGTATGTTATTTGGCTATAGACTGTAGGCTTGTTCATTTATCAGACTAGATACTGTATGTTATCAGACTAGATACTGTATGTTATCTGGCTATAGACTGTAGGCTTGTTCATGTATCAGACTAGATACTGTATGTTATCTGACTATAGACTGTAGACTTGTTCATTTATCAGACTAGATACTGTATGTTATCTGGCTATAGACTGTAGGCTTGTTCATTTATCTGACTAGATACTGTATGTTATCTGGCTATAGACTGTAGGCTTGTTCATTTATCTGACTAGATACTGTATGTTATCTGGCTATAGACTGTAGGCTTGTTCATTTATCTGACTAGATACTGTATGTTATCTGGCTATAGACTGTAGACTTGTTCATTTATCAGACTAGATACTGTATGTTATCAGACTAGATACTGTATGTTATCTGGCTATAGACTGTAGGCTTGTTCATTTATCAGACTAGATACTGTATGTTATCTGACTATAGACTGTAGACTTGTTCATTTATCAGACTAGATACTGTATGTTATCTGACTATAGACTGTAGGCTTGTTCATTTATCTGACTAGATACAGTATGTTATCTGGCTATAGACTAGACTTGTTCATTTATCTGACTAGATACTGTATGTTATCTGGCTATAGACTGTAGACTTGTTCATTTATCTGACTAGATACTGTATGTTATCTGGCTATAGACTGTAGACTTGTTCATTTATCTGACTAGATACTGTATGTTATCTGACTATAGACTGTAGGCTTGTTCATTTATCTGACTAGATAATGTATGTTATCAGACTGTAGGCTTGTTCATTTATCAGACTAGATACTGTATGTTATCTGGCTATAGACTGTAGACTTGTTCATTTATCAGACTAGATACTGTATGTTATCTGGCTATAGACTGTAGACTTGTTCATTTATCTGACTAGATACTGTATGTTATCTGGCTATAGACTGTAGGCTTGTTCATTTATCTGACTAGATACTGTATGTTATCTGGCTATAGACTGTAGGCTTGTTCATTTATCAGACTAGATACTGTATGTTATCTGGCTATAGACTGTAGACTTGTTCATTTATCAGACTAGATACTGTATGTTATCTGACTAGATACTGTATGTTATCTGGCTATAGACTGTAGACTTGTTCATTTATCTGACTAGATACTGTATGTTATCTGACTAGATACTGTATGTTATCTGGCTATAGACTGTAGACTTGTTCATTTATCAGACTAGATACTGTATGTTATCTGACTAGATACTGTATGTTATCTGGCTATAGACTGTAGACTTGTTCATTTATCAGACTAGATACTGTATGTTATCTGGCTATAGACTGTAGACTTGTTCATTTATCTGACTAGATACTGTATGTTATCAGACTAGATACTGTATGTTATCTGGCTATAGACTGTTGACTTGTTCATTTATCAGACTAGATACTGTATGTTATCTGACTAGATACTGTATGTTATCTGGCTATAGACTGTAGACTTGTTCATTTATCAGACTAGATACTGTATGTTATCTGGCTATAGACTGTAGACTTGTTCATTTATCTGACTAGATACTGTATGTTATCTGACTAGATACTGTATGTTATCTGGCTATAGACTGTAGGCTTGTTCATTTATCAGACTAGATACTGTATGTTATCTGGCTATAGACTGTAGGCTTGTTCATTTATCTGACTAGATACTGTATGTTATCTGGCTATAGACTAGACTTGTTCATTTATCTGACTAGATACTGTATGTTATCTGACTATAGACTGTAGGCTTGTTCATTTATCTGACTAGATACTGTATGTTATCTGGCTATAGACTGTAGGCTTGTTCATTTATCTGACTAGATACTGTATGTTATCTGGCTATAGACTGTAGACTTGTTCATTTATCAGACTAGATACTGTATGTTATCTGGCTATAGACTGTAGGCTTGTTCATTTATCAGACTATAGACTGTATGTATTATTTTATATTATATGATTTTATAGTAAGAAGAATATAATTGAACTTAGCTTAATAAAATATAAAGGATATTTTTCCCATTCAGAAGTGTGCACATATGAAGTGTCTGTGTTGAGCATAATAGACATCATTTGAAACAGGTCTTATACGCTAGATTTAGAGTTATTTGACAACTTTAGTTGTAAATTATACAAACCTTGGAATGTGTTAGAAATCAAAAGATATATCGGCTGCATGGTGGGACTATAGACTATTGATGACTTCAGTAAGTTTGCTGTCTGTTCCTTGCCTCCGGCTGCACAAGCTGTTCTCTCATCAAGTGATCACATTTTCACCCATCAGACTATTCTCAGTTGAATATTGTCTTTACTAATATGTCAAATGAGTTTTGATTTATCAAATTTGGCAGGAACAGGGTCAAGAATGAAAAATACATTATGTGACTGGAGGCCACTTTCCCTCCGTTATGTTTTTCATTCATCTCAGGCTGGCTACTCCAGTGATGTTGCTGTGGGACAGGTGACATCCCAAACTGTGGTGTTGCTGTGGGACAGGTGGCATTCCAAACTGTGTATACCGTGATGTTGCTGTGGGACAGGTGGCATTCCAAACTGTGTATACCGTGATGTTGCTGTGGGACAGGTGGCATCCCAAACTGTGTATACCGTGATGTTGCTGTGGGACAGGTGACATCCCAAACTGTGTATACCGTGATGTTGCTGTGGGACAGGTGACATCCCAAACTGTGTATACCGTGATGTTGCTGCGGGACAGGACACATCCCAAACTGATGTTGCTGTGGGACAGGTGGTTTCCAAACTGTGTATACCGTGATGTTGCTGCGGGACAGGTGTGGTCACTTCAACCCTGCAGCCCAGTGCTTCATTTGGGGAAACTAAGTGAAATCTGTTCGAGAACATCAATAATAACATGTTTTCACAACGTTACAGAGTGCATTAAGTATTCAGACCCCTTCTGTTTTTCCACATGTTGTTACGTTACAGCCTTGTTCTAAAACGGATTCAATTCATGTTTTTCTTCATCAGTCTACACACAATACCCCATAATGACATCACCATACCCCATAATGACATCACAATACCCCATAATGACATCACCATACCCCATAATGACATCACCATACCCCATAATGACATCACAATACCCCATAATGACATCACCATACCCCATAATGACATCACCATACCCCATAATGACATCACCATACCCCATAATGACATCACGATACCCCATAATGGCATCACGATACCCCATAATGACATCACCATACCCCATAATGACATCACCATACCCCATAATGACATCACCATACCCCATAATGACATCACGATACCCCATAATGGCATCACGATACCCCATAATGGCATCACGATACCCCATAATGGCATCACGATACCCCATAATGACATCACCATACCCCATAATGACATCACGATACCCCATAATGACATCACGATACCCCATAATGGCATCACGATACCCCATAATGACACCACCATACCCCATAATGACATCACGATACCCCATAATGACATCACGATACCCCATAATGGCATCACCATACCCCATAATGGCATCACCATACCCCATAATGACATCACCATACCCCATAATGACATCACCATACCCCATAATGGCATCACCATACCCCATAATGACATCACGATACCCCATAATGGCATCACGATACCCCATAATGGCATCACCATACCCCATAATGGCATCACCATACCCCATAATGGCATCACGATACCCCATAATGACATCACGATACCCCATAATGGCATCACGATACCCCATAATGGCATCACGATACCCCATAATGGCATCACCATACCCCATAATGGCATCACCATACCCCATAATGGCATAGCAAAAACAGATTTAGACTTTTTTTCTAATTCATTAAAACTAAAATGAAATATCACATTTACATAAATATTCAGACTCTTTAATCAGTACTTTGTTGAAGCACCTTTGATTACAGCCTCAAGTCTTCTTGGGTATGACGCTACAAGCTTGGTACATCTGTATTTGGGGAGTTTCTCCCATTCTTCTCTGCTGATCCTCTCAATCTCTGTCAGGTTGGATGGGGAGTGTTGCTTCACAGCTATTTTCAAATCTCTCCAGAGATGTTCGATCAGGTTCAAGTCCGGGCTCTGGCTGGGCTACTCAAGGACATTCAGAGACTTGTCCCAAAGCCACTTCTGCGTTGCCTTGGCTGTGTGCTTAGGGTCTTGTCCTGTTGGAAGGTGAACCTTCACCCCAGTCTGAGGTCCTGAGCATCCTGGAGCAGGTTTTCATCTACTTTACTCCGTTCATCTTTCCCTCGATCCTGACTAGTCTCCCAGTCCCTGCTGCTGAAAAACCTCCCCATAGCATGATGCTGCCACCACCATGCTTCACCGTAGGGATGGTGCCAGGTTTCCTCCAGATGTGACGCTTGGCATTCAGACCAAAGAGTTCAATCTTGGTTTCATCAGACCAGAGAATCTGGTAAACTCCAAGCAGGCTGTCATGTGCCTTTTGCTGAGGAGTGGTTTCCGTCTGGCCACTCTACCATAAAGGCCTGATTGGTGGAATGCTGCTGAGCTGGTTGTCCTTCTGGAAGGTTCTCCCATCGCCACAGAGGAACTCTGGAGCTCTGTCAGAGTGACCATCAGGTTCTTGGTCACCTCCCTGACCAAGGCCCTGCTCCCCCGATTGCTCAGTTTGGCCGGGTGACCAGCTCTAGGAAGAGTCTTGGTGGTTCCACACTTCTTCCATTTCAGAATGATGTTTTTGACGACCTTCAATGCTGAATTATTTTTGATATCCTTCACCAAATCTGTGCCTCGACACGATCCTGTCTCTGTGCTCTATGGACAATTCCTTCATGGCTTGGTTTTTGCTCTGACATGCACTGTCAAACTGTGGGACCTTATATAGACAGGTGTGTGCCTTTCCAAATCATGTCCAATCAATTGAATTTACCACAGGTGGACTCCAATCAAGTTGTAGAAACATCTCAAGGATGTTCAATGGAAACAGGATGCACCTGAGCTCAATTTAGATTATCATAGCAAAGGGTCTGAATATTTATATTTTTTTCAAAAATCTCAAAAAAACTGTTTTCTCTTTGTCATTATGGGGCATTGTGTGTGTGTCTTGAAGTTTAATAAAAAATTGTTTAAATTTTAGAATAAGGTTGTAATGTAACAAAATGTGGAAAAAGGTCATTACGACCTGAGGGTAGTTAGAGCCCTGAGTACCAGGCCATTAGGACCTGATGGTCGTTAGAGCCCTGAGTACCAGGCCATTAGGACCTGATGGTCGTTAGAGCCCTGAGTACCAGGCCATTAGGACCTGATGGTCGTTAGAGCCCTGATTACCAGGCCATTAGGACCTGATGGTCGTTAGAGCCCTGAGTACCAGGCCATTAGGACCTGATGGTCGTTAGAGCCCTGAGTACCAGGCCATTAGGACCTGATGGTCGTTAGAGCCCTGAGTACCAGGCCATTAGGACCTGATGGTCGTTAGAGCCCTGAGTACCAGGCCATTAGGACCTGATGGTCGTTAGAGCCCTGAGTACCAGGCCATTAGGACCTGATGGTCGTTAGAGCCCTGAGTACCAGGCCATTAGGACCTGATGGTCGTTAGAGCCCTGAGTACCAGGCCATTAGGACCTGATGGTCGTTAGAGCCCTGAGTCCCGGGCCATTAGGACCTGATGGTCGTTAGAGCCCTGAGTACCGGGCCATTAGGACCTGATGGTCGTTAGAGCCCTGAGTACCGGGCCATTAGGACCTGATGGTCGTTAGAGCCCTGAGTACCAGGCCATTAGGACCAGGCCATTAGGACCTGATGGTCGTTAGAGCCCTGAGTCCCGGGCCATGAGGGCCCGCTGGTCGTTAGTACTACCAACGTCTGTCCAGAGTGCATAAGAGGAGATTACAGTGGTTCAATGGTCACATATAATTTGATTTGAATGTGGTCAGGACCCACGACTGCCGGTATGGCAGGAAAACTGTCACCGCAACACCCATACTCTCTACCTCTTTACCTCTCTACCTCCACCCCTCCTCTCTACCTCTCCTCTTTACCTCTCTACCTCCACCCCTACCTCTCCTCTTTACCTCTCTACCTCCACCCCTACCTCTCCTCTTTACCTCTCTACCTCTACCTCCACCCCTACTCTCTACCACTCCTCATCTACCTCTCCTCTCCTCACTATCTCTACCACTCCTCCTCTACCTCTCCTCTCCTCACTATCTCTACCACTCCTCCTCTACCTCTCCTCTCTACCTCTCCTCTCTACCTCTCCTATTTCCTCTCTACCTCCACCCCGTCTCTCTGCCTCTCCTCTCTACCACTCCTCCTCTACCTCTCCTCTCTACCTCTTCTCTCTACCTCTCCTATTTCCTCTCTACCTCCACCCCTTCTCTCTGCCTCTCCTCTCTACCACTCCTCCTCTCCTCACCATCTCTACCACTCCTCCTCTACCTCTCCTCTCCTCACCATCTCTACCACTCCTCCTCTACCTCTCCTCTCTACCTCTCCTCTTTCCTCTCTACCTCCACCCCTACTTTCTACCACTCCTCCTCTACCTCTCCTCTCCTCACTATCTCTACCACTCCAGTCTCTGTTGACATTGTTGTTGATCTGAAGTGAACAGTTAATATTGGCCAACAAGATAAGAGTGATGCGTCGTGGATGATATACTGATTCCAATGGTACCTGACCTACCTACCTCTGGTTTCCTATTTTACTCATCTTCTCCATTTTTCTCTGCTCTCCCTCCCCCCCCCTCTCTCTCCCCCTCTCTCCCCCTCTCTCTCCCTCCCTCTCCCTCCCTCCCTCTCCCTGCCTCCCTCTCCCTGCCCCCCCCCCCCCCTCTCTCTCCCCCTCTCTCCCTCTCTCTCTATCCCCCTCCCTCCCTCTCCCTGCCTCCCTCTCCCTGCCTCCCTCTCCCTGCCTCCCTCTCCCTGCCTCCCTCTCCCTGCCTCTCTCTCCCTGCCTCCCTCTCCCTGCCTCTCTCTCCCTGCCTCTCTCTCCCTGCCTCTCTCTCCCTGCCTCTCTCTCCCTGCCTCTCTCTCCCTGCCTCTCTCTCCCTGCCTCTCTTATCTCTCTCTCATCTCTCTCTCTCTCTCCATCCCTCTCTCTCCTCCCTCTCTTCTTGAATCGTTAATGTGCCCATGTCAGGACCAGCGACAGACAGAGAATGACCCCGCCCCCTCTGTCTCAGTGGGCGTGCCAGCGTCCGTTATCGTCAGCAGCAACAGCAGCTCTGGCAACACACCCTCGGGTCTTGACAGCCAATTAGCTGAGGCAGCAGTGGTAAACCAGGTAGACAATACGCCCCTTAATGCTAAGCCCCACCCCTTGTTGCTGCCACTCTGTTAGGACATTGTCTGCCTCTCTCTCTCACTCCCTCTCACTCCCTCTCACTCTCTCTCACTCTCTCTCACTCCCTCTCACTCTCTCTCACTCCCTCTCACTCTCTCTCACTCTCTCTCACTCTCTCTCACTCTCTCTCACTCCCTCTCACTCTCTCTCACTCCCTCTCACTCCCTCTCACTCTCTCTCACTCCCTCTCACTCTCTCTCACTCTCTCTCACTCCCTCTCACTCTCTCTCACTCCCTCTCACTCTCTCTCACTCCCTCTCACTCCCTCTCACTCTCTCTCACTCTCTCTCACTCCCTCTCACTCTCTCTCACTCCCTCTCACTCTCTCTCACTCCCTCTCACTCTCTCTCACTCCCTCTCACTCCCTCTCACTCCCTCTCACTCTCTCTCACTCCCTCTCACTCCCTCTCACTCCCTCTCACTCCCTCTCACTCCCTCTCACTCTCTCACTCCCTCTCACTCTCTCTCACTCTCTCTCACTCCCTCTCACTCCCTCTCACTCTCTCTCACTACCTCTCACTCCCTCTCACTCTCTCTCACTCTCTCTCACTCCCTCTCACTCTCTCTCACTCTCTCTCACTCCCTCTCACTCTCTCTCACTCTCTCTCACTCTCTCTCACTCTCTCTCACTCCCTCTGCACAATTTGTTTCCTGTAAATCACCAGTCCGTTGTCATAACTCTCACTTTGTTTCACATGCATGTGTTCCTGAATGTGACATCACTACTCATGTATAATACTAGACCTGTCATATCTCATCATAATAGACCTGTCATACCTCATCATACTAGACCTGTCATACCTCATCATACTAGACCTGTCATACAGTGCCTTGCGAAAGTATTCGGCCCCCTTGAACTTTGCGACCTTTTGCCACATTTCAGGCTTCAAACATAAAGATATAAAACTGTATTTTTTTTGTGAAGAATCAACAACAAGTGGGACACAATCATGAAGTGGAACGACATTTATTGGATATTTAAAACTTTTTTAACAAATCAAAAACTGAAAAATTGGGCGTGCAAAATTATTCAGCCCCCTTAAGTTAATACTTTGTAGCACCACCTTTTGCTGCGATTACAGCTGTAAGTCGCTTGGGGTATGTCTCTATCAGTTTTGCACATCGAGAGACTGACATTTTTTCCCATTCCTCCTTGCAAAACAGCTCGAGCTCAGTGAGGTTGGATGGAGAGTATTTGTGAACAGCAGTTTTCAGTTCTTTTCACAGATTCTCGATTGGATTCAGGTCTGGACTTTGACTCGGCCATTCTAACACCTGGATATGTTTATTTTTGAACTATTCCATTGTAGATTTTGCTTTATGTTTTGGATCATTGTCTTGTTGGAAGACAAATCTCCGTCCCACTCCATCAGGTTTTCTTCCAGAATGGTCCTGTATTTGGCTCCATCCATCTTCCCATCAATTTGAACCATCTTCCATGTCCTTGCTGAAGAAAAGCAGGCCCAAACCATGATGCTGCCACCACCATGTTTGACAGTGGGGATGGCGTGTTCAGGGTGATGAGCTGTGTTGCTTTTACGCCAAACATAACATTTTGCATTGTTGCCAAAAAGTTCAATTTTGGTTTCATCTGACCAGAGCACCTTCTTCCACATGTTTGGTGTGTCTCCCAGGTGGCTTGTGGCAAACTTTAACCGACACTTTTTATGGATATCTTTAAGAAATGGCTTTCTTCTTGCCACTCTTCCATAAAGGCCAGATTTGTGCAATATACGACTGATTGTTGTCCTATGGACAGAGTCTCCCACCTCAGCTGTAGATCTCTGCAGTTCATCCAGAGTGATCATGGGCCTCTTGGCTGCATCTCTGATCAGTCTACTCCTTGTATGAGCTGAAAGTTTAGAGGGACGGCCAGGTCTTGGTAGATTTGCAGTGGTCTGATACTCCTTCCATTTCAATATTATCGCTTGCACAGTGCTCCTTGGGATGTTTAAAGCTTGGGAAATCTTTTTGTATCCAAATCCGGCTTTAAACTTCTTCACAACAGTATCTCGGACCTGCCTGGTGTGTTCCTTGTTCTTCATGATGCTCTCTCCGCTTTTAACGGACCTCTGAGAATATCACAGTGCAGGTGCATTTATACGGAGACTTGATTACACACAGGTGGATTGTATTTACCATCATTAGTCATTTAGGTCAACATTGGATCATTCAGAGATCCTCACTGAACTTCTGGAGAGAGTTTGCTGTACTGAAAGTAAAGGGGCTGAATAATTTTGCACGCCCAATTTTTCAGTTTTTGATTTGATAAAAAAGTTTGAAATATTCAATAAATGTCGTTCCACTTCATGATTGTGCCCCACTTGTTGTTGATTCTTCACAAAAAAATACAGTTTTATATCTTTGTTTGAAGCCTGAAATGTGGCAAAAGGTCGCAAAGTTCAAGGGGGGCGAATACTTTCGCAAGGCACTGTACCTCATCATACTAGACCTGTCATATCTCATCATACTAGACCTGTCATATCTCATCATACTAGACCTGTCATACCTCATCATACTAGACCTGTCATATCTCATCATACTAGACCTGTCATATCTCATCATACTAGACCTGTCATATCTCATCATACTAGACCTGTCATATCTCATCATGCTAGACCTGTCATATCTCATCATGCTAGACCTGTCATATCTCAGCATGCTAGACCTGTCATATCTCATCATGCTAGACCTGTCATATCTCATCGTGCTAGACCTGTCATATCTCATCATGCTAGACCTGTCATATCTCATCATACTAGACCTGCTCCTCTCCCATCCTGCTCCTCTCCCTTCCTCCGGCTCCTTGCTCCTCTCCCCTCCTACGGCTCCTTGCTCGTCTCCCCTCCTCTCCCATCCTGCTCCTCTCCCATCCTGCTCCTCTCCCATCCTGCTCCTCTCCCCTCCGCTCCCCTCCTCTCCCATCCTGCTCCTCTCCCCTCCTACGGCTCCTTGCTCCTCTCCCCTCCTCTCCCATCCTGCTCCTCTCCCCTCCTCTCCCATCCTTGCTCCTCTCCGCTCCTACGGCTCCCTGCTCCTCTCCCCTCCTCCGGCTCCTTGCTCCTCTCCCCTCCTCTGGCTCCCTGCTCCTCTCCCCTCCTCCGGCTCCCTGCTCCTCTCCCCTCCTCCGGCTCCCTGCTCCTCTCCCCTCCTTCTGCTCCTCTCCCCTCCTCCGGCTCCCTGCTCCTCTCCCCTCCTCCGGCTCCCTGCTCCTCTCCCCTCCTCCGGCTCCCTGCTCCTCTCCCCTCCTCTCCCATCCTTGCTCCTCTCCCCTCCTCTGGCTCCCTGCTCCTCTCCCCTCCTCCGGCTCCCTGCTCCTCTCCCCTCCTCTGGCTCCCTGCTCCTCTCCCCTCCTCCGGCTCCCTGCTCCTCTCCCCTCCTCTCCCATCCTTGCTCCTCTCCCCTCCTCTGGCTCCCTGCTCCTCTCCCCTCCTCCGGCTCCCTGCCCCTCTCCCCTCCTCCGGCTCCCTGCCCCTCTCCCCTCCTCCGGCTCCCTGCCCCTCTCCCCTCCTCTCCGGCTCCCTGCTCCTCTCCCCTCCTCTGGCTCCCTGCTCCTCTCCCCTCCTCTGGCTCCCTGCTCCTCTCCCCTCCTCTGGCTCCCTGCTCCTCTCCCCTCCTCCGGCTCCCTGCTCCTCTCCCATCCTCTCCCATCCTTGCTCCTCTCCCCTTCTATGGCTCCTTGCTCCTCTCCCCTCCTCCGGCTCCCTGCTCCTCTCCCCTCCTCTCCCATCCTTGCTCCTCTCCCCTTCTATGGCTCCTTGCTCCTCTATTGACTACAGTGACTGTGATACCCCCCATTTGCTCCAGTCTCTCTACCCCTCTCATGCAACAACTGGGTTTTGCCCCAAACCTAGATGCCCAACCCCTTCTATTCCCAGAAACCCCTTGGCTTAAACCTTCCCAGAACCCGCGTCCACCGGTTCCCCTCAGCATAATAACACAAGATCATCTCTCCTCCTTTCAACTGTCTCTCGCAGGCCAGGCAGAATGCTACACCTTTTTGGCTTTCTCATCGTGTTGTGTTTCAGGTTGGAGGATGGACTTGTTCTTTTCCACGGGCAGTAGTATAACACTAGCCCTAGTTTTCCTGTAGAAACTGACCAGCAGGGTGCTTGTGTCTCTGTGTGGTCCTCACAACCTGTTCTCTCTGAAAGTTGATCATGTGTGTCATCATGCTGTCCCCTGTATATAGCCTCCACATTGACTGCTGTTTTCGTTCTGATGTCCTGTATCTGCTTGTCCTCTCCTCCTCTCTCTCCTCCTCTCTCCAGCTCTCCTCCTCCTTTCTGTCCTCTCTCTCTGTCCTCTCTCTCTCCTCCTCTCTGTCCGCTCTATCCTCTCTATCCTCTCTGTTCTGCTCCTCTCTCTCCTCCTCTCTCCTGCTCTCCTCCTCCTTTCTGTCCTCTCTCTCTGTCCTCTCTCTCTCCTCCTCTCTGTCCTCTCTAATCCTCTCTGTTCTCTCTAATCCTCTCTGTTCTGCTCCTCTCTCTGTTCTGCTCCTCTCTCTCCTCCTCTCTCTTGCTCTCCTCCTCCTTTCTGTCCTCTCTTTCCTCCTCTCTGTCCTCTCTAATCCTCTCTGTTCTGCTCCTCTGCTCTCCTCCTCACTGCTCTCCTCTCCTCTGTCCTCGCTCCTCTCTGCTCCTCTCCTGTTTTTGCTTGATGTCCTATACCTGCCTGTGCTCCTCCTCTGCGCCTCCCTGCTCTGCTCCTTACCGCTCCTCCTCTGCTCCTCCCTGCTCCTCCCTGCTCCTCTCTGCTCCTCCCTGTTCCTCCTCTGCTCCTTTCTGCTCCTCTCCTGTTTTTGCTTGATGTCCTATACCTGCCTGTGCTCCTCCCTGCTCCTCCTCTGCGCCTCCCTTCTCCGCTCCTCTCCGCTCCTCCTCTGCTCCTCCCTGCTCCTCCTCTGCTCCGCTCCTCTCCGCTCCTCCTCTGCTCCTCCCTGCTCCTCCTCTGCTCCTCCTCTGCTCCTCCTCTGCTCCTCCTCTGCTCCTCCTCTGCTCCTCCTCCGCTCCTCCTCTGCTCCTCCTCTGCTCCTCACTGCTCCTCACTGCTCCTCCTCTGCTCCTCCTCTGCTCCTCCTCTGCTCCTCCCTGCTCCTCTTCTGCTCCTCCTCTGTTCCTCCTCTGTTCCTCCTCTGCTCCTCCTATGCTCCTCCCTGCTCCTCCTCTGCTCCTCCTTGATGTTATAATGCTGTTTTCACATGTTTTATTTTCTTAAAGTCTGGTATTATTTGGAGCCTCTGTGTCTGATGTGTTTCCTGTCTGTTTTGACCTCTAACCCTAGATGCCCCAGGCGGCTGGACAGCAGTTGAAGCTCCAGAGCCTGTCCCCCTCCCAGCCCCTGGCCTCCCACACTGCTCCCCCTCTGTCGGACAGCCCTCAGCCCTCCCCCTTCCCCCTGCAGTCCCCCCTCCACCATGGCCAGTCCCGCACCCCCTCCCAGCCACAGACCCCTGTCCGCTCCTGCACCCCCTCATCTCTTCCCTCAATGTTCATTATCCACAACCAGATCCCTGGCTCCCCCCAGCCTGCACAACAACAACAACAACAACAACAACAACAACAACAACAACAACAACAACAACAACAGCAGCAACAGCAACAACAACAACAACAACAACAACAACAACAACAACAACAACAACAACAACAACAACAACAACAACAACAACAACAACAACAACAGCAGCAACAGATGCACATCCAGTCCCGGCCCCCCTCCCAGCCTGCTCCCTACCAACCTGACGTCCCCCCTCCCACCTGCTCCCCCAAACCCTCCCAGACTCTCCAGGGCCCTCCTGCAGGGTTCCAATTTACGGTGCCCGAGGTGGGGGCCCCCGGCGGTGGAGTGGTGAAGACCCAGGCTCAGCCCATCGCTCAGCCCATCGCTCAGCCCATCGCTCAGCCCATCGCTCAGCCCATCGCTCAGCCCATCACTCAGCCCATCGCTCAGCCCTCTCCTCAACAGAAACTACAGCAGGTCTGAAGTGACACACCCTAACACTTATCTCACTGCTCGGATGTTTTGATTGGTTAAGTTATCACATCTTATCAAATCACAGTTTATTTGTCACATGCGCCAAATACAACAGTGAAATGCTGAATACAACAGGTGTAGTAGACCTCACAGTGAAATGCTGAATACAACAGGTGTAGTAGACCTTACAGTGAAATGCTGAATACAACAGGTGTAGTAGACCTTACAGTGAAATGCTGAATACAACAGGTGTAGTAGACCTCACAGTGAAATGCTGAATACAACAGGTGTAGTAGACCTTACAGTGAAATGCTGAATACAACAGGTGTAGTAGACCTCACAGTGAAATGCTGAATACAGCAGGTGTAGTAGACCTCACAGTGAAATGCTGAATACAACAGGTGTAGTAGACCTTACAGTGAAATGCTGAATACAACAGGTGTAGTAGACCTCACAGTGAAATGCTGAATACAACAGGTGTAGTAGACCTTACAGTGAAATGCTGAATACAACAGGTGTAGTAGACCTCACAGTGAAATGCTGAATACAACAGGTGTAGTAGACCTTACAGTGAAATGCTGAATACAACAGGTGTAGTAGACCTTACAGTGAAATGCTGAATACAACAGGTGTAGTAGACCTTACAGTGAAATGCTGAATACAACAGGTGTAGTAGACCTCACAGTGAAATGCTGAATACAACAGGTGTAGTAGACCTTACAGTGAAATGCTGAATACAACAGGTGTAGTAGACCTCACAGTGAAATGCTGAATACAACAGGTGTAGTAGACCTTACAGTGAAATGCTGAATACAACAGGTGTAGTAGACCTTACAGTGAAATGCTGAATACAACAGGTGTAGTAGACCTTACAGTGAAATGCTGAATACAACAGGTGTAGTAGACCTTACAGTGAAATGCTGAATACAACAGGTGTAGTAGACCTCACAGTGAAATGCTGAATACAACAGGTGTAGTAGACCTCACAGTGAAATGCTGAATACAACAGGTGTAGTAGACCTCACAGTGAAATGCTGAATACAACAGGTGTAGGAGACCTCACAGTGAATTAACAATATATACAGGGTGTTACGGTACAGAGTCAATGTGGAGGCTATATACAGGGGGTACCGGTACAGAGTCAATGTGGAGGCTATATACAGGGGGTACCGGTACAGAGTCAATGTGGAGGCTATATACAGGGGGTACCAGTACAGAGTCAATGTGGAGGCTATATACAGGGTATTACGGTACAGAGTCAATGTGGAGGCTATATACAGGGGGTACCGGTACAGAGTCAATGTGGAGGCTATATACAGGGGGTACCGGTACAGAGTCAATGTGGAGGCTATATACAGGGGGTACCGGTACAGAGTCAATGTGGAGACTATATACAGGGTATTACGGTACAGAGTCAATGTGGAGGCTATATACAGGGGGTACCAGTACAATGTGGAGGCTATATACAGGGGGTACCGGTACCGAGTCAATGTGGAGACTATATACAGGGTGTTACGGTACAGAGTCAATGTGGAGGCTATATACAGGGTGTTACGGTACAGAGTCAGTGTGGAGGCTATATACAGGGGGTACCGGTACAGAGTCAATGTGGAGACTATATACAGGGGGTACCAGTACAGAGTCAATGTGGAGGCTATATACAGGGGGTACCGGTACAGAGTCAATGTGGAGACTATATACAGGGTGTTACGGTACAGAGTCAATGTGGAGGCTATATACAGGGGGTACCGGTACAGAGTCAATGTGGAGGCTATATACAGGGTGTACTGGTACAGAGTCAATGTGGAGGCTATATACAGGGGGTACTGGTACAGAGTCAATGTGGAGGCTATATACAGGGGGTACTGGTACAGAGTCAATGTGGAGGCTATATACAGGGGGTACTGGTACAGAGTCAATGTGGAGGCTATATACAGGGGGTACTGGTACAGAGTCAATGTGGAGGCTATATACAGGGTATTACAGTACAGAGTCAATGTGGAGACTATATACAGGGGGTACCAGTACAGAGTCAATGTGGAGGCTATATACAGGGGGTACCAGTACAGAGTCAATGTGGAGGCTATATACAGGGGGTACCAGTACAGAGTCAATGTGGAGGCTATATACAGGGTATTACGGTACAGAGTCAATGTGGAGGCTATATACAGGGGGTACCAGTACAATGTGGAGGCTATATACAGGGGGTACCGGTACAGAGTCAATGTGGAGGCTATATACAGGGTGTTACGGTACAGAGTCAATGTGGAGGCTATATACAGGGGGCACCGGTTAGTTCAGGTAGGATGTACATGTAGGTAGAGTTATTAAAGTGACTATTCATAGATGACAACAGATACTAGCAACGGTGTAAAAGAGGGGTTCTGGGTAGCCATTTGATTAGATGTTCAGGAGTTGAATGGTTTGGTGGTAGAAGCTGTTAAGAAGCCTCTTGGTCCTAGACTTTCTCTACTGTATTATTGACTGTATGTTTGTTTATTCCATGTGTAACTCTGTGTCGTTGTATTGTGTCACACTGCTTTGCTTTATCTTGGCCAGGTCGCAGTTGTAAATGAGAACTTGTTCTCAACTAGCCTACCTGGTTAAATAAAGGTGATCTGGTCTACCTGGTTAAATAAAGGTGATCTGGTCTACCTGGTTAAATAGAGGTGATCTGGTCTATCTGGTTAAATAGAGGTGATCTGGTCTACCTGGTTAAATAGAGGTGATCTGGTCTACCTGGTTAAATAGAGGTGATCTGGTCTACCTGGTTAAATAAAGGTGATCTGGTCTACCTGGTTAAATAAAGGTGATCTGGCCTACCTGGTTAAATAAAGGTGATCTGGCCTACCTGGTTAAATAAAGGTGATCTGGTCTACCTGGTTAAATACAGGTGATCTGGTCTACCTGGTTAAATAAAGGTGATCTGGTCTACCTGGTTAAATAAAGGTGATCTGGCCTACCTGGTTAAATAAAGGTGATCTGCCCTACCTGGTTAAATAAAGGTGATCTGGCCAACCTGGTTAAATGAAGGTGATCTGGCCTACCTGGTTAAATAAAGGTGATCTGGTCTACCTGGTTAAATAAAGGTGATCTGGTCTACCTGGTTAAATAAAGGTGATCTGGTCTACCTGGTTAAATAAAGGTGATCTGGTCTACCTGGTTAAATAAAGGTGAAATCAAATCCAAATAAAGACTTGGCTCTCCGGTGCCGCTTGCCGTGCGATAGCAGAGGGTACAATATATGACTTAGTTGGCTAGAGTCTTTGACAATTTTTAGGGCCTCCTGACACCGCCTGGTGTAGAGGTCCTAGATGGTTGTCAGCTTGGCCTCGGTGATGTACTGGGCTTTACGCACTACCCTCTGTAGCGCCTTGCGGTCGGAGGCCGAGCAGTTGCCATATCAGGCAGTGGTGCAACCAGTCAGGAGGCTCTCGATGGTGCAGCTGTAGAACTTATTGAGGATCTGAGGACCCATGCCCAATCTTTTCAGTCTCCTGAGGGGGGAATAGTTGTGAAGAGGGCACGACAAAACCTGTCTTCTACTTGCATGTTTTTTTGCCTGATATGTGAGTGGTGTCTTAGTCCAGCAAAACCATTGTTTCAATTATTATATACGTCAGAATCAAAGTATTTCTACTCATTTCTGTTCTATCTGTCCATTATTCACTCTCAGGTCCAACAGAACATTTTACTACAGGCCAAACAACAGCAGCACAGCCAACCCCAAACTCCACCCCAACAACAAGCCCAGTCCAGCTCACAGCAAGATGTGCCTGCTCTTCTGATCCCACAACAGGCCCAGTCCAGCTCACAGCAAGATGTGCCTGCTCTTCTGATCCCACAACAGGCCCAGTCCAGCTCACAGCAGGCGTCTGTGCTGGTCAAGACTCCTGCCACAGGTCAGAAATAAACAACATTCACAGCTGCCAAAAACAACAACCCTGATGACGACCAAAAGCCCAAAACCCGTTGCTTCTACTTTTAGCAATAAATAAGATTTACATTTTTTTTAAATCCATTGTCCATCAAGTGTTGCTGAATCTCTTCACTTCTTCAGTTTGGTTGGCAGTGATCTCTTCATTAAAAAACACACAACTACAGTGAAATGTTTGACTCTCTCTCTCTCTCGCTCTCTCTCGCTCTCTCGCTCTCTCTCGCTCGCTCTCGCTCTTTCAGCATCCAATGACGTGCAGGTGTTCTCAGGAGTGCAGGGTCAAGGTGGAGTTGAGGTGAACCATGGGGGCGTGGCTCCAGCTAGTTTTAGCCAGTCAGCACATCCGCCTGGTCAACAGTCACTACACCAGTCTGTGCAGGTGGGTAGTACCTACTGACGCTCAGTGCTCCTTTCAACCATTTGATAGAAGTAGCAGTAGCAGTAGCAGTAGTGGTAGCAGTAGCAGTAGCAGTAGTGGTAGTAGTAGCAGTAGTAGTAGTAGTAGCAGTAGCAGTAGCAGTAGCGGTAGCGGTAGCGGTAGTGCTAGTAGTAGCAGTAGTAGTAGTAGTAGTAGTAGTAGTAGTAGTGGTAGTAGTAGCAGTAGTAGTAGTAGCAGTAGCAGTAGTGGTAGTAGTAGCAGTAGTAGTAGTAGTAGTAGTAGTAGTGGTAGTAGCAGTAGTAGTAGTAGCAGTAGTAGTAGTGGTAGTAGTAGTAGTAGTAGTAGTAGTAGTAGTAGTTGTAGCAGTAGTAGTTGTAGCAGTAGTAGTTGTAGCAGTAGTGGTAGTAGTAGCAGTAGTAGTAGTAGTAGTAGTAGTAGTAGTAGTAGTAGTAGTAGTAGTAGTAGTGGTAGTAGCAGTAGTAGTAGTAGTAGTAGCAGTAGTAGTAGTGGTAGTAGTAGTAGTAGTAGTAGTTGTAGCAGTAGTAGTTGTAGCAGTAGTAGTTGTAGCAGTAGTGGTAGTAGTAGCAGTAGTAGTAGTAGTAGTAGTAGTGGTAGTAGCAGTAGTAGTAGTAGTAGTTGTAGTAGTAGTAGTGGTAGTAGTAGCAGTAGTAGTAGTGGTAGTAGTAGTAGTAGTAGTTGTAGCAGTAGTAGTTGTAGTAGTTGTAGTGGTAGTAGTAGCAGTAGTAGTAGTAGTAGTGGTAGTAGTAGTAGTTGTAGCAGTAGTAGTTGTAGCAGTAGTAGTAGTAGTAGTAGTAGTAGTTGTAGCAGTAGTAGTAGTAGCAGTAGTAGTAGTAGCAGTAGTAGTAGTAGTTGTAGCAGTAGTAGTAGTAGTAGTTGTAGCAGTAGTAGTAGTAGTTGTAGCAGTAGTAGTTGTAGCAGTAGTAGTTGTAGCAGTAGTAGTAGTAGCAGTAGTAGTTGTAGCAGTAGTAGTTGTAGTAGTTGTAGTAGTAGTAGTAGTAGTGAAAAGGAAAGCTTTATTGTCCATCCAATTGACATAAATAAGAATTTGGTCTTAACTGACATACCTGATGAAAGGTTAAATAAGATAAATATGTAAGAAAACAACATGATTATTTTGTTTCTACTGCTCCCCCAGTCAAAGACTGAAGGACTGATCGGTCAGATGGGGGTGAGGAGCCTGGGGATGATCCAGGTGATCGGGTCAGGTCTGGGTCAGATGACGTCAACACAGCAGCACACCCCTGGTCTGGTCTCGCTACAAACACAGGTGAGGAGACACTCAACCGATCCTACCGGGTTCCATTTGTTCATGTTCTTAATCCTGGTTCTGGGACCCAAAGGGCTGTACATGGTTGTTGTTGCCCGAGCAGTACCACCTCTGATTTAAAAAAATGATGAATGGCTTGGTGGTGATTAGTGGTATACGGAGTGTACTGCTAGGGGGAGAACAACAGAGAACAGCCCTTTGGGTATCCGGGACGAGGATTAAGAACCACTGTTGAATGTAATGCTATTTGTCACACTCGCCAAATACCTTACAGTGAAATACTAATTTACAAGCCCTTAACCAACAATGCAGTTTTAAGAAAAGGTGGGGAAAAAGTGTTAAGTATTTACTTAAACTGAAATAAATCAAATAAAAAAAAATGTTTATTTTTTATTTTTTAAATAACAAATAATTAAAGAGAAAAAAATAAAATAACAATAACGAGGTTATATACAGGGGGGTACCGGTACAGAGTCAATGTGGAGGCTATATACAGGGGGTACTGGTACAGAGTCAATGTGGAGGCTATATACAGGGGGTACTGGTACAGAGTCAATGTGGAGGCTATATACAGGGGGGTACCGGTACAGAGTCAATGTGGAGGCTATATACAGGGGGTACCGGTACAAAGTCAATGTGGAGACTATATACAGGGGGGTACCGGTACAGAGTCAATGTGGAGGCTATATACAGGGGGTACCGGTACAGAGTCAATGTGGAGGCTATATACAGGGTGTTACGGTACAGAGTCAATGTGGAGGCTATATACAGGGTGTTACGGTACAGAGTCAATGTGGAGGCTATATACAGGGGGTACTGGTACAGAGTCAATGTGGAGGCTATATACAGGGGGTACCGGTACAAAGTCAATGTGGAGACTATATACAGGGGGGTACCGGTACAGAGTCAATGTGGAGGCTATATACAGGGGGTACCGGTACAGAGTCAATGTGGAGGCTATATACAGGGTGTTACGGTACAGAGTCAATGTGGAGGCTATATACAGGGTATTACGGTACAGAGTCAATGTGGAGGCTATATACAGGGTATTACGGTACAGAGTCAATGTGGAGGCTATATACAGGGGGTACCGGTACAGAGTCAATGTGGAGGCTATATACAGGGGGGTACCGGTACAGAGTCAATGTGGAGGCTATATACAGGGGAACTCTTTCTTCCCCCCCCCCCCCCCATTCAGCTGAAAAGGTGGCGCAGGGAATTCAAAAATATTCTTTAGCAATATTTAACTATCACACATTAACAAGTCCAATACAGCAAATGAAAGATAAACATCTTGTTCGTCTACCCATCATGTCTGATTTTAAAAAAATGTTTTACAGCGAAAACACAACATAAATTTGTTAGACCACCACCAAATTTTTTAAAAAACACAGCCATTTTTCCCAGCCAAAGATAGTCACAAAAGCAGGATTAGAGATAAAATGAATCACTAACCTTTGATGATCTTCATCAGATGACACTCATAGGACATCATGTTACACAGTACATTTATGTTTTGTTCGATAATATCCATTTTATATCCACAAATCTCGGTTTACATTAACGCCATGTTCAGAACTGCCTCCAAAATACCCAGAGGAATTATAGAAAATTATACGAAATTACATCATAAATATTCCCTTACCTTTGATGATCTTTCATCAGAATGCAGTGCAAGGAGTCCTAGTTCCACAATAAATCGTTGTTTTGTTCCATAATGTCCATTACTAGTGTCCAATTAGCCGCATTTGCTAGCACTTTCAGCTCACGTGCCCAAAAGCTGACGCTGGTCCAGGAGAACTAGCACGAAAACTTCAAAAAGATATATTCCAGGTCGAATAAACTGGTCAAACTAAGTAGAGAATCAATCTTCAGGATGTTATTTTCATATATATCCAATAACGTTCCAACCGGAGCATACGTTTTCATCTGCAGCCAAATGGAACGATGGTGACATCAACAGACAAAAATGCGCAACAGGGAATTTGCATTCTGCCAGGACAGTGACTCATTCCCCTCCCATTCGGTCAAAGTTCAACCAGAGGCTCCATTCTACGTTCTACTGAATGAGGACATCTAGTGGAAGGCATAGGAAGTGCTACCAGATCCATATCTTATTTGGAAGTGAAGAGGCGCTGACTTAAAATCAGACTCCGCATTCAGAATTTCACTTCCTGTTTGGAAGATTGCCTGCCCTGTGAGTTCTGTTATACTCACAGACATAATTCAAACAGTTTTAGAAACTTCAGTGTTTTCTATCCAATAGTAATAATAATAATGCATATATTAGCAATCTAGGACAGAGTAGGATGCAGTTCACTATGGGCACGCAATTCATTCAAAATGGAAATACCGCCCCCTATCCTCAACAAGTTTTAAGGAGGCTTTTGGACCTAGACTTGGCGCTCCGGTACCGCTTGCCGTGCGGTAGAAACGGCAGCTCTACCCTTTAGCTCAGTGCGGATGTTGCCTGTAATCCATGGCTTCTGGTTGGGGTATGCACTGTTGGGACGTGATCTTCAATGCACTTATTGATGAAGCCAGTGACTGATGTGGTGTCCTCCTCAATGTCATCTGAAAAATCACGGGAACATATTCCAGTCTGTGCTAACAAAACAGTCTTGTAGCTTAGCATCTGTGTCATCTGACCACTTCCTTATTGAGTGAGTCACTGGTACTTCCTGCTTTAGTTTTTTCTTGTTAGCAGGAATCAGGAGGATAGAGTTGTGGTCAGATTTACCAAATGGAGGGCGAGAGAGCTTTGTATGCATCTCTGGTAAATTGTGTGGTCTACAGCTTATCACGAGATACTCTTACCTCAGGCGAGAAAAACCTTGAGACTTCCTTAATATTAGATTTTGTGCACCAGCTGTTATTGACAAATAGACACAGACCACTACCCCCTTATCTTACCGAAGGCAGCCGTTCTATCTTAGCGACGCACCGAAAACCCAGCCAGCTGTATGTTTACATGTCGTCGTTCAGCCACGACTCTGAGAAACAACATAAGACCGTTTTTTAAATGTCCCGTTGGTAGGATCGTCTTGATTGGACCTCATCCGGTTTGTTATCCAATGATTTTGCACGTTGGCTAATAGGACTGATGGTAGAGTGGGGGGGTTTACTCCCTTCTATGTGAATCTGACCATATAGATGGGTCTGTGTTCTAATGCTGTGATGTCGTGGATGCTGTGATGTCGTGGATGCTGTGATGTCGTGGATGCTGTGATGTCGTGGATGGTGTGTTGCTGTGATGTCATGGATGTCGTGATGGTGTGTTGCTGTGATGTCATGGATGCTGTGTCTTGTTCACCCGACAGACTGCTACTATGAAGATGCCTTTCAGTATTGCTGAACCCAGCAAGGAAGCCAGGTATGCTATTACATCATCATTCTGTATCAGGGGGTTGTATCGTCATTCTGTATCGTGGTCCTGTATCATGGTCTTGTATCGTCATTCTGTATCGTGGTCCTGTATCGTCATTCTGTATCGTGGTCCTGTATCGTCATTCTGTATCGTGGTCCTGTATCGTGGTCTTGTATCGTCATTCTGTATCGTGGTCCTGTATCGTGGTCTTGTATCGTCATTCTGTATCGTGGTCCTGTATCGTGGTCCTGTATCGTCATTCTGTATCGTGGTCCTGTCCTGACCCTGGTTTTACATAGTAGCATGATAGGTGTTGTTTTACAGGGTCAGTCATAGTAGTATGATAGGTGTTGTTTTACAGGGTCAGTCATAGTAGCATGATAGGTGTTGTTGCACAGGGTCAGTCAAAGTAGTATGATAGGTGTTGTACAGGGTCAGTCATAGTAGTATGATAGGTGTTGTTTTACAGGGTCATAGTAGTATGATAGGTGTTGTTTTACAGGGTCAGTCATAGTAGTATGATAGGTGTTGTACAGGGTCAGTCATAGTAGCATGATAGGTGTTGTTTTACAGGGTCAGTCATAGTAGTATGATAGGTGTTGTTTTACAGGGTCAGTCATAGTAGTATGATAGGTGTTGTTGTACAGAGTCAGTCATAGTAGTATGATAGGTGTTGTTGTACAGGGTCAGTCACAGTAGTATGATAGGTGTTGTTTCACAGGGTCAGTCATAGTAGTATGATAGGTGTTGTTTTACAGGGTCAGTCATAGTAGTATGATAGGTGTTGTTGTACAGGGTCAGTCATAGTAGTATGCTAGGTGTTGTTTTACAGGGTCAGTCATAGTAGTATGATAGGTGCAGTGTAATGTGTTGTTTTACAGGGTCAGTCATAGTAGTATGATAGGTGTTGTACAGGGTCAGTCATAGTAGTATGATAGGTGTTGTTTTACAGGGTCAGTCATAGTAGTATGATAGGTGTTGTTGTACAGGGTCAGTCATAGTAGTATGATAGGTGTTGTACAGGGTCAGTCATAGTAGCATGATAGGTGTTGTTTTACAGGGTCAGTCATAGTAGTATGATAGGTGTTGTTTTACAGGGTCAGTCATAGTAGTATGATAGGTGTTGTTGTACAGGGTCAGTCATAGTAGTATGATAGGTGTTGTTTTACAGGGTTAGTCATAGTAGTATGATAGGTGTTGTACAGGGTCAGTCATAGTAGCATGATAGGTGTTGTTTTACAGGGTCAGTCATAGTAGCATGATAGGTGTTGTTGTACAGGGTCAGTCAAAGTAGTATGATAGGTGTTGTTTTACAGGGTCAGTCATAGTAGTATGATAGGTGTTGTTTTACAGGGTCATAGTAGTATGATAGGTGTTGTTTTACAGGGTCAGTCATAGTAGTATGATAGGTGTTGTACAGGGTCAGTCATAGTAGCATGATAGGTGTTGTTTTACAGGGTCAGTCATAGTAGTATGATAGGTGTTGTTTTACAGGGTCAGTCATAGTAGTATGATAGCTGTTGTTGTACAGAGTCAGTCATAGTAGTATGATAGGTGTTGTTTTACAGGGTTAGTCATAGTAGTATGATAGGTGTTGTTTTACAGGGTTAGTCATAGTAGTATGATAGGTGTTGTACAGGGTCAGTCATAGTAGTATGATAGGTGTTGTTTTACAGGGTCAGTCATAGTAGTATGATAGGTGTTGTTTTACAGGGTTAGTCATAGTAGTATGATAGGTGTTGTACAGGGTCAGTCATAGTAGTATGATAGGTGTTGTTGTACAGGGTCAGTCATAGTAGTATGATAGGTGTTGTTTTACAGGGTCAGTCATAGTAGTATGATAGGTGTTGTTGTACAGGGTCAGTCATAGTAGTATGATAGGTGTTGTTTTACAGGGTCAGTCATAGTAGTATGATAGGTGTTGTACAGGGTCAGTCATAGTAGTATGATAGGTGTTGTTGTACAGGGTCAGTCATAGTAGTATGATAGGTGTTGTTTTACAGGGTCAGTCATAGTATTATGATAGGTGTTGTTGTACAGGGTCAGTCATAGTAGTATGATAGGTGTTGTTCTACAGGGTCAGTCATAGTAGTATGATAGGTGTTGTACAGGGTCAGTCATAGTAGTATGATAGGTGTTGTTTTACAGGGTCAGTCATAGTAGTATGATAGGTGTTGTACAGGGTCAGTCATAGTAGTATGATAGGTGTTGTTTTACAGGGTTAGTCATAGTAGTATGATAGGTGTTGTACAGGGTCAGTCATAGTAGTATGATAGGTGTTGTTGTACAGGGTCAGTCATAGTAGTATGATAGGTGTTGTTTTACAGGGTCAGTCATAGTAGTATGATAGGTGTTGTTGTACAGGGTCAGTCATAGTAGTATGATAGGTGTTGTTTTACAGGGTCAGTCATAGTAGTATGATAGGTGTTGTACAGGGTCAGTCATAGTAGTATGATAGGTGTTGTTGTACAGGGTCAGTCATAGTAGTATGATAGGTGTTGTTGTACAGGGTCAGTCATAGTAGTATGATAGGTGTTGTTTTACAGGGTCAGTCATAGTAGTATGATAGGTGTTGTTTTACAGGGTTACCATGCCAATCCAGCCTTGTGACCTGTGTTCTCTGTGTGTGTGTGTGTGTGCGTGCGTGTGCGTGTGTGTGTGCGTGTGTGTGTGTGTGTGTGTGCAGGATGTTGGAGCAGCTGAGGAAGCAGCAGGGTTCAGTCCTCCACCCAGACTACAGCTCTTCCTTCCAGTGTTTTGAAGACACCCTGACCCGCCTGGTGCCTTACCACCTCTACCAGGGCACCGCCACCGCACCACACGACTACCACAGAGGTACACACACCCTGACCCGCCTGGTGCCCTACCACCTCTACCAGGGCACTGCCACCCCACCACACGACTACCACAGAGGTACACACACCCTGACCCGCCTGGTGCCTTACCACCTCTACCAGGGCACTGCCACCCCACCACACGACTACCACAGAGGTACACACACCCTGACCCGCCTGGTGCCCTACCACCTCTACCAGGGCACCGCCACCCCCACCACACGACTACCACCTAGGTACACACACCCTGACCCTCCTGGTGCCTTACCACCTCTACCAGGGCACTGCCACCCCACCACACGACTACCACAGAGGTACACACACCCTGACCCGCCTGGTGCCTTACCGCCTCTACCAGGGCACTGCCACCGCACCACACGACAGAGGTACACACACTTGTTTTTCTATCCTCGTGGGGACCCGTTTTTCCCTAATGCCTAACCCTGAACCTAATCCCTAAACCGAACCCCTAACCCTGTACATAACCCCTAACCCTATCACTAAACCGAACCCCTAAACTTAACCCTAATTGTGAACCTAACCCCTAACCATGCACATAACCCTGAACCTAACCCCTAACCCTGAACATAACCCTGAACCTAACCCCTAACCCTGAACATAACCCTGAACATAACCCTGAACCTAACCACTAACCCTGAACATTACCCTAAACCTAACCCCTAACCCTGAACACAACCCTAAACCTAAACCTTAACCCTAAACCTAACCCCTAACCCTTTTTGTAACCCTAACCCCTAACCATGCACATAACCCTAAACCTAACCCTGAACATAAACCTAACCCCTAACCCTGAACATAACCCTAAACCTAACCCCTAACCCTGAACACAACCCTAAACCTAACCCCTAACCCTGAACACAACCCTAAACCTAACCCCTAACCCTGAACACAACCCTAAACCTTAACCCTGAACACAACCCTAAACCTAACCCCTAACCCTGAACACAACCCTAAACCTAAACCTTAACCCTGAACACAACCCTAAACCTAAACCTTAACCCTGAACACAACCCTAAACCTGACCCCTAACCCTGAACACAACCCTAAACCTGACCCCTAACCCTGAACACAACCCTAAACCTGAACCCTAACCCTGAACACAACCCTAAACCTGACCCCTAACCCTGAACACAACCCTAAACCTAAACCTTAACCCTGAACACAACCCTAAACCTAAACCTTAACCCTGAACACAACCCTAAACCTAAACCTTAACCCTGAACACAACCCTAAACCTGACCCCTAACCCTGAACACAACCCTAAACCTGACCCCTAACCCTGAACACAACCCTAAACCTGACCCCTAACCCTGAACACAACCCTAAACCTGACCCCTAACCCTGAACACAACCCTAAACCTTAACCCTGAACACAACCCTAAACCTAACCCTGAACACAAACCTAAACCTTAACCCTGAACACAACCCTAAACCTAAACCTTAACCCTGAACACAACCCTAAACCTAAACCTTAACCTTGAACACAACCCTAAACCTAACCCCTAACCCTGAACATAACCCTAAACCTAACCCCTAACCCTGAACACAACCCTAAACCTAACCCCTAACCCTGAACACAACCCTAAACCTAACCCCTAACCCTGAACACAACCCTAAACCTTAACCCTGAACACAACCCTAAACCTAACCCCTAACCCTGAACACAACCCTAAACCTAAACCTTAACCCTGAACACAACCCTAAACCTAAACCTTAACCCTGAACACAACCCTAAACCTGACCCCTAACCCTGAACACAACCCTAAACCTGACCCCTAACCCTGAACACAACCCTAAACCTGAACCCTAACCCTGAACACAACCCTAAACCTGACCCCTAACCCTGAACACAACCCTAAACCTAAACCTTAACCCTGAACACAACCCTAAACCTAAACCTTAACCCTGAACACAACCCTAAACCTAAACCTTAACCCTGAACACAACCCTAAACCTGACCCCTAACCCTGAACACAACCCTAAACCTGACCCCTAACCCTGAACACAACCCTAAACCTGACCCCTAACCCTGAACACAACCCTAAACCTGACCCCTAACCCTGAACACAACCCTAAACCCTAACCCTGAACACAACCCTAAACCTGACCCCTAACCCTGAACACAACCCTAAACCTGACCCCTACATTTAAAATAGCCTCTGTCCTTGAGGGGATGTGGGAGAAGTTTCCTTGTTTTACTATCCTTGTGGGGACTTTGTGATTTCAGGTCCCCATGTGGATAGAAGTACAAGAATATGAATATCGTTCCAAATACTAAAATTCTGACTACTTTAATACACAAAAGTGAATTTGTCCCAATACTTTTGGTCCTCTAAAACAGGGGGACTGTGTACATAAAGTGCTGTAATTTCTGGTCCTCTAAAACAGGGGGACCGTGTACATAAAGTGCTGTAATTTCTGGTCCTCTAAAACAGGGGGACCGTGTACATAAAGTGCTGTAATTTCTGGTCCTCTAAAACAGGGGGACTGTGTACATAAAGTGCTGTAATTTCTGGTCCTCTAAAACAGGGGGACCGTGTACATAAAGTGCTGTTATTTCTGGTCCTCTAAAACAGGGGGACTGTGTACATAAAGTGCTGTAATTTCTGGTCCTCTAAAACAGGGGGACTGTGTACATAAAGTGCTGTAATTTCTGGTCCTCTAAAACAGGGGGACCGTGTACATAAAGTGCTGTAATTTCTGGTCCTCTAAAACAGGGGGACTGTGTACATAAAGGGCTGTAATTTCTGGTCCTCTAAAACAGGGGGACTGTGTACATAAAGTGCTGTTATTTCTGGTCCTCTAAAACAGGGGGACCGTGTACATAAAGTGCTGTAATTTCTGGTCCTCTAAAACAGGGGGACTGTGTACATAAAGAGCTGTAATTTCTGAACGTTTCATCCGATATGGATGAAAATACCTTTTAAATTAAAGCTGACAGTCCTGCACTTTCACCTCCGTCATTGTATAATGGTCAAAATGCTGGAGTACAGAGCCATAACAACAAAAACATATGTCACTGTCCCAATACTTTGGGTGTTCACTACGTGCCTTCGGAAGGTATTCAGACCCCTTGACATTGTGTTACGTTACAGCCTAATTCTAAAATGGATTAAGTATTTTTTTCTCTCAAAAATCTATACACAATACCCCATAATGACATCACAATACCCCATAATGGCATCACAATACCCCATAATGACATCACAATACCCCATAATGACATCACGATACCCCATAATGACATCACGATACCCCATAATGACATCACGATACCCCATAATGACATCACGATACCCCATAATGACATCACGATACCCCATAATGACATCCCAATACCCCATAATGTCATCCCAATACCCCATAATGTCATCCCAATACCCCATAATGACATCACAATACCCCATAATGACATCACAATACCCCATAATGACATCACGATACCCCATAATGACATCACGATACCCCATAATGACATCACGATACCCCATAATGACATCACGATACCCCATAATGACATCACCATACCCCATAATGACATCACCATACCCCATAATGACATCACAATACCCCATAATGACATCCCGATACCCCATAATGACATCACGATACCCCATAATGACATCACCCTACCCCATAATGACATCACAATACCCCATAATGACATCACAATACCCCATAATGACATCACCATACCCCATAATGACATCACCATACCCCATAATGACATCACCATACCCCATAATGACATCACCATACCCCATAATGACATCACCATACCCCATAATGACATCACCATACCCCATAATGACTTTACCATACCCCATAATGACATCACCATACCCCATAATGACATCACCATACCCCATAATGACATCACCATACCCCATAATGACATCACCATACCCCATAATGACAATGCAAAAACAGGTTTTTATTAGTGATGCACCGATATGACATTTTTTGGCCGATATCCGATTATTTTTCTTTCCCAAAAAAAAAAACAATACCGATAACCGATATTTAACATTTTAGCGGCCTTTCCAGTACAGTTTAATAGTTAACACACACACATGGATGCAGCGGTCTAAGGCACTGCATCTCCGTGCTAGAGGTGTCGCTACAGTCAATGGTTCGAATCCGGGCTGTATCACATCCGGACGTGATTGGGAGTCCCATAGGGTGGCGCACCATTGGCCCAGCATCGTCCGGGCCGTCATTAACTGACTTGCCTAGTTAAATAAAGGTTACACACACACACACCACACTGACCAAAAAAGTTATTTTGTTGGTTTTTACGTTTGTCCCCATTACCAGTAAAACATCATCAAAACCCCATTTCTTTCACTTATTAACTTGCTGTGCTGTTTCGATGTTCAGTCGTTTAATTCTCAACCAGGAGTTTCTATGGAACGCCATTTGGTTCTTCTTTGTCAAAAAATATACACTTCAAATAACACAACAATCATAGATGGGTCCGACCACCATTAATCCTCATTGTGGCTAGCTTCACATAGATGGGTCCGACCACCATTTATCCTCATTGTGGCTAGCTTCACATAGATGGGTCCGACCACCATTAATCCTCATTGTGGCTAGCTTCACATAGATGGGTCCGACCACCATTAATCCTCATTGTGGCTAGCTTCACATAGATGGGTCCGACCACCATTAATCCTCATTGTGGCTAGCTTCACATAGATGGGTCCGACCACCATTAATCCTCATTGTGGCTAGCTTCACATAGATGGGTCCGACCACCATTAATCCTCATTGTGGCTAGCTTCACATAGATGGGTCCGACCACCATTTATCCTCATTGTGGCTAGCTTCACATAGATGGGTCCGACCACCATTAATCCTCATTGTGGCTAGCTTCACATAGATGGGTCCGACCACCATTAATCCTCATTGTGGCTAGCTTCACATAGATGGGTCCGACCACCATTAATCCTCATTGTGGCTAGCTTCACATAGATGGGTCCGACCACCATTAATCCTCATTGTGGCTAGCTTCACATAGATGGGTCCGACCACCATTAATCCTCATTGTGGCTAGCTTCACATAGATGGGTCCGACCACCATTAATCCTCATTGTGGCTAGCTTCACATAGATGGGTCCGACCACCATTAATCCTCATTGTGGCTAGCTTCACATAGATGGGTCCGACCACCATTAATCCTCATTGTGGCTAGCTTCACATAGATGGGTCCGACCACCATTGATCCTCATTGTGGCTAGCTTCACATAGATGGGTCCGACCACCATTAATCCTCATTGTGGCTAGCTTCACATAGATGGGTCCGACCACCATTAATCCTCATTGTGGCTAGCTTCACATAGATGGGTCCGACCACCATTAATCCTCATTGTGGCTAGCTTCACATAGATGGGTCCGACCACCATTTATCCTCATTGTGGCTAGCTTCACATAGATGGGTCCGACCACCATTAATCCTCATTGTGGCTAGCTTCACATAGATGGGTCCGACCACCATTAATCCTCATTGTGGCTAGCTTCACATAGATGGGTCCGACCACCATTAATCCTCATTGTGGCTAGCTTCACATAGATGGGTCCGACCACCATTAATCCTCATTGTGGCTAGCTTCACATAGATGGGTCCGACCACCATTAATCCTCATTGTGGCTAGCTTCACATAGATGGGTCCGACCACCATTAATCCTCATTGTGGCTAGCTTCACATAGATGGGTCCGACCACCATTAATCCTCATTGTGGCTAGCTTCACATAGATGGGTCCGACCACCATTAATCCTCATTGTGGCTAGCTTCACATAGATGGGTCCGACCACCATTGATCCTCATTGTGGCTAGCTTCACATAGATGGGTCCGACCACCATTAATCCTCATTGTGGCTAGCTTCACATAGATGGGTCCGACCACCATTAATCCTCATTGTGGCTAGCTTCACATAGATGGGTCCGACCACCATTAATCCTCATTGTGGCTAGCTTCACATAGATGGGTCCGACCACCATTGATCCTCATTGTGGCTAGCTTCACATAGATGGGTCCGACCACCATTAATCCTCACTGTGGCTAGCTTCACATAGATGGGTCCGACCACCATTAATCCTCATTGTGGCTAGCTTCACATAGATGGGTCCGACCACCATTAATCCTCATTGTGGCTAGCTTCACATAGATGGGTCCGACCACCATTAATCCTCATTGTGGCTAGCTTCACATAGATGGGTCCGACCACCATTAATCCTCATTGTGGCTAGCTTCACATAGATGGGTCCGACCACCATTAATCCTCATTGTGGCTAGCTTCACATAGATGGGTCCGACCACCATTAATCCTCATTGTGGCTAGCTTCACATAGATGGGTCCGACCACCATTAATCCTCATTGTGGCTAGCTTCACATAGATGGGTCCGACCACCATTAATCCTCATTGTGGCTAGCTTCACATAGATGGGTTCGACCACCATTAATCCTCATTGTGGCTAGCTTCACATAGATGGGTCCGACCACCATTAATCCTCATTGTGGCTAGCTTCACATAGATGGGTCCGACCACCATTAATCCTCATTGTGGCTAGCTTCACATAGATGGGTCCGACCACCATTAATCCTCATTGTGGCTAGCTTCACATAGATGGGTCCGACCACCATTAATCCTCATTGTGGCTAGCTTCACATAGATGGGTTCGACCACCATTAATCCTCATTGTGGCTAGCTTCACATAGATGGGTCCGACCACCATTAATCCTCATTGTGGCTAGCTTCACATAGATGGGTCCGACCACCATTAATCCTCATTGTGGCTAGCTTCACATAGATGGGTCCGACCACCATTAATCCTCATTGTGGCTAGCTTCACATAGATGGGTCCGACCACCATTAATCCTCATTGTGGCTAGCTTCACATAGATGGGTCCGACCACCATTAATCCTCATTGTGGCTAGCTTCACATAGATGGGTCCGACCACCATTAATCCTCATTGTGGCTAGCTTCACATAGATGGGTCCGACCACCATTAATCCTCATTGTGGCTAGCTTCACATAGATGGGTCCGACCACCATTAATCCTCATTGTGGCTAGCTTCACATAGATGGGTCCGACCACCATTAATCCTCATTGTGGCTAGCTTCACATAGATGGGTCCGACCACCATTAATCCTCATTGTGGCTAGCTTCACATAGATGGGTCCGACCACCATTTATCCTCATTGTGGCTAGCTTTACATAGATGGGTACGACCACCATTAATCCTCATTGTGGCTAGCGTCACATAGATGGGTCCGACCACCATTAATCCTCATTGTGGCTAGCTTCACATAGATGGGTTCGACCACCATTAATCCTCATTGTGGCTAGCTTCACATAGATGGGTCCGACCACCATTAATCCTCATTGTGGCTAGCTTCACATAGATGGGTCCGACCACCATTAATCCTCATTGTGGCTAGCTTCACATAGATGGGTTCGACCACCATTAATCCTCATTGTGGCTAGCTTCACATAGATGGGTCCGACCACCATTAATCCTCATTGTGGCTAGCTTCACATAGATGGGTCCGACCACCATTAATCCTCATTGTGGCTAGCTTCACATAGATGGGTCCGACCACCATTAATCCTCATTGTGGCTAGCTTCACATAGAAGATACACTTCATATAACACAATCTGTTTCATGAGCTATAGTTAGCTAGCTAATATAGCTAGGTGTCATCATCTAAAATATCCCTCATTTATAAGATGGTTCTTATTTGATTCATGGTGGTCGGACCCATCTATGTGAAGCTAGCCACAATAAGGATTAGCCACAATAGTGGACTTTGCGGTTAGCCTTCAAAATAAAAGTATGGCGTAATTCTACTATTTGTATTAATTTGCATCACTGGCAATGACATACTTTTATTTTGAAGGCAAACTCAAATTCCACTATTGTGCCTGATCCTTGTCCCAAAGCCACTCCTGCGCTGTGTGCTTAGGGTCATTTTTCTGCTGCCTGAGTCTGAGGTCCTGAGCGCTCTGGAGCAGGTTTTCATCAAGGATCTCTAGTTTTTTTTTTATTTTACCTTTATTTAACGAGGCAAGTCAGTTAAGAACAAATTCTAATTTTCAATGACGGTCTAGGAACAGTGGGTTAACTGGCCTATGAACAGTGGGTTAACTGGTCTAGGAACAGTGGGTTAACTGCCTGTTCAAGGGCAGAACGTCAGATTTGTTTGTACCTTGTCAGCTCGGGTACCTTGTCAGCTCGGGGGTTTGAACCTAGTAACCTTCTGGTTACTAGTTCAATGCTCTAACCACTAGGCTACCTGCCACCTCTACACTCTAACCACTAGGCTACCTGCCGCCTCTACACTCTAACCACTAGGCTACCCTGCCGCCTCTACACTCTAACCACTAGGCTACCTGCCACCTCTACACTCTAACCACTAGGCTACCCTGCCACCTCTACACTCTAACCACTAGACTACCTGCCGCCTCTACACTCTAACCACTAGGCTACCCTGCCGCCTCTACACTCTAACCACTAGGCTACCCTGCCGTCTCTACACTCTAACCACTAGGCTACCCTGCCACCTCTACACTCTAACCACTAGGCTACCTGCCACCTCTACACTCTAACCACTAGGCTACCTGCCGCCTCTACACTCTAACCACTAGGCTTCCCTGCCGCCTCTACACTCTAACCACTATGCTACCCTGCCGCCTCTACACTCTAACCACTAGGCTACCCTGCCACCTCTACACTCTAACCACTAGGCTACCTGCCGCCTCTACACTCTAACCACTAGGCTACCTGCCGCCTCTACACTCTAACCACTAGGCTTCCCTGCCGCCTCTACACTCTAACCACTATGCTACCCTGCCGCCTCTACACTCTAACCACTAGGCTACCCTGCCGCCTCTACACTCTAACCACTAGGCTACCCTGCCACCTCTACACTCTAACCACTAGGCTACCTGCCGCCTCTACACTCTAACCACTATGCTACCCTGCCGCCTCTACACTCTAACCACTAGGCTACCCTGCCGCCTCTACACTCTAACCACTAGGCTACCCTGCCGCCTCTACACTCTAACCACTAGGCTACCCTGCCGCCTCTACACTCTAAACACTAGGCTACCCTGCCACCTCTACACTCTAACCACTAGGCTACCCTGCCACCTCTACACTCTAACCACTAGGCTACCCTGCCACCTCTACACTCTAACCACTAGGCTACCTGCCACCTCTACACTCTAACCACTAGGCTACCTGCCGCCTCTACACTCTAACCACTAGGCTTCCCTGCCGCCTCTACACTCTAACCACTATGCTACCCTGCCGCCTCTACACTCTAACCACTAGGCTACCCTGCCGCCTCTACACTCTAACCACTAGGCTACCCTGCCACCTCTACACTCTAACCACTAGGCTACCCTGCCGCCTCTACACTCTAACCACTAGGCTACCTGCCACCTCTACACTCTAACCACTAGGCTACCTGCCGCCTCTACACTCTAACCACTAGGCTACCTGCCGCCTCTACACTCTAACCACTAGGCTTCCCTGCCGCCTCTACACTCTAACCACTATGCTACCCTGCCGCCTCTACACTCTAACCACTAGGCTACCCTGCCGCCTCTACACTCTAACCACTAGGCTACCCTGCCACCTCTACACTCTAACCACTAGGCTACCCTGCCGCCTCTACACTCTAACCACTAGGCTACCTGCCACCTCTACACTCTAACCACTAGGCTTCCCTGCCGCCTCTACACTCTAACCACTATGCTACCCTGCCGCCTCTACACTCTAACCACTAGGCTTCCCTGCCGCCTCTACACTCTAACCACTATGCTACCCTGCCGCCTCTACACTCTAACCACTAGGCTACCCTGCCGCCTCTACACTCTAACCACTAGGCTACCCTGCCACCTCTACACTCTAACCACTAGGCTACCCTGCCGCCTCTACACTCTAACCACTAGGCTACCTGCCACCTCTACACTCTAACCACTAGGCTTCCCTGCCGCCTCTACACTCTAACCACTATGCTACCCTGCCGCCTCTACACTCTAACCACTAGGCTACCCTGCCGCCTCTACACTCTAACCACTAGGCTACCCTGCCACCTCTACACTCTAACCACTAGGCTACCTGCCACCTCTACACTCTAACCACTAGGCTACCCTGCCGCCTCCACACTCTAACCACTAGGCTACCTGCCACCTCTACACTCTAACCACTAGGCTACCTGCCACCTCTACACTCTAACCACTAGGCTACCTGCCACCTCTACACTCTAACCACTAGGCTACCCTGCCTCCTCTACACTCTAACCACTAGGCTACCTGCCTCCTCTACACTCTAACCACTAGGCTACCCTGCCGCCTCTACACTCTAAACACTAGGCTACCTGCCGCCTCTACACTCTAACCACTAGGCTACCCTGCCGCCTCTACACTCTAACCACTAGGCTACCCTGCCACCTCTACACTCTAACCACTAGGCTACCTGCCTCCTCTACACTCTAACCACTAGGCTACCTGCCTCCTCTACACTCTAACCACTAGGCTACCCTGCCGCCTCTACACTCTAACCACTAGGCTACCCTGCCACCACTACACTCTAACCACTAGGCTACCTGCAGCCTCTACACTCTAACCACTAGGTTACCCTGCCACCTCTACACTCTAACCACTAGGCTACCCTGCCGCCTCTACACTCTAACCACTATGCTACCCTGCCGCCTCTACACTCTAACCACTAGGCTACCCTGCCGCCTCTACACTCTAACCACTAGGCTACCCTGCCACCTCTACACTCTAACCACTAGGCTACCTGCCACCTCTACACTCTAACCACTAGGCTACCCTGCCGCCTCCACACTCTAACCACTAGGCTACCTGCCACCTCTACACTCTAACCACTAGGCTACCTGCCACCTCTACACTCTAACCACTAGGCTACCTGCCACCTCTACACTCTAACCACTAGGCTACCCTGCCTCCTCTACACTCTAACCACTAGGCTACCTGCCTCCTCTACACTCTAACCACTAGGCTACCCTGCCGCCTCTACACTCTAAACACTAGGCTACCTGCCGCCTCTACACTCTAACCACTAGGCTACCCTGCCGCCTCTACACTCTAACCACTAGGCTACCCTGCCACCTCTACACTCTAACCACTAGGCTACCTGCCTCCTCTACACTCTAACCACTAGGCTACCCTGCCGCCTCTACACTCTAACCACTAGGCTACCCTGCCGCCACTACACTCTAACCACTAGGCTACCTGCAGCCTCTACACTCTAACCACTAGGTTACCCTGCCACCTCTACACTCTAACCACTAGGCTACCCTGCCGCCTCTACACTCTAACCACTAGGCTACCCTGCCGCCTCTACACTCTAACCACTAGGCTACCTGCCGCCTCTACACTCTAGCCACTAGGCTACCCTGCCGCCTCTACACTCTAACCACTAGGCTACCTGCAGCCTCTACACTCTAACCACTAGGTTACCCTGCCACCTCTACACTCTAACCACTAGGCTACCCTGCCGCCTCTACACTCTAACCTCTAGGCTACCCTGCCGCCTCTACACTCTAACCACTAGGCTACCTGCCGCCTCTACACTCTAACCACTAGGCTACCCTGCCACCTCTACACTCTAACCACTAGGCTACCCTGCCACCTCTACACTCTAACCACTAGGCTACCTGCCACCTCTACACTCTAACCACTAGGCTACCCTGCCACCTCTACACTCTAACCACTAGGCTACCCTGCCGCCTCTACACTCTAAACACTAGGCTACCCTGCCACCTCTACACTCTAACCACTAGGCTACCTGCCGCTGAGGATTTGTATAATTCATTTTAGAACGGAGCTGTAACTTAACAATGTGGGGAAAAAGTCAAGGGGTCTGAATACTTTCCCACAATGCACAGTACCAGGTAGTATAATACACAGTACCAGGTAGTATAATACACAGTACCAGGTAGTATAATACACAGTACCAGGTAGTATAATACACAGTACCCGGTAGTATAATACACAGTACCAGGTAGTATAATACACAGTACCAGGTAGTATAATACACAGTACCAGGTAGTATAATACACAGTACCAGGTAGTATAATACACAGTACCAGGTAGTATAATACACAGTACCAGGTAGTATAATACACATTACCAGGTAGTATAATACACAGTACCAGGTAGTATAATACACAGTACCAGGTAGTATAATACACAGTACCAGGTAGTATAATACACAGTACCAGGTAGTATAATACACAGTACCAGGTAGTATAATACACAGTACCAGGTAGTATAATACACAGTACCAGGTAGTATAATACACAGTACCAGGTAGTATAATACACAGTACCAGGTAGTATAATACACAGTACCAGGTAGTATAATACACAGTACTCATTCAAGAGTTTTTCTTTATTTTCACTAAGCTGTCGTCAAGGCTACTTTGAAGAATCTCAATTATATAAAATATATTTTTATTTGTTTAATATTTATTTTTGGTTACTACATGATTCCATATGTGTTATTTCATAGTTTTAATGTCTTCACAATGTAGAGTAGGTGTGTCCAAACATTTCACTGTTTACTGTGTGTGAATTTATGTCTGCTGCGACTTGACAAGAGAGCATGAGAAAATTAGTTTTGATCAGTTTACTTCTGACTGTGTGTGTGTGTGTGTGTGTGTGTGTGTGCGGTGTGTGTGCGGTGTGTGTGTGTGTGTGTGTGTAAATATTGATTTATTTTTGTTAATATTTGTTGCTCGGTGGTGTTGCTAGTCGTCTGTTCCTTTGCCAAAATTCGTTCTCAGTCTTCTTTTTTAAATAACATGTTTTCACCACTTTATTTCATATATATTCATACATTTATTTCATATTTATATATCAACAATAAAACATTCTCATCCTCTTGTCTCGTTGCAGCAGACGTATAGTGAGCAATATGGTTGGGACATCGAATCACATTAGCAATACATATAGAATCTCAATACATATAGAATCTCAATACATAGAGAATCTCAATACATAGAGAATCTCAATACATATAGAATCTCAATACATAGAGAATCTCAATACAAATAGAATCTCAATACATATAGAATCTCAATACATATAGAATCTCAATACATATAGAATCTCAATACATATAGAATCTCAATACATATAGAATCTCAATACATAGAGAATCTCAATACAAATAGAATCTCAATACATATAGAATCTCAATACATATAGAATCTCAATACATATAGAATCTCAATACATATAGAATCTCAATACATATAGAATCTCAATACATATAGAATCTCAATACATATAGAATCGTGAGAATCTCAATACATATAGAATCTCAATACATAGAGAATCTCAATACAAATAGAATCTCAATACATATAGAATCTCAATACATATAGAATCTCAATACATATAGAATCTCAATACATAGAGAATCTCAATACATATAGAATCTCAATACATATAGAATCTCAATACATATAGAATCTCAATACATATAGAATCTCAATACATATAGAATCTCAATACATATAGAATCTCAATACATATAGAATCTTAATACATAGAGAATCTCAATACATATAGAATCTTAATACATATAGAATCATGATCATATTGTGAGGTCCCTGGCAACTCCAAGCCCTAATGTGTATGGTCGGGAGTGACCACATGACCTGACCAGAAACTCCAAGCCCTAATGTGTATGGTCGGGAGTGACCACATGACCTGACCAGAAACTCCAAGCCCTAATGTGTATGGTCGGGAGTGACCACATGACCTGACCAGAAACTCCATGCCCTAATGACCGTTGGGTCTGATTACCCATGTTCCATTCTCTCCCTCTCTGCCCCCCCCCCCCCCCCCTCTCAGTGGATGATGAGTTTGAGAGTGTTTCCAGCCAGCTCCTGAAGAGAACGCAGGCCATGCTGGATAAATACAGACACCTGCTTTTTGAGGAGTCAACGGTAAGTTATTCATATTATATAACATTATATTACCTTATTATCAACGGTAAGTAATTAATATTATTTTAGGTTATTATCAACGGTAAGTAATTAATATTATTTTAAGTTATTATCAACGGTAAGTAATTAATATTGTTACCTTATTAACAATTTTTTCTCACATTGATCTCAATGGTTCTTGTCCTTCTCCTCCTCCTTGTCCTAAGGTCTGTCTCCTTACTCAGCCCTCCTCCACTGTTCAGTGTGTTCTTTCTCTACCTCCATTAACTGATGTGCTGTGGCGTATTGATTGATTGATTGGCTGGTTGGCTGTGTTCCTGTTGTATGTTTCACAGCGCCTTGGCCCGTCAGCTGAGATGGTAATGATGGACAGGATGTTTATTCAGGAGGAGAAGATCTCTCTGGGACAGGACCGTATCCTCGCCAGGGACAGACCTGGTAATACTATACAGTGTGTGTGTGTATATATATATATGTGTGTGTATATATATATATATATATATATATATATATATATATATATATATATATATATATATATATATATATATATATATATATATATATATATATATATATATATATATATATATATGTATGTGTATATATGTATATGTATATGTGTGTGTGCACAGTTGAAGTCAGAAGTTTACATACACCTTAGCCAAATGTGAAAGACTGAGTTTAAATGCAATTCCTGACATTTAATCCTAGTAAAAAAATTCCCTGTTTTAGGTCAGTTAGGATCACCACTTTATTTTAAGAATGTGAAATGTCAGAATAATAATAGTAGAGAATTATTTATTTCAGCTTTTATTTCTTTCATCACATTCCCAGTGGGTTAGAAGTTTACATACACTCAATTAGTATTTGGTAGCATTGCCTTTAAATTGTTTAACTTGGGTCAAACGTTTCTGGTAGCCTTCCACAAGCTTCCCACAATAAGTTGGGTGAATTTTGGCCCATTCCTCCTGACAGAGCTGGTGTTTGTAGGCCTCCTTGTTCGCACATGCTTTTTTCAGTTCTGCCCACAACTTCCTGACTGATATTTTGAGATGTTGCTTCAATATATCCACATCATTTTCCGTCCTATTTTGTGAAGTGCACCAGTCCCTCCTGCAGCAAAGCACCCCCACAACATGATGCTGCCACCCCCGTGCTTCACGGTTGGGATGGTGTTCTTCAGCTTGCAAGCCTCTCCCCTTTTGTTTTTTTCTCGACTTCAACAGTATATATATAGATATGTAGTTAGAGATATGTATATAGAGATATATAGATATGTAGATGTAGATATGTAGATGTAGATATGTAGATGTAGATATCTATATAGAGATATGTAGATGTAGATATAGATATCTATATAGAGATATGTAGATATAGATATGTAGATGTAGATGTAGATATCTATATAGAGATATGTAGATGTAGATAGATATCTATATAGAGATATGTAGATATAGATATGTAGATGTAGATATGTAGATAAATAGATATGTAGATATAGATATGTAGATATCTATATATAGATATGTAGATATAGATATGTAGAGATATAGATATGTATATATGTAGATATAGATATGTAGATGTAGATATGTAGATATGTAGATATCTATATGTAGATATGTAGATATAGATATGTAGAGATATAGATATGTATATATGTAGATATAGATATGTAGATATCTATATGTAGATATGTAGATATCTATATGTAGATATGTAGATATAGATATGTAGAGATATAGATATGTATATATGTAGATATAGATATGTAGATATCTATATAGAGATATGAATGGATGGATATACACTGCGCGCGTCCATAAGTGTGTGGACACTTGCTTGTCGAACATCTTGTTCCAAAATCATTGGCATTAAAATGAAGTTGGTTCCCTCTGCTGCTATAACAGCCTATTCCATTCTGGGATGGCTTTCCACTATATTTTGGAATATTAATGCAGGGGACTTACTTCCATTCAGCAACATGAGCATTAGTGAGATCGGGCACTGATGTTGGGCGATTAGGCCTGGCTTGCAGTCTGCGTTCCAATTCATCCCAAATGTGTTCGATGGGGTTGAGGTCAGGGCTCTGTGCAGGCCAGTCAAGTTCTTCCACACCAATCTCGACAAACCATTTATTTCTGTATGAACCTGAGTGGCCAGCTGAGGGCTCTCAGAGTGATTCTTGCGTAAAAGACAGGGGTAGTCATTTTTCCTCTCGCTCCTACTGAAAAGCCAGTTGTCCCGGTTGATATATTATCGAATAGATATTTGAAAAACACCTTGAGGATTGATTATAAAAAAAGTTTGCCATGTTTCTGTCGATATTATGGATATAATTTGACATTTTTTTCGGCGTTGTCGTGACCTCTATTTCCGGCGAATTTCTGAACATAATGTGAGAAGCAAACGGAGGAATTTTGGGTATAAAAATAATCTTTATGGAATAAAAGGAACATTTGCTGTCTAACTGGGAGTCTCGTGAGTGAAAACATCCGAAGATCATCAAAGGTAAACGGTAAATTTGATTGCTTTTCTGATTTTCGTGACCAAGCTTCCTGCTGCTAGCTGGACATAATGCTATGCTAGGCTATTGATAAACTTACACAAACGCTTGTCTTGCTTTGGCTGTAAAGCATAATTTCAAAATCTGAGATGACAGGGTGATTTAACAAAAGGCTAAGCTGTGTTTTCATTATATTTCACTTGTGATTTCATGAATATTAATATTTTCTAGTAATATTTTTTGACCGTTGCACTATGCTAATTAGTGTCGTTGATGACAATTCTCCCGGATCCGGGATGGGTAGTTCTTCCGTTCATCTTTCCCCTCGATCTTGACTAGTCTCCCAGTCCTGGCCATTGATAAACATCCCCACAACATGATGCTGCCACCACCATGCTTCACCGTAGGGATGGTTCCAGGTTTCCTCCAGATGTGACGCTTGACATTCAGGCCAAAGAGTTCAATCGTGGTTTCATCAGACCAGAGAATCTTGTTTCTCATGGTCTGAGAGTCTTTAGGTGCCTTTTGGAAAACTTCAAGTGGGCTGTCATGTGCCTTTTACTGAGGAGTGGCTTCCGTCTGGCCACTCTACCATAAAGGCCTGATTGGTGGAATTCTGCAGAGATTGTTTTTTTTCTGGAAGAGTAACTCTAGAGCTCTGTCAGAGTGACCGTCAGGGTCTTGGTCACCTCCCTGACCAAGGCTCTTCTCCCCGATTGCTCAGTTTGGCCGGGCTGCCAGCTATAGAAGAGTCTTGGTGGTTCTAAACTTCTTCCATTTAAGAGTGATGGAGGTCACTGGTTTCTTGGGGACCTTCAATGCTGCAGAAATGTTTTGGTACCCTTCCCCACAATCAGGTCTTGGAGCTCTACGGACAATTCCTTTGACCTCAAGGCTTGGTTTTTGCTCTGACATGCACTGCCAACTGTGGGACCTTATATAGACAGGTGTGTGCCTTTCCAAATCATGTCCAAATCAATTGAATTTACCACAGGTGGACTCCAATCAAGTTGTGGAAACGGGATGCACCTGAGCTCAATTTCCGGTCTCATAGTAAAGGGTTTGACTATTTGTTTTTTTATTCGAAATAAATTTGCAAAAATGTATCTAAACCTGTTTTTGCTTCATCATTATTGGGTATTGTGATGTCATTATTGGGTATTGTGATGTCATTATTGGGTATTGTGATGTCATTATTGGGTATTGTGTGTAGATTGCTGAGGATTCTTTTCATTTAATCCCTTTTAGAATAAGGCTGTAATTTACCAAAATTGATCTGAATTCTTTCCGAGTGGGGAGGGGGGGGGGGTCTATATATGTATTTGACACACACACAGGGATTGACATTTGGGATCGGTGTCCTGCTAGCGTTCCACTACGACAACATCCGGTGAACTTGCAGAGCGCGAAATTCAAAATACAAAAATCGTAATATTAAACATTCATGAAAATACAAGTGTCTTACATCATTTAAAAGCTTAACTTCTTGTTCTTCTCCAACCGCATTGTCAGATTTCAAAAAGGCTTTACGGCGAAAGCATACCTTGATTATCTGAGGACAGCGCCACACATCAAAATACTTTTTCAAACCAGCACAGGCGTCACAAAATCCCAAATAGTGATGAAATAAACCACTTAACTGTGAAGATCTTCCTCTGTTTGCAATCCCAAGGGTCCCAGCTACACAATGAATGGTCGTTTTGTTCGATGAAGTCCCTCTTTATATCCCAAAAAATTTCAGTTTAGTTGGCACAATTGATCTCAGTAATCCACTCGTTCAACATGCATGCAAACGAATCCAACACGTTAACGGTAAAAGTTCGTCCAAACAAGTCAAACGATGATTCAAATTCATCTTCAGGTACTCTTATATCTAAATAAACGATATAATTTAAGACGGAGAATAGTATGTTCAATAGGGAAGTTAAATAATGAAGAGTGCGTCAACAAGACTACTTTTCTAATGAGGGACACCTTGGAAAAACTACAACTACTTATTCATTTTTCAAAAAACAAGCCTGAAACCCTTTCTGAAGACTGTTGACATCTAGTGGAAGCCATAGGAACTGCAGTCCTATTTGTTTTTCCCACAGGCTATCATTGAAAGGGCTTGTGACCTCAAAAAATAAATGTCCGAATGGATTGTCCTTCACAGACATTATTTTAACAGTTTTTTTTTTAATGCTGCTCAATTTTAACAGTCTATCCAATGCTACCAATTACATGCATATCCTAGCTTCTGGGCCTGAGTAACAGGCAGTTTACTTTGGGCACATCATTCATCCGAACTTCTGAACACTCCCCCCGAGCCTTAACTATTGAAGGCACCAATAATTCTGGACCCCAATGTATACCTAACATACCTGTACCTTTATTATATCTAAAAAAGATATAATAATTATATATATATTATATAATATATACTTTACGAAAAATATAAACGCAACAATCTTACAGTTCATTTAAGAAATCAGTCCATTTTTTAATACATTCATTAGGTCCGTATCTATGGATTTTCCATGACTTGGCAGGGGCACAGCCATGGGTGGCTCTTGAAGGGCATAGGCCCACCCCCTGGCTGGGCCTGGCTTCCCAATCAGACTGGCCCACCCCCTGGCTGGGCCTGGCTTCCCAATCAGACTGGCCCACCCCCTGGCTGGGCCTGGCTTCCCAATCAGACTGTCCAATGTGGAGAAATACGTTGTTTTGTGCGTATGGAATATCTCTGGGATCTTTTATTTCAGCTCATGAAACACAGGACCAACACTTTACAATGTTGTGTTTATATTTTAGTTCAGTAGGAATGATTGCGTAGCTTCGCAAGGAAGGAAAAAAGACGGCAGTTGAATAATACAAATACTGCGCTTTTTAATCATTTGTAAACAATAACAAGTGTTAAACAAATCAAAATATATATTTGAGATTCTTCAAAGTAGCCACCCTTTGCCTTGATGACAGCTTTGCACACTCTTGGCATTCTCTCAACCAACTTTCATGAGGTAGTCAACCTGGAATGCATTTCAATGAACAAATGTGCCTTTTTAAAAAGTTAATTTGTGGAATTTCTTTCCTTCTTAATGCGTTTGAGCCAATCAGTTGTGTTGTGAGAAGGTAGGGTTGGTATACAGAAGATAGCCTTATTTGGTAAGAGACCAAGTCCATATTATGGCAAGAACAGCACAAATAAACAACAGCCCATCATTACTTTAAAACATGAAGGTCAGTCAATCCAGAAAATGTCAGGAACTTTGAAAGTTTCTTCGACTGCAGTCCCAAAAACCATCAAGTGCTGTGATGAAACTGGCGCGTATGTCTCTCATGAGGACCGCCACAGTAAAGGAAGACCCAGAGGTACCTCTTCTGCGATATGATGAAACTGGCGCGTATGAGGACCGCCACAGGAAAGGAAGACCCAGAGGTACCTCTTCTGCGATATGATGAAACTGTCTCTCATGAGGAACCCACAGGAAAGGAAGACCCAGAGTTACCTCTGCTGCAGAGGATAAGTTCATTAGAGTTACCAGCCTCGGAAATCGGCAATTAACTGCACCTCAAAAATTACAGGTTCCAACCTCTGTGTCTTTGAGAGACGCAGAGTAGGTGAACAGATGATCTCTGCATGTGTGGGGGTGCTTGGCTGGTGGCACTGTCAGTGATTTATTTAGAATTCAAGGCACACATAACCAGAATGGTTACCACAGTATTCTGCAGCGATACACCATCCCATCTGGTTTGGGCTTAGTGGGACTATCCATTTGTTTTTCAACAGGACTCTGACCCAACACAACTCCAGGCTGTGTAAGGACAATTTGACCAAGAGGAGAGTGATGGAGTTCTGCATCAGATGACCTGGCCTCCACAATCACCCGACCTCAACCCATTTGAGATGGTTTGGGATGAATCGGAATGCGGAGTGAAGGAAAAGCAGCCAACAAGTGCTCAGCGTATGTGGGAACTCCTTCAAGACTGTTGGAAAAGCATTCCAGGTGAAGCTGGTTGAGAGAATGCCAAGAGTTTGCAAAGCTGTCATGAAGTCATCAAGGGTGGCTACTTTGAAGAATCTCAAATGTAAAAAATATATTTTATAATGCTCATAAAATATATTTTGATGTGTTTAATATTTATTTTGTTACTACATTATTCCATATGTGTTATTTCATAGTTTTGATTTCTTCACTATTATTCTACAATGTAGAAAACAGTCAAAATAAAGAAAAACCCTTGAATGAGTAGGTGTTCTAAAACCCTTGAATGAGTAGGTGTTCTAGAACCCTTGAATGAGTAGGTGTTCTAGAACCCTTGAATGAGTAGGTGTTCTAGAACCCTTGAATGAGTAGGTGTTCTAGAACCCTTGAATGAGTAGGTGTTCTAGAACCCTTGAATGAGTAGGTGTTCTAGAACCCTTGAATGAGTAGGTGTTCTAAAACCCTTGAATGAGTAGGTGTTCTAGAACCCTTGAATGAGTAGGTGTTCTAGAACCCTTGAATGAGTAGGTGTTCTAGAACCCTTGAATGAGTAGGTGTTCTAGAACCCTTGAATGAGTAGGTGTTCTAAAACCCTTGAATGAGTAGGTGTTCTAGAACCCTTGAATGAGTAGGTGTTCTAGAACCCTTGAATGAGTAGGTGTTCTAGAACCCTTGAATGAGTAGGTGTTCTAGAACCCTTGAATGAGTAGGTGTTCTAAAACTTTTCAGTGTGGATCTTCTTTTTTTTTTCATTATTATTTTAACCTTTATTTAACGAGGCAAGTCAGTTAAGAACAAATTCTAATTTTCATTGACGGCCTAGGAACAGTGGGTTAACTGGTCTAGGAACAGTGGGTTAACTGGTCTAGGAACAGTGGGTTAACTGGTCTAGGAACAGTGGGTTAACTGGTCTAGGAACAGTGGGTTAACTGGTCTAGGAACAGTGGGTTAACTGGTCTAGGAACAGTGGGTTAACTGGCCTAGGAACAGTGGGGTTAACTGGTCTAGGAACAGTGGGTTAACTGGCCTAGGAACAGTGGGTTAACTGGTCTAGGAACAGTGGGTTAACTGGTCTAGGAACAGTGGGTTAACTGGTCTAGGAACAGTGGGTTAACTGGTCTAGGAACAGTGGGGTTAACTGGTCTAGGAACAGTGGGTTAACTGGTCTAGGAACAGTGGGTTAACTGGTCTAGGAACAGTGGGTTAACTGGTCTAGGAACAGTGGGTTAACTGGTCTAGGAACAGTGGGTTAACTGGTCTAGGAACAGTGGGTTAACTGGTCTAGGAACAGTGGGTTAACTGGTCTAGGAACAGTGGGTTAACTGGCCTAGGAACAGTGGGTTAACTGGTCTAGGAACAGTGGGTTAACTGGTCTAGGAACAGTGGGGTTAACTGGTCTAGGAACAGTGGGTTAACTGGTCTAGGAACAGTGGGTTAACTGGTCTAGGAACAGTGGGTTAACTGGCCTAGGAACAGTGGGTTAACTGGTCTAGGAACAGTGGGTTAACTGGTCTAGGAACAGTGGGGATAACTGGTCTAGGAACAGTGGGTTAACTGGTCTAGGAACAGTGGGTTAACTGGTCTAGGAACAGTGGGTTTAACTGGTCTAGGAACAGTGGGTTAACTGGTCTAGGAACAGTGGGTTAACTGGTCTAGGAACAGTGGGTTAACTGGTCTAGGAACAGTGGGGTTAACTGGTCTAGGAACAGTGGGTTAACTGGTCTAGGAACAGTGGGTTAACTGGTCTAGGAACAGTGGGGTTAACTGGTCTAGGAACAGTGGGTTAACTGGTCTAGGAACAGTGGGTTAACTGGTCTAGGAACAGTGGGGTTAACTGGTCTAGGAACAGTGGGTTAACTGGTCTAGGAACAGTGGGTTAACTGGTCTAGGAACAGTGGGGTTAACTGGTCTAGGAACAGTGGGTTAACTGGTCTAGGAACAGTGGGTTAACTGGTCTAGGAACAGTGGGTTAACTGGTCTAGGAACAGTGGGTTAACTGGTCTAGGAACAGTGGGTTAACTGGTCTAGGAACAGTGGGTTAACTGGTCTAGGAACAGTGGGTTAACTGGTCTAGGAACAGTGGGTTAACTGGTCTAGGAACAGTGGGTTAACTGGTCTAGGAACAGTGGGGTTAACTGGTCTAGGAACAGTGGGTTAACTGGTCTAGGAACAGTGGGTTAACTGGTCTAGGAACAGTGGGTTAACTGGTCTAGGAACAGTGGGTTAACTGGCCTAGGAACAGTGGGTTAACTGGTCTAGGAACAGTGGGGTTAACTGGTCTAGGAACAGTGGGTTAACTGGTCTAGGAACAGTGGGTTAACTGGTCTAGGAACAGTGGGTTAACTGGTCTAGGAACAGTGGGTTAACTGGTCTAGGAACAGTGGGTTAACTGGCCTAGGAACAGTGGGTTAACTGGTCTAGGAACAGTGGGGTTAACTGGTCTAGGAACAATGGGGTTAACTGGTCTAGGAACAATGGGGTTAACTGGTCTAGGAACAATGGGGTTAACTGGTCTAGGAACAGTGGGGTTAACTGGTCTAGGAACAGTGGGTTAACTGGTCTAGGAACAGTGGGGTTAACTGGTCTAGGAACAGTGGGTTAACTGGTCTAGGAACAGTGGGGTTAACTGGTCTAGGAACAGTGGGTTAACTGGTCTAGGAACAGTGGGTTAACTGGTCTAGGAACAGTGGGCTAACTGGCCTAGGAACAGTGGGCTAACTGGTCTAGGAACAGTGGGGTTAACTGGTCTAGGAACAGTGGGTTAACTGGTCTAGGAACAGTGGGTTAACTGGTCTAGGAACAGTGGGTTAACTGGTCTAGGAACAGTGGGTTAACTGGTCTAGGAACAGTGGGGTTAACTGGTCTAGGAACAGTGGGGTTAACTGGTCTAGGAACAGTGGGGTTAACTGGTCTAGGAACAGTGGGGTTAACTGGTCTAGGAACAGTGGGTTAACTGGTCTAGGAACAGTGGGTTAACTGGTCTAGGAACAGTGGGTTAACTGGTCTAGGAACAGTGGGTTAACTGGTCTAGGAACAGTGGGTTAACTGGTCTAGGAACAGTGGGGTTAACTGGTCTAGGAACAGTGGGTTAACTGGTCTAGGAACAGTGGGGTTAACTGGTCTAGGAACAGTGGGGTTAACTGGTCTAGGAACAGTGGGTTAACTGGTCTAGGAACAGTGGGTTAACTGCCTGTTCAGGGGCAGAACGACAGATTTGTACCTTGTCGGCTGAACTTTCGGTTACTAGTCCAACGCTCTAACCACTCGGCTACCCTACAGTGCATATGGAAAGTATTCATGTTTAATGGTTTCAACGAGGCCAGAGAATCTTGTTTCTCATGTTCAGAGACTCCTTTAGGTGCCTTTTATGGGGTATTGTGGATGTGTTTTATCACTTATCATGGATGTGTTATCCCTGGTGGATGTGTTATCCCTGGTGGATGTGTTATCCCTGGTGGATGTGTTATCCCCTGGTGGATGTGTTATCCCCTGGTGGATGTGTTATCCCCTGGTGGATGTGTTATCCCCTGGTGGATGTGTTATCCCCTGGTGGATGTGTTATCCCTGGTGGATGTGTTATCCCCTGGTGGATGTGTTATCCCTGGTGGATGTGTTATCCCCTGGTGGATGTGTTATCCCCTGGCCAGTGTCTTGGTGGATGTGTTATCCCCTGGTGGATGTGTTATCCCCTGGCCAGTGTCCTGGTGGATGTGTTATCCCCTGGCCAGTGTCCTGGTGGATGTGTTATCCCCTGGCCAGTGTTTTGGTGGATGTGTTATCCCCTGGTGGGTGTGTTATCCCTGGTGGAGGTGTTATCCCCTGGTGGATGTGTTATCCCCTGGTGGATGTGTTATCCCCTGGTGGATGTGTTATCCCCTGGTGGATGTGTTATCCCCTGGTGGGTGTGTTATCCCTGGTGGGTGTGTTATCCCTGGTGGGTGTGTTATCCCTGGTGGGTGTGTTATCCCTGGTGGGTGTGTTATCCCTGGTGGATGTGTTATCCCTGGTGGATGTGTTATCCCCTGGCCAGTGTCTTGGTGGATGTGTTATCCCCTGGCCAGTGTCTTGGTGGATGTGTTATCCCCTGGCCAGTGTCCTGGTGGATGTGTTATCCCTGGTGGATGTGTTATCCCCTGGCCAGTGTCTTGGTGGATGTGTTATCCCCTGGTGGATGTGTTATCCCCTGGCCAGTGTCTTGGTGGATGTGTTATCCCCTGGCCAGTGTCTTGGTGGATGTGTTATCCCCTGGCCAGTGTCCTGGTGGATGTGGTATCCCTGGTGGGTGTGTTATCCCCTGGCCAGAGTCCTGGTGGATGTGGTATCCCTGGTGGGTGTGTTATCCCCTGGCCAGAGTCCTGGTGGATGTGTTATCCCCTTGCCAGTGTCCTGGTGGATGTGTTATCCCCTGGTGGGTGTGTTATACCCTGGTGGATGTGTTATCCCTGGTGGGTGTGTTATCCCCTTGCCAGTGTCCTGGTGGATGTGTTATCCCCTGGTGGGTGTGTTATACCCTGGTGGATGTGTTACCCCTGGTGGATGTGTTATCCCCTGGCCAGTGTCTTGGTGGATGTGTTATCCCCTGGTGGATGTGTTATCCCCTGGCCAGTGTCCTGGTGGATGTGTTATCCCCTGGCCAGTGTCCTGGTGGATGTGTTATCCCCTGGCCAGTGTTTTGGTGGATGTGTTATCCCCTGGTGGGTGTGTTATCCCCTGGTGGATGTGTTATCCCCTGGTGGATGTGTTATCCC
>NC_048588.1:38928764-39098764 GCF_013265735.2 Oncorhynchus mykiss
AGCGCTGTAAGTCGGACTCCCCTGACATGGACAACGCCTCCTTCTCCTCCGGTTCCCCGCCACACGATGAGTCTCTTAACGAGCACCTGCAGTGTGCTATCGACTCCATCCTCAACCTGCAGGGCCAGGTCCAGGGGCCCCCGCCGCGCGGGGCTAAAGGAGGCCCCGCCAGGCCACAGCGCGCCACAGGCCCCCAGTCCTCCTCAAACACACACAGACCCTCCTCCTCTTCCTCATCCTCCTCCTCTTCTCAGGTTGGAGGCAGAGGACGCAATGGCGGCCTGGTGCCACAGACTCAAGGCAGATAACACACACACACACACACACACACACACACACACACACGGGACAGTAGAGACTGAAGAGGAGGAGAGGCGGACAGAGAAGTCTCGCTGTGTTTTAATGAACTGTTTGTCCATCTGAATGTTGTCTACTTTACAACATGACCCAATGCTCACAGTCTCTCCATGGATGAGTGGATGATGACTCTCTCTCGCTCTCTCGCTCTCCCTCTCTCTCTCTCTCTCTCTCTCTCTCTCTCTCTCTCTGTGTAAAAAGGTATCGTGTTTTACTCTGGAAGTCTCCTCTGCTCTCTCTCAACCACGCTCAATCATTCATTAGAATAATTAGTCTTGAGGTTTTTCATTCACACGCTGTATTCCATTACATTCCTTAGTTCATCATGGTCTGTCTGTCTGTCTGTCTGTCTGTCTGTCTGTCTGTCTGTCTGTCTCTGTCTGTCTCTGTCTGTCTCTGTCTGTCTCTGTCTGTCTGTCTCTGTCTGTCTCTGTCTGTCTCCTGGTGCAGAAATAACACCGTGGTCATGTTCACTAGGTGAAACGGGTGAAAAAGAATCTGAAACTACACAATCTAGTCCAATAAGAACACAGATTTGGTTTTTCTGTTGCAAACGGTTTTACTGCGGTGTGCCTGCTGTCACTAGGTAACCCACACCAGGAAGAGAGGTCTGGTTTAGAATGCCCTACAGCCTGCTGTCACTAGGTAACCCACACCAGGAAGAGAGAGGTCTGGTTTATAACGCCCTACAGCCTGCTGTCACTAGGTAACCCACACCAGGAAGAGAGAGGTCTGGTTTATAACGCCCTACAGCCTGCTGTCACTAGGTAACCCACACCAGGAAGAGAGGTCTGGTTTAGAATGCCCTACAGCCTGCTGTCACTAGGTAACCCACACCAGGAAGAGAGAGGTCTGGTTTATAACGCCCTACAGCCTGCTGTCAATAGGTACCCCACACCAGGAAGAGAGAGGTCTGGTTTAGAATGCCCTACAGCCTGCTGTCACTAGGTAACCCACACCAGGAAGAGAGAGGTCTGGTTTAGAATGCCCTACAGCCTGCTGTCACTAGGTAACCCACACCAGGAAGAGAGAGGTCTGGTTTAGAATGCCCTACAGCCTGCTGTCACTAGGTACCCCACACCAGGAAGAGAGGTCTGGTTTATAACACCCTACAGCCTGCTGTCACTAGGTAACCCACACCAGGAAGAGAGGTCTGGTTTAGAATGCCCTACAGCCTGCTGTCACTAGGTAACCCACACCAGGAAGAGAGAGGTCTGGTTTATAACGCCCTACAGCCTGCTGTCACTAGGTAACCCACACCAGGAAGAGAGGTCTGGTTTAGAATGCCCTACAGCCTGCTGTCACTAGGTAACCCACACCAGGAAGGGAGAGGTCTGGTTTATAACGCCCTACAGCCTGCTGTCACTAGGTAACCCACACCAGGAAGAGAGAGGTCTGGTTTATAACGCCCTACAGCCTGCTGTCACTAGGTAACCCACACCAGGAAGAGAGAGGTCTGGTTTAGAATGCCCTACAGCCTGCTGTCACTAGGTAACCCACACCAGGAAGAGAGAGGTCTGGTTTAGAACGCCCTACAGCCTGCTGTCACTAGGTAACCCACACCAGGAAGGGAGAGGTCTGGTTTATAACGCCCTACAGCCTGCTGTCACTAGGTAACCCACACCAGGAAGAGAGAGGTCTGGTTTATAACGCCCTACAGCCTGCTGTCACTAGGTACCCCACACCAGGAAGAGAGAGGTCTGGTTTAGAACGCCCTACAGCCTGCTGTCACTAGGTAACCCACACCAGGAAGAGAGAGGTCTGGTTTATAACGCTCTACAGCCTGCTGTCACTAGGTAACCCACACCAGGAAGAGAGAGGTCTGGTTTAGAATGCCCTACAGCCTGCTGTCACTAGGAAACCCACACCAGGAAGAGAGAGGTCTGGTTTATAACGCCCTACAGCCTGCTGTCAATAGGTAACCCACACCAGGAAGAGAGAGGTCTGGTTTAGAATGCCCTACAGCCTGCTGTCACTAGGAAACCCACACCAGGAAGAGAGAGGTCTGGTTTATAACGCCCTACAGCCTGCTGTCACTAGGTACCCCACACCAGGAAGAGAGAGGTCTGGTTTAGAACGCCCTACAGCCTGCTGTCACTAGGAAACCCACACCAGGAAGAGAGAGGTTTGGTTTAGAACGCCCTACAGCCTGCTGTCACTAGGAAACCCACACCAGGAAGGGAGAGGTCTGGTTTATAACGCCCTACAGCCTGCTGTCACTAGGTAACCCACTGTCCTCTTCTCCTGTTGTCCATGTGTCCCCCAGGTCAACTGTCCTCTTCTCCTGTTGTCCATGTGTCCCCCAGGTTAACTGTCCTCTTCTCCTGTTGTCCATGTGTCCCCCAGGTCAACTGTCCTCTTTACTCTGTTGTCCATCATCATATTCATGGTGTATCACTGGTTTTAATAGTGAGGTGACTGCTCTCTGACTGACTGTTGTGGGTTGACTGTTGTGGCTGCTCTCTGACTGACTTGTGGGTTGACTGTTGTGGGTTTACTTGTGGGTTAATCTCTGACTGACTGCTGTGGGTTGACTGCTGTGGTTTGACTGCTGTGGTTTGACTGCTGTGGGTTGACTGCTGTGGGTTGACTGTTGTGGGTTGACTGTTGTGGGTTGACTGCTGTGGGTTGACTGCTGTGGGTTGACTGTTGTGGGTTGCTCTCTGACTGTTGTGGGTTGACTGTTGTGGGTTGCTCTCTGACTGACTTGTGGGTTGACTGTTGTGGCTGCTCTCTGACTGACTGTTGTGGGTTGACTGTTGTGGGTTGACTGTTGTGGGTTGACTGTTGTGGGTTGCTCTCTTACTGACTGTTGTGGGTTGACTGTTGTGGCTGCTCTCTGACTGACTGTTGTGGGTTGACTGTTGTGGGTTGACTGTTGTGGGTTGCTCTCGGTCTCTAATGGAACCACATTACTGTATTGTTGAGGTGTTAATGAAATCGCCTGTATGGTAAAACACATCTCTTCTGTTGTGAATGTCTCTGGTTGTCCTGGCAACTGGTCTTTCTGACCGGTTCAATATGTTTGATGCATTTCAGTCAACACACAGACGGCCACCCTTACCCCCCCCCCCCCCATCACTGTCCATCCATCCCTCTCTTCCTCCATGTCATCCCTCTCTTCCTCCATGTCATCCCTCTCTTCCTCCATGTCATCCCTCTCTTCCTCCATGTCATCCCTCTCTTCCTCCATGTCATCCCTCTCTTCCTCCATGTCATCCCTCTCTTCCTCCATGTCATCCCTCTCTTCCTCCATGTCATCCCTCTTCAAAGCCCAGTGGAGAAGTCAAACCCAAACGCAGCGAGAGCAACAACAACATGGACAAACAAACTAATGTACAACAAAACCTGAAGAGAATTGGTAGTATATTATTACAGATTAATTTTGTATTGTATTTATTGTGTATAATGACACTTTTTAAAAAATAAATGTACATTTGGTAAAACTGTAAATCAAACCTTGTTTCTTTTCTAAAAGAGTTGATTTAAAAACTAAAAATATATTTCACCTTTTATTTAACCAGGTAGGCCAGTTGAGAACAGTTCATTTACAACTGCGACCTGGCCAAGATAAAGCAAAGCAGTTCAACAGATACAACGACACAGAGTTACACATGGAGTAAAACAAACATACACCCAATAATACAGTAGAAAAAGTCTATATACATTGAGTGCAAATGAGGTAGGATACGGGAGGTAAGGCAATAAATAGGCCATGGTGGCGAAATAATTACAAAAAGCAGTTAAACACTGGAGTGATAGATGTGCAGAAGATGAATGTGCAATTAGAGAAACTGGGGTGCAAATGAGAGAAATAAATAACATGGGGATGAGGTAGTTGGATTGGGCTATTTACAGATGGGCTATTTACAGATGGGCTATTTACAGATGGGCTATGTACAGGTGCAGGGATCTGTGAGCTGCTCTGACAGCTGGTGCTTAAAGCTAGTGAAGGAGATATGAGTCTCCAGCTTCAGTGATTTTTGCAATTTGTTTGGGTCATTTGCAGCAGAGAACTGGAAGGAAAGGCGGCCAAAGGAGGAATTGGCTTAGTGGGTGACCAGTGACATATACCTGCAGGAGCGCGTGCTACAGGTGGGTGTTGTTATCGTGACCAGTGAACTGAGATTAGGCGGGGCTTTACCTAGCAAAAACTTATAGATGACCTGGAGCCAGTGGGTTTGGCGACGAATATGAAGCAAGGGCCAGCCACCGAGAGCATACAGGTCGCGGTGGTGGGTAGTACATGGGGCTTTGGCGACAAAACGGATGGCACTGTGATAGACTGATATTTTGTAAATGACATCGCCGAAGTCAAGGATCGGTAGGATAGTCAGTTTTACGAGGGTATGTTTGGCAGCATGAGTGAAGGATTCTTTGTAGCGAAATAGGAAGCCAATTCAATATTTAATTTTGGAATGGAGATGCTTAATGTGAGTCTGGAAGGAGAGTTTACAGTCTAACCAGACATCCAGGTATTTGTAGTTGTCCACATATTCTAAGTCAGAACCGTACAGAGTAGTGATGCTAGACAGGCAGGTGTGGGCAAACGATCGGTTGAAGACCAGGCATTTAGTTTTACTTGCATTTAAGAGCAGTTGGAGGCCACGGAAGGAGTGTTGTATGGCATTGAAGCTCGTCTGGAGGTTTGTTAACACAGTGTCCAAAGAAGGGCCAAAAGTATACAGAATGGTGTCGTCTGCGTAGAGGTGGTTCAGAGAATCACCACCAGCAAGAGCGACATCATTGATGTATACATAGAAGAGTCGGCCCGAGAACTGAAACCTGTGGCACCCCCATAGAAGACTGCCAGAGGTCCGGACAACAGGCCCTCCGATTTGACACACTGAACTCTGTCTGAGAAGTAGTTGGTGAACCAGGTGTGGCAGTCATTTGAGAAATCAAGGCTGTTGAATCTGCCTATAAGAATAATGTGATTGACAGAGTCGAAAGCCTTGCCCAGGTCGATGAAGACGGCTGCACAGTATTGTCTCTTATCGATGGCGGTTATGATATCGTTTAGGACCTTCAGCGTGGCTGAGGTGTACCAGTGACCGGCTCGGAAACCAGATTGCACAGCGGAGAAGGTTAACTTGGCTTTCAAAGACCTTAGAATGGCAGGGTAGGATATATTTAGGTCTATAGCAGTTTGGATCTATAGTGTCTCCCCCTTTGAAGAGGGGGATGACCGCGGCAGCTTTCCAATCTTTGGGGATTTCAGACAATACGAAAGAGGTTGAACATTCTAGTAATAGGGGTGGCAACAATTTCGGCGGGTCATTTTAGAGAGGGTCCAGATTGTCTAGCCCGGCTGATTTGTAGGGGTCCAGATTTTGTAACTCTTTCAGAACATCAGCTATCTGGATTTGGGTGAAAGAGAAATGGGGGAGGCTTGGGCGAGTTGCTGTGGGGGGTGCAGGGCTGTTGACCGGGGTAGGGGTAGCCAGGTGGAAAGCATGGCCAGCCGTAGAAAAATGCTTATTGAAATTCTCAATTATAGTGGATTTATCAGTGGTGACAGTGTTTCCTAGCCTCAGTGCAGTGGACAGCTGGGAGGAGGTGCTTTTATTCTCTGTGGACTTTACAGTGTCCCAAAAGGAGGTGCTCTTATTCTCCATGGACGTTAGTGTCCCAGAAGGAGGTGTTCTTATTCTCCATGGACTTTAGTGTCCCAGAAGGAGGTGTTCTTATTCTCCATGGACTTTACAGTGTCCCAGAAGGAGGTGTTCTTATTCTCCATGGACTTTACAGTGTCCCAGAAGGAGGTGTTCTTATTCTCCATGGACTTTACAGTGTCCCAGAAGGAGGTGTTCTTATTCTCCATGGACTTTAGTGTCCCAGAAGGAGGTGTTCTTATTCTCCATGGACTTTACAGTGTCCCAGAAGGAGGTGCTCTTATTCTCCATGGACTTTACAGTGTCCCAGAAGGAGGTGTTCTTATTCTCCATGGACTTTACAGTGTCCCAGAAGGAGGTGCTCTTATTCTACATGGACTTTACAGTGTCCCAGAAGGAGGTGCTCTTATTCTCCATGGACTTTAGTGTCCCAGAAGGAGGTGTTCTTATTCTCAATGGACTTTAGTGTCCCAGAAGGAGGTGCTCTTATTCTCCATGGACTTTACAGTGTCCCAGAAGGAGGTGCTCTTATTCTCCATGGACTTTACAGTGTCCCAGAAGGAGGTGCTCTTATTCTCCATGGACTTTACAGTGTCCCAGAAGGAGGTGCTCTTATTCTCCATGGACTTAACAGTGTCCCAGAAGGAGGTGTTCTTATTCTCCATGGACTTTACAGTGTCCCAGAAGGAGGTGTTCTTATTCTCCATGGACTTTACAGTGTCCCAGAAGGAGGTGTTCTTATTCTCCATGGACTTTACAGTGTCCCAGAAGGAGGTGTTCTTATTCTCCATGGACTTTACAGTGTCCCAGAAGGAGGTGCTCTTATTCTCCATGGACTTTACAGTGTCCCAGAAGGAGGTGCTCTTATTCTCCATGGACTTTAGTGTCCCAGAAGGAGGTGTTCTTATTCTCCATGGACTTTAGTGTCCCAGAAGGAGGTGCTCTTATTCTCCATGGACTTTAGTGTCCCAGAAGGAGGTGCTCTTATTCTCCATGGACTTTACAGTGTCCCAGAAGGAGGTGCTCTTATTCTCCATGGACTTTAGTGTCCCAGAAGGAGGTGCTCTTATTCTCCATGGACTTTACAGTGTCCCAGAAGGAGGTGCTCTTATTCTCCATGGACTTTAGTGTCCCAGAAGGAGGTGCTCTTATTCTCCATGGACTTTAGTGTCCCAGAAGGAGGTGCTCTTATTCTCCATGGACTTTAGTGTCCCAGAAGGAGGTGCTCTTATTCTCCATGGACTTTACAGTGTCCCAGAAGGAGGTGCTCTTATTCTCCATGGACTTTACAGTGTCCCAGAAGGAGGTGCTCTTATTCTCCATGGACTTTACAGTGTCCCAGAAGGAGGTGCTCTTATTCTCCATGGACTTTACAGTGTCCCAGAAGGAGGTGCTCTTATTCTCCATGGACTTTAGTGTCCCAGAAGGAGGTGTTCTTATTCTCCATGGACTTTAGTGTCCCAGAAGGAGGTGCTCTTATTCTCCATGGACTTTAGTGTCCCAGAAGGAGGTGCTCTTATTCTCCATGGACTTTACAGTGTCCCAGAAGGAGGTGCTCTTATTCTCCATGGACTTTAGTGTCCCAGAAGGAGGTGCTCTTATTCTCCATGGACTTTAGTGTCCCAGAAGGAGGTGCTCTTATTCTCCATGGACTTTAGTGTCCCAGAAGGAGGTGCTCTTATTCTCCATGGACTTTACAGTGTCCCAGAAGGAGGTGCTCTTATTCTCCATGGACTTTACAGTGTCCCAGAAGGAGGTGCTCTTATTCTCCATGGACTTTACAGTGTCCCAGAAGGAGGTGCTCTTATTCTCCATGGACTTTACAGTGTCCCAGAAGGAGGTGCTCTTATTCTCCATGGACTTTAGTGTCCCAGAAGGAGGTGTTCTTATTCTCCATGGACTTTAGTGTCCCAGAAGGAGGTGCTCTTATTCTCCATGGACTTTAGTGTCCCAGAAGGAGGTGCTCTTATTCTCCATGGACTTTAGTGTCCCAGAAGGAGGTGCTCTTATTCTCCATGGACTTTAGTGTCCCAGAAGGAGGTGCTCTTATTCTCCATGGACTTTACAGTGTCCCAGAAGGAGGTGCTCTTATTCTCCATGGACTTTAGTGTCCCAGAAGGAGGTGCTCTTATTCTCCATGGACTTTAGTGTCCCAGAAGGAGGTGTTCTTATTCTCCATGGACTTTAGTGTCCCAGAAGGAGGTGCTCTTATTCTCCATGGACTTTACAGTGTCCCAGAAGGAGGTGCTCTTATTCTCCATGGACTTTAGTGTCCCAGAAGGAGGTGCTCTTATTCTCCATGGACTTTAGTGTCCCAGAAGGAGGTGCTCTTATTCTCCATGGACTTTACAGTGTCCCAGAAGGAGGTGCTCTTATTCTCCATGGACTTTAGTGTCCCAGAAGGAGGTGCTCTTATTCTCCATGGACTTTACAGTGTCCCAGAAGGAGGTGCTCTTATTCTCCATGGACTTTACAGTGTCCCAGAAGGAGGTGCTCTTATTCTCCATGGACTTTACAGTGTCCCAGAAGGAGGTGCTCTTATTCTCCATGGACTTTAGTGTCCCAGAAGGAGGTGTTCTTATTCTCCATGGACTTTAGTGTCCCAGAAGGAGGTGCTCTTATTCTCCATGGACTTTAGTGTCCCAGAAGGAGGTGCTCTTATTCTCCATGGACTTTAGTGTCCCAGAAGGAGGTGCTCTTATTCTCCATGGACTTTAGTGTCCCAGAAGGAGGTGCTCTTATTCTCCATGGACTTTACAGTGTCCCAGAAGGAGGTGCTCTTATTCTCCATGGACTTTAGTGTCCCAGAAGGAGGTGCTCTTATTCTCCATGGACTTTAGTGTCCCAGAAGGAGGTGTTCTTATTCTCCATGGACTTTAGTGTCCCAGAAGGAGGTGTTCTTATTCTCCATGGACTTTACAGTGTCCCAGAAGGAGGTGTTCTTATTCTCCATGGACTTTAGTGTCCCAGAAGGAGGTGTTCTTATTCTCCATGGACTTTAGTGTCCCAGAAGGAGGTGTTCTTATTCTCCATGGACTTTAGTGTCCCAGAAGGAGGTGTTCTTATTCTCCATGGACTTTACAGTGTCCCAGAAGGAGGTGCTCTTATTCTCCATGGACTTTAGTGTCCCAGAAGGAGGTGTTCTTATTCTCCATGGACTTTAGTGTCCCAGAAGGAGGTGCTCTTATTCTCCATGGACTTTAGTGTCCCAGAAGGAGGTGCTCTTATTCTCCATGGACTTTAGTGTCCCAGAAGGAGGTGCTCTTATTCTCCATGGACTTTACAGTGTCCCAGAAGGAGGTGCTCTTATTCTCCATGGACTTTAGTGTCCCAGAAGGAGGTGCTCTTATTCTCCATGGACTTTAGTGTCCCAGAAGGAGGTGTTCTTATTCTCCATGGACTTTAGTGTCCCAGAAGGAGGTGTTCTTATTCTCCATGGACTTTACAGTGTCCCAGAAGGAGGTGTTCTTATTCTCCATGGACTTTAGTGTCCCAGAAGGAGGTGTTCTTATTCTCCATGGACTTTAGTGTCCCAGAAGGAGGTGTTCTTATTCTCCATGGACTTTAGTGTCCCAGAAGGAGGTGCTCTTATTCTCCATGGACTTTAGTGTCCCAGAAGGAGGTGCTCTTATTCTCCATGGACTTTAGTGTCCCAGAAGGAGGTGCTCTTATTCTCCATGGACTTTAGTGTCCCAGAAGGAGGTGCTCTTATTCTCCATGGACTTTACAGTGTCCCAGAAGGAGGTGCTCTTATTCTCCATGGACTTTAGTGTCCCAGAAGGAGGTGCTCTTATTCTCCATGGACTTTACAGTGTCCCAGAAGGAGGTGCTCTTATTCTCCATGGACTTTAGTGTCCCAGAAGGAGGTGCTCTTATTCTCCATGGACTTTACTGTGTCCCAGAAGGAGGTGCTCTTATTCTCCATGGACTTGTGTCCCAGAAGGAGGTGCTCTTATTCTCCATGGACTTTAGTGTCCCAGAAGGAGGTGCTCTTATTCTCCATGGACTTTACAGTGTCCCAGAAGGAGGTGCTCTTATTCTCCATGGACTTTAGTGTCCCAGAAGGAGGTGCTCTTATTCTCCATGGACTTTAGTGTCCCAGAAGGAGGTGTTCTTATTCTCCATGGACTTTAGTGTCCCAGAAGGAGGTGTTCTTATTCTCCATTGACTTTACAGTGTCCCAGAAGGAGGTGTTCTTATTCTCCATGGACTTTAGTGTCCCAGAAGGAGGTGTTCTTATTCTCCATGGACTTTAGTGTCCCAGAAGGAGGTGTTCTTATTCTCCATGGACTTTAGTGTCCCAGAAGGAGGTGTTCTTATTCTCCATGGACTTTACAGTGTCCCAGAAGGAGGTGCTCTTATTCTCCATGGACTTTAGTGTCCCAGAAGGAGGTGTTCTTATTCTCCATGGACTTTAGTGTCCCAGAAGGAGGTGCTCTTATTCTCCATGGACTTTAGTGTCCCAGAAGGAGGTGCTCTTATTCTCCATGGACTCTACAGTGTCCCAGAAGGAGGTGCTCTTATTCTCCATGGACTTTACAGTGTCCCAGAAGGAGGTGTTCTTATTCTCCATGGACTTTAGTGTCCCAGAAGGAGGTGTTCTTATTCTCCATGGACTTTACAGTGTCCCAGAAGGAGGTGCTCTTATTCTCCATGGACTTTACTGTGTCCCAGAAGGAGGTGCTCTTATTCTCCATGGACTTGTGTCCCAGAAGGAGGTGCTCTTATTCTCCATGGACTTTAGTGTCCCAGAAGGAGGTGTTCTTATTCTCCATGGACTTTACAGTGTCCCAGAAGGAGGTGCTCTTATTCTCCATGGACTTTAGTGTCCCAGAAGGAGGTGTTCTTATTCTCCATGGACTTTAGTGTCCCAGAAGGAGGTGCTCTTATTCTCCATGGACTTTAGTGTCCCAGAAGGAGGTGCTCTTATTCTCCATGGACTCTACAGTGTCCCAGAAGGAGGTGCTCTTATTCTCCATGGACTTTACAGTGTCCCAGAAGGAGGTGTTCTTATTCTCCATGGACTTTAGTGTCCCAGAAGGAGGTGTTCTTATTCTCCATGGACTTTACAGTGTCCCAGAAGGAGGTGCTCTTATTCTCCATGGACTTTACAGTGTCCCAGAAGGAGGTGCTCTTATTCTCCATGGACTTTAGTGTCCCAGAAGGAGGTGCTCTTATTCTCCATGGACTTTAGTGTCCCAGAAGGAGGTGCTCTTATTCTCCATGGACTTTAGTGTCCCAGAAGGAGGTGCTCTTATTCTCCATGGACTTTACAGTGTCCCACAAGGAGGTGCTCTTATTCTCCATGGACTTTAGTGTCCCAGAAGGAGGTGCTCTTATTCTCCATGGACTTTACAGTGTCCCAGAAGGAGGTGCTCTTATACTCCATGGACTTTAGTGTCCCAGAAGGAGGTGCTCTTATTCTCCATGGACTTTACAGTGTCCCAGAAGGAGGTGTTCTTATTCTCCATGGACTTTAGTGTCCCAGAAGGAGGTGTTCTTATTCTCCATGGACTTTAGTGTCCCAGAAGGAGGTGCTCTTATTCTCCATGGACTTTAGTGTCCCAGAAGGAGGTGCTCTTATTCTCCATGGACTTTAGTGTCCCAGAAGGAGGTGCTCTTATTCTCCATGGACTTTAGTGTCCCAGAAGGAGGTGCTCTTATTCTCCATGGACTTTACAGTGTCCCAGAAGGAGGTGCTCTTATTCTCCATGGACTTTAGTGTCCCAGAAGGAGGTGCTCTTATTCTCCATGGACTTTACAGTGTCCCAGAAGGAGGTGCTCTTATTCTCCATGGACTTTAGTGTCCCAGAAGGAGGTGCTCTTATTCTCCATGGACTTTACTGTGTCCCAGAAGGAGGTGCTCTTATTCTCCATGGACTTGTGTCCCAGAAGGAGGTGCTCTTATTCTCCATGGACTTTAGTGTCCCAGAAGGAGGTGCTCTTATTCTCCATGGACTTTACAGTGTCCCAGAAGGAGGTGCTCTTATTCTCCATGGACTTTAGTGTCCCAGAAGGAGGTGCTCTTATTCTCCATGGACTTTAGTGTCCCAGAAGGAGGTGTTCTTATTCTCCATGGACTTTAGTGTCCCAGAAGGAGGTGTTCTTATTCTCCATTGACTTTACAGTGTCCCAGAAGGAGGTGTTCTTATTCTCCATGGACTTTAGTGTCCCAGAAGGAGGTGTTCTTATTCTCCATGGACTTTAGTGTCCCAGAAGGAGGTGTTCTTATTCTCCATGGACTTTAGTGTCCCAGAAGGAGGTGTTCTTATTCTCCATGGACTTTACAGTGTCCCAGAAGGAGGTGCTCTTATTCTCCATGGACTTTACAGTGTCCCAGAAGGAGGTGTTCTTATTCTCCATGGACTTTAGTGTCCCAGAAGGAGGTGTTCTTATTCTCCATGGACTTTACAGTGTCCCAGAAGGAGGTGCTCTTATTCTCCATGGACTTTACAGTGTCCCAGAAGGAGGTGCTCTTATTCTCCATGGACTTTAGTGTCCCAGAAGGAGGTGCTCTTATTCTCCATGGACTTTAGTGTCCCAGAAGGAGGTGCTCTTATTCTCCATGGACTTTAGTGTCCCAGAAGGAGGTGCTCTTATTCTCCATGGACTTTACAGTGTCCCAGAAGGAGGTGTTCTTATTCTCCATGGACTTTAGTGTCCCAGAAGGAGGTGTTCTTATTCTCCATGGACTTTAGTGTCCCAGAAGGAGGTGCTCTTATTCTCCATGGACTTTAGTGTCCCAGAAGGAGGTGCTCTTATTCTCCATGGACTTTAGTGTCCCAGAAGGAGGTGCTCTTATTCTCCATGGACTTTAGTGTCCCAGAAGGAGGTGCTCTTATTCTCCATGGACTTTAGTGTCCCAGAAGGAGGTGCTCTTATTCTCCATGGACTTTACAGTGTCCCAGAAGGAGGTGTTCTTATTCTCCATGGACTTTAGTGTCCCAGAAGGAGGTGTTCTTATTCTCCATGGACTTTAGTGTCCCAGAAGGAGGTGCTCTTATTCTCCATGGACTTTAGTGTCCCAGAAGGAGGTGCTCTTATTCTCCATGGACTTTAGTGTCCCAGAAGGAGGTGCTCTTATTCTCCATGGACTTTAGTGTCCCAGAAGGAGGTGCTCTTATTCTCCATGGACTTTACAGTGTCCCAGAAGGAGGTGCTCTTATTCTCCATGGACTTTAGTGTCCCAGAAGGAGGTGCTCTTATTCTCCATGGACTTTACAGTGTCCCAGAAGGAGGTGCTCTTATTCTCCATGGACTTTAGTGTCCCAGAAGGAGGTGCTCTTATTCTCCATGGACTTTACTGTGTCCCAGAAGGAGGTGCTCTTATTCTCCATGGACTTTAGTGTCCCAGAAGGAGGTGCTCTTATTCTCCATGGACTTTACAGTGTCCCAGAAGGAGGTGTTCTTATTCTCCATGGACTTTAGTGTCCCAGAAGGAGGTGTTCTTATTCTCCATGGACTTTAGTGTCCCAGAAGGAGGTGCTCTTATTCTCCATGGACTTTACAGTGTCCCAGAAGGAGGTGTTCTTATTCGCCATGGACTTTAGTGTCTCAGAAGGAGGTGTTCTTATTCTCCATGGACTTTAGTGTCCCAGAAGGAGGTGTTCTTATTCTCCATGGACTTTAGTGTCCCAGAAGGAGGTGCTCTTATTCTCCATGGACTTTACAGTGTCCCAGAAGGAGGTGCTCTTATTCTCCATGGACTTTAGTGTCCCAGAAGGAGGTGCTCTTATTCTCCATGGACTTTACAGTGTCCCAGAAGGAGGTGCTCTTATTCTCCATGGACTTTACAGTGTCCCAGAAGGAGGTCTTCTTATTCTCCATGGACTTTACAGTGTCCCAGAAGGAGGTGCTCTTATTCTCCATGGACTTTAGTGTCCCAGAAGGAGGTGCTCTTATTCTCCATGGACTTTAGTGTCCCAGATGTTTTTTGGTAGTTTGTGCTGCAGGATGTCAATTTCTGTTAGAAAAAGCTAGCCTTAACTGCCTGTGTATATTGGTTCCTAACTTCCCTGAAAAGTTGCATATCGCTGGGGCTATTCGATGCTAATGCAGAACACCACAGGATGGTTTTGTGATGCTTCTCGTGCTTCCATTACAGTGCCTTATATTTGTAGATGTAATGTGATTTGACCAGGAAAAACTCTGGGCCTTTTACTTATTTCTACTTATTGTGGGACATTCAGGGCAGCCTACATACCATTGGATGAGTAACGATGTCAGAAGAGGTGTCGATTTGAAGGGGCAGAAGGATGCAATGTAGCTGAGAGCCAGCAGGAGGCGCCAGTGGTAGTGGAAACGTTGCGCTGGGTGGTTTGCCTGCGGGGTTTCGAGAGTTGCTGGAAAGGAGGAGGGGCAATGGAAAGAGGAGGAGAGAAGGTAGACAGTGGAAAATGTCTAAATGCTGGGAACTTAAACTAAGTCATGGGGTGGTCTCTGAGAATGTTTATTACATAAAAAATAAAAAAAGAACTGGGGGAAAACTATAACTGAATAATGCAACCATTGGCAGGATGTGTAATCTCCATTGTATCGACTCTTTGAGATCTGTTGAAGATCTCTGTATTGGGGTTGCCATCAAAGAAGGACTCCACCCAAATGATTTATCCAACTCCCCCATCGCACGTACACCCCGTGCTCTCCACCCTCCTCAACCTTCCCTGCCAGTACCCCACCCAACCTTTTTCCCAGCTCTAAACACTAGAGATTCAGGGTTAGTCCCATAGTTTTGCTTGGCATCGCTGGGAGAGGAGGTGCATTGAGAGAGGAGAGAGAGAGAGAGAAGGGTGTAGTCAGTGTGTCCCTGTCTTCCTCCAGCTAGCAGAGAGAGGACCCCTTCATCTGAAACATATTCAACTCTGGAGAGAAACCATCCCACGGACTGACAGGCTTCTGGTTGCCCTTACCTCACAGGAGCACACTGAGTAGCTGGTATTTACTGACAGTAGAGAGAGAGAGCACCCTCCTGAGTAGCTGGTATTTACTGACAGTAGAGAGAGAGAGCACCCTCCTGAGTAGCTGGTATTTACTGACAGTAGAGAGAGAGAGCACCCTCCTGAGTAGCTGGTATTTACTGACAGTAGAGAGAAAGAGAGCACCCTCCTGAGTAGCTGGTATTTACTGACAGTAGAGAGAGAGAGCACCCTCCTGAGTAGCTGGTATTTACTGACAGTAGAGAGAAAGAGAGCACCCTCCTGAGTAGCTGGTATTTACTGACAGTAGAGAGAGAGAGCACCCTCCTGAGTAGCTGGTATTTACTGACAGTAGAGAGAGAGAGCACCCTCCTGAGTAGCTGCTATTTACTGACAGTAGAGAGAGAGAGCACCCTCCTGAGTAGCTGGTATTTACTGACAATAGAGAGAAAGAGAGCACCCTCCTGAGTAGCTGGTATTTACTGACAGTAGAGAGAGAGAGCACCCTCCTGAGTAGCTGGTATTTACTGACAGCATACATGCAGCAGCATTCTACAACCTCCTGAAGGGAGGAGACGTTGCTCCCATCTTCGCCAGGTAAGGGTTTTGTTCTCTGACTTTTAAAACTCATGTTTCCTAAACTGTGTTAACAAGTTCCCGTATATAAAGAACTTTTATGGTAATTGTGATGCGCTGAATGGAACAAGTTGGAAGTTTAGTATTTGAATCAGTGAAATGGAAAGTCTTGGTGACGGTCTGCTCTGATGCATTTAGCTAGAGTCACCCTGTTCCCACTGTTATAGTGAACTCCAAGATACATCGCCCTGTCTGTTAAAACTACCAAACGCTGTCTCTGTACAGTTCCCCACTGCGCCATCTCTGACTTAAGCCCCCCCCCCCCCCCGTACGCCACGTCTATCTCTATGGCCTCTGTTAATTAATGATACAAACTGTTCACACCCCTATTTGTTTGGCAGAGAACATTTCACAGGTTTAAAGCTAATTTCCTGCAATTCTGCACATTTTGATAAGGGGTGGAGAGAAAAACTTTCTGTTTTAAAGTGCATTTCCTGCAATTCTACACATTTTGCCCCCCCCTCCCCCAGATGCACCCCCCAGTTTGTGGACCACTGCTCTAGAATATTCTATCTGACAGTACTCTGGTTTGTTCACTATAGATTCTGTTTGGCTCTGCCAGTACTCTAGAATGTTCACTATAGATTATGTTTGGCTCTGCCAGTACTCTAGAATGTTCACTATAAATTATATTTGGCTCTGCCAGTACTCTAGAATGTTCACTATAAATTATATTTGGCTCTGCCAATACTCTGGAATGTTCACTATAGATTCTGTCTGGCTCTGCCAGTACTCTAGAATGTTCACTATAGATTCTGTTTGGCTCTGCCAGTACTCTAGAATGTTCACTATAAATTATATTTGGCTCTGCCAGTACTCTAGAATGTTCACTATAAATTATATTTGGCTCTGCCAGTACTCTGGAATGTTCACTATAGATTCTGTTTGGCTCTGCCAGTACTCTAGAATGTTCACTATAGATTCTGTTTGGCTCTGCCAGTACTCTGGAATGTTCACTATAGATTATATTTGGCTCTGCCAGTACTCTGGAATGTTAACTATAGATTATGTTTGGCTCTGCCAGTACTCTAGAATGTTCACTATAGATTCTGTTTGGCTCTGCCAGTACTCTGGAATGTTCACTATAGATTATGTTTGGCTCTGCCAGTACTCTAGAATGTTCACTATAGATTCTGTTTGGCTCTGCCAGTACTCTAGAATGTTCACTATAGATTCTGTTTGGCTCTGCCAGTACTCTGGAATGTTCACTATAGATTCTGTTTGGCTCTGCCAGTACTCTAGAATGTTCACTATAGATTATGTTTGGCTCTGCCAGTACTCTGGAATGTTCACTATAGATTATATTTGGCTCTGCCAGTACTCTGGAATGTTCACTATAGATTCTGTTTGGCTCTGCCAGTACTCTAGAATGTTCACTATAGATTCTGTTTGGCTCTGCCAGTACTCTGGAATGTTCACTATAGATTATGTTTGGCTCTGCCAGTACTCTAGAATGTTCACTATAGATTCTGTTTGGCTCTGCCAGTACTCTAGAATGTTCACTATAGATTCTGTTTGGCTCTGCCAGTACTCTGGAATGTTCACTATAGATTATGTTTGGCTCTGCCAGTACTCTAGAATGTTCACTATAGATTCTGTTTGGCTCTGCCAGTACTCTAGAATGTTCACTATAGATTCTGTTTGACTCTGCCAGTACTCTAGAATGTTCACTATAGATTATATTTGGCTCTGCCAGTGATCTAGATAGAATGGTAACTTGTTTGTTTCCAGTCCAAGGACTGACTGACTGTGTTGCAATGTGTACAAACCCACAAGGCATTTTCCATGATCTTCAACAGTGTGCTATGCTTTCATAAAGGAGCCTAACCCAAAACCCTGAGCTAGATAGTAGTTAACCCATAGGAACCATTTTCTCCATATCCTATGTCTAATACTGCTGTTTGGATTATACTGTGATGATACCAACTCCTCTCTCCTCTGTCACCATTTTGATTCTACCCCTCTGCCCCATTTAGTCTCCTGACATGAAAATAATCTCCCTCTCTCTTTCCCCTCCGCTGTAGTGAAAAACTAAAACAACCAATAAAACCCACAAAGTGAATTAAAGACATAAAAGAATCGGACATTAACAGTAAACATTACACACAACAAGTTTCAAGAGAATAACATTTAACATATATTATTAGCAGTAAAATACATCTAGTTTGTGAAAATGTTGTTTGATTTCTTTGTGGATCTGTGTAATCTGAGGTGAAATATGTCTCTCTAATATGGCCCTACATTTAGCAGGAGGTTAGGAAGTGCAGCTCAGTTTCCACCTCGTTTTGTGGGCAGTGTGTGCACATAGCCTGTCTTCTCTTGAGAGCCATGTCTGCCTATGGCGGCCTTTCTCAACAGCAAGGCTATGCTCTGTAACTATACATTCATGTACATACTACCTCAATTGGCCCGACCAACCAGTGCCCCTGCACATTGGCTAACCGGGCTATCTGCATTGTGTCCCACCACCCACCAACCCCTCTTTTACACTGCTGCTCTTTTATAGTCTCTCTACTGTATATAGCCTCTCTACTGTATATAGCCTCTCTACTGTATATAGCCTCTACTGTATATAGCCTCTCTACTGTATATAGCCTCTCTACTGTATATAGCCCCTCTATTGTATATAGCCTCTCTACTGTATATAACCTCTCTACTGTATAGAGCCTCTCTACTGTATATAGCCTCTACTGTATATAGCCTCTCTACTGTATATAGCCCCTCTACTGTATGTAGCCTCTCTACTGTATATAGCCTCTCTACTGTATATAGCCTCTCTACTGTATATAGCCTCTCTACTGTATATAGCCTCTACTGTATATAGCCTCTCTACTGTATATAGCCTCTCTACTGTATATAGCCTCTCTACTGTATATAGCCTGTCTTTTTACTGTTGTTTTATTTCTTTACTTACCTTTTTTGCACTATTGATTAGAGCCTGTAAGTAAGCATTTCAGTGTAAGGTCTACTACACCTGTTGTATTCAGCGCACGTGACAAATAAACTTTGATTTGATGCTCACTGAGTCTGTCCATAGCCGAGGCTTTTCTTAGTTTTGGGTTAGTCACAGTGGTCAGGTATTCTGCCACAATGTGACCTCGTCGCGGCATGGCTTCCCTGGGAAATTCCATGGCAGAAATCATTTAAAAAGGGGTCGGAAACCCGGTGTAAAATTGACGCCTCGCAACACGTCAAACAAATCGAATACCTTGGGGTGGGTGGAGCTCCAAAGATGCAGATTAATGCTGTCGGAGCGACTGTTTCTCAAACTAGACACTCAGTCTAATGTACTTGTCCTCTTGCTCAGTTGTGCACCGGGGCCTCCCACTCCTCTTTCTATTCTGGTTAGAGCCAGTTTGCGCTGTTCTGTGAACAGAGTAGTACACAGCGTTGTACGAGATCTTCAGTTTCTCTGCAATTTCTTTGCATTGAATAGCCTTCATTTCTCAGAACATGAATAGACTGACGAGTTTCAGAAGAAAGTTCTTTGTTACTAGACATTTTGAGCCTGTAATCAAACCCACAAATGCTGATTCTCCAGATACTCAACTAGTCTAAAGGCCAGTGTTATTGTTTCTTTAATGAGCACAACAGTTTTCAGCTGTGATAACATAATTGCAAAAGGGGTTTCTAATGATCAATGAGCCTTTTAAAATGATAAACTTGGATTAGCTAACACAACGTGTCATTGGAACACAGGAGTGACGGTTGCTGATAATGGGCCTCTGTACGCCTATGTAGATATTCCATAACAAAATCAGCCGTTTCCAGCTACAATGGGTCATTTACAACATCAACAATGTCTACACTGTATTTATGATCAATTTGATGTTATTTTAATGGACAAAAATTTTTTGCTTTTCTGTCAAAAACAAGGACATTTCTAAGTGACCCCAAACTGTTGTGTTGTGTGTGTATATATACAGTTGAAGTTGGAAGTTTACATACACTTAGGTTGGAGTCATTGAAACTCGTTTTTCAACCACTCCACAAATTTATTGTTAACAAACTATAGTTTTGGCAAGTCGGTGGTGCATGACACAAGTAATTTTTCCAACAATTGTTGACAGACAGATTATTTCACTTAGCTCAATGTATCACAATTCCAGTGGGTCAGAAGTTTACATACACTAAGTTGACTGTGTATTTAAACAGCTTGGAAAATTCCAGAAAATTATGTCATGGCTTTAGAAGCTTCTGATAGGCTAATTTACATAATTTAAATCAATTGGAGGTTTATCTGTGGATGTATTTCAAGGCCTACCTTCAAACTCAGTGCCACTTTGCTTGACATCATGGGAAAATCAAAATAAATCAGCCAAGACCTCAGAAAAAAATAATTGTAGACCTCCACAAGTCTGGATCATGCTTGGGAGCAATTCCCAAACGCCTGAAGGTACCACGTTCATCTGTACAAACAATAGTACGCAAGTATAAACACCATGGCCATCATACCACTCAAGGAGACTCGTTCTGTCTCTTAGAGATTAACGTACTTTGGTGGGAAAAGTGCAAATCAATCCCAGAACAACAGCAAAGGACCTTGTGAAGATGCTGGAGGAAACGGGTACAAAAGTATCCATATCCACAGTAAAACCAGTCCTATATCGACATAACCTGAAAGGCCGCTCAGCAACGAAGAAGCCACTGCTCCAAAACCTCCTTAAAAAAGCTAGACTACGATTTGCAACTGCACATGGGGACAAAGATTGTACTTTTTGGAGAAATGTCCTTTAGTTGGATGAAACAAAAATAGAACTATTTGGCCATAATGACCATCATTATGTTTGGAGGAAAAAGGGGGAGGCTTGCAAGCTGAAGAACACCATCCCAACCGTGAAGCACGGGGGTGGCAGCATCATGTTGTGGAGGAGCTTTGCTGCAGGAGGGACTGTTGCACTTCACAAAATAGATGGCATCATGAGGCATGAAAATTATGTGGATATATTGAAGCAACATCTCAAGACATCAGTCAGAAAGTTAAAGCTTGGTCGCAAATGGGTCTTCCAAATGGACAATGACCCCAAGCATACTTCCAAAGTTGTGGCAAAATGGCTTAAGGACAACAAAGTCGAGGTATTGGAGTGGCCATCACAAAGCCCTGACCTCAGACCTATAGATAATTTGTGGGCAGAACTGAAAAAGCGTGTGGGAGCAAGGAGGCCTACAAACCTGACTCAGTTACACCAGATCTGTCAGGAGGAATGGGCCAAAATTCACCCAACTTATTGTGGGAAGCTTGTGGAAGACTACCCGAAACGTTTGACCCAAGTTAAACAATTTAAAAGCAATGCTACCAAATACTAATTGAGTGTATGTAAACGTCTGACCCACTGGGAATGTGATGAAAGAAATAAAAGCTGAAATAAATAATTCTCTCTAATATTATTCTGACATTTCACATTCTTAAAATAAAGTGGTGATCCTAACTGACCTACGACAAGGAATTTTTAATTTTTTAAATGTCAGGAATTGTGAAAAACTGAGTTTAAATGTATTTGGTTAAGGTGTATGTAAACTTCTGACTTCAACTGTATATGTTTGTGTGTGTGTGTACACTACATGACCAAAAGTATGTGGACATAGACACTAGATGCTCGTTAATCATCTCATTCCTCTCATTCCAAAATCATGGGCATTAATATGGAGTTGTTTCCCCCCCTTGCTGCTATAACAGCCTCCACTCTTCTGGGATGACTTTCCACTAGATGTTTCAATTCATCCCAACGGTGTTTAATGGGGTTGAGGTCAAGTCTCTGTGCAGGCCAGTCAAGTTCTTCCACAACGATCTCAACAAAACATGTCTGTATGGACCTCGCTTTGTGCACGTGGGGCATTGTCGTGCTGAAACAGGAAAGGGCCTTCCCCAAACTGTTGCCACAGAGTTGGAAGCACAGAATAGTCTAGAATGTAATTGTATGCTGGAGCATTTAGATTTCCCTTCACTGGTACTAAGGAGCCCGAACCATAAAAAACAGGCCCAGAACATTATTCCTCCTCCACCAAACTTTATATTTGTCACTATGTATCAGGGCAGGTAGTCTTCTCCTGGCATCCTCCAAACCCAGATTTGTCCATCAGGCTGCCAGATGGTGAAGCGTGATTCATCACTCCAGAGAATGCATTTCCACTGATCCAGAGTCCAATGGTGGTGATATTTACACCACTCCAGCCGATGCTAAGCATTGCGTCATGACTTGGCCATGGAAACTCATTTCATGAAGCTCATGATGAGCAGTTCTTGTGCTGACGTTGCTTCCAGAAGCAGTTTGGAACTCGGTGGTGAGTGTTGCAACCGAGGCCAGACGATTTTTACGACAGACGTTTCTACTTCACAATAACAGCACTTACCGCTGACCGGGGCAGCTCTAGCAGGCCAGAAATTTGAAGTACTGACTTGTTGGAAATCCTATGACGGTGCCAAGTTGAAAGTCACTGATCTCTTCAGCAAGGCCATTCTACTGCCAATGTTTTCTCTATGGAGATTGCATGGCTGTGTGCTTGATTTTATACACCTGTTATCAACGGGTGTGGCTGAAATAGCCGAATCCACTAATTTGAAAGCGTGTCCACATACTTTTGTATATATAGTGTATCAGCCAGATCCTAACTGGGATTTCTAATTTGATGTTCCTTTTGATGGCGTAGAAGGCTCCTCTTGACTCTCAGATTGTTCACAGCCTTGTGGAAGTTACCTGTGGTGTTGATGTTTAGGCCGAGGTAGGTGTAATTATTTGTGTTGCTCTAGGGCAACAGTGTCTAGATGGAATGTATGTTTGTGGTCCTGGTATCTGGACCTTACTGTCAGAGCCCAGGTCTGATGGAATCTATACAGAAGATCTAGGTGCTGCTGTAGGCCCTCCTTAGTTGGGGACAGAAACACCAGATCATCAGCAAACAGTAGACATTTGACTTCATTCAGATTCTAGTAGGGTGAGGCCGGGTGCTGCAGATTGTTCTAGTGCCCGCGTCAATTAGTTGACATATATGTTGAAGAGGGTGGGGCTTAAACTGCATCCCTGACACATCCCCCAGCCCTGAGGGAATACATCTGTGTTTATTGCCAATTTTAACACTTGTTGTTTGTGGACATTGATCCCCCCCCCCCCCCCCCCCCCCATCAGTTTATACAGCAGACCCTCATGCCTAATTGAGTCAATAGCTTTTTTTAAATCAACAAAGCATGAGAATACTTTGGTTTGTTTAGGATTGTTGTTTTTTAAATTAAGGTTTGCCAGGTGAATACATGGTCTGTGATACGGTATTCTGGTAAGAAGCCAATTTGACATTTTGTTTTCACAGAAGAAATGTTGGAGTCTGCTGTTGATGATACTGCAGAGGCTATCCCTGAGGTTGTTGTTGACACAGACTCCACAGTTCATTCAACGGAATTGGAGAATCCATTGCGTTCTGGTAGTCTTTAATAGTTGATTCTAAGTTTAGTAAATGATCATGTATAATATATTTTAGCTCTAGGTTCTTCGTTATAGGGCCGAAAAGGTTGGAGAAGTGGTTTATCCCATACACACATCTCCATTTTGTATTAGATAACGCTTTGTGTTGTTTATTTAGTGTTTCACAGAAGTGACTTGATATTCTGGAATCTTCCATCGCTCTAGCTAGGTTTCCACGGCAACAGATTTCCATGCAAATATTCTAAAATCTGGATAAAGACTATGTGCATTTCCCCACCGCTGGTGTTTCCGGCTGTTCCCACCAAACGGACTTGTTGCGTGATGGAAGAAGTGCACAAAATTTTACTTTTCCGTTTAAGTTTTCATTTACCGAATAAAAATCGAAAATTCGATGTGTTTCCATCTCATTTTGAAACCTTGCCGGTAGTTTAGACACACAAACTGTTGCGCTAAATATGAAATGTGCCTCCTCTGGTCTTGGCCCGTGCGCTCTTTCCAACAGATACAGTACAGGTTGTCTTAGTCTACATGATAATGACATTATTATGGGTAAAAGAGAGAATATTTGTATTAGTCAAACAGCAGCCAAGCATCGATCATCGTGTCACCAGAATAAGACCCTAGATATTTATAAAAGGAGCATCCAGCTCATCACCTTTCACCACCCTGTGAAGTTCACGATAAATTATAAATCATCTGTAGCCTAATAAACTAACTGGTTTCCGGAGTGGTAGTGGGAGGACCACACAGCATATTATCGCGTGATTTCAAGTTTACTTCAATATGATGGTTTTTATATCAATATCTGTGCATAAAGGTATTTCCACAGCCATTTCAGACTCAATAAGATCCTTACCATGTCGAACGAAAAAATTATCTGTATGGCATGTATAAAATTGTACCCGAAACTTCCTGTCTCCATCACAGCTGTCGTGATTTATTTATTTTAATGGGTATGACTTTACTCACATAAACTCTGTGAATGGAAACGTGGTTATTGAGCTGTTTTCCTTCCATTTGTCGCAGTGTGTTTTTCTGCACTGATTCCCCATAGTAAAGGCCTGCGTTCTGGTTTTCTGGGTCTGTGTTTTTGGTTGGATATATTTCTCAATGTTTTTCTTATATTTTATCGCTCTTCATCAAACCATTTCTCATTGCTACTAATTTTCTTATTTAAAATTAAATTAAATAAATTTAAAAAGTGCTATGTTAAATATACTTTTCAGGCTTTCTACTGCTAAGTTTACACCATCGCTATTGCAGGGAAACATTTTGGCCAGGAAGTTCTGTCTCTCGTCCACAGATGAGTTCACATCTATCGATGTGTGACGGATCGGATCTTTATTCTCTCACTGTAGCTCTTACCAGCAGAGGGGGAGAGAATGAAAGAGAGAGATGGACAGGAGGTGATATCTGATCTGACCACATACAGTTACATTACAGCACCATTCATACCTATCAGATGTGGTGCTTCTCTAGGAGCCTACAGAACCATTCAAACCTATCAGATGTGGTGCTTCTCTAGGAGCCTACAGCACCATTCATATCTATCAGATGTAGTCCTTCTCTAGGAGCCTACAGCACCATTCATACCTATCAGATGTAGTGCTTCTCTATGAGCCTACAGAACCATTCATACCTATCAGATGTAGTGCTTCTCTAGGAGCCTACAGAACCATTCATACCTATCAGATGTAGTGGTAGTGCTTCTCTAGGAGCCTACAGCACCATTCATACCTATCAGATGTAGTGCTTCTCTATGAGCCTACAGAACCATTCATACCTATCAGATGTAGTGCTTCTCTAGGAGCCTACAGCACCATTTGGTAGGTGACTCCTGTAATAACTTGCTCAGAGCAGACTGGTGATTAACAAGGCAGACTGTGTCTGTGCATGTAGAGAGGATCTGTGTGTGTGTGTGTGTGTGTGTGTGTGTGTGTGTGTGTGTGGTCGCTCCAACGTTCTCCAACAGCGTTCCATTGTGCGAACAATTGATAATCATTCACTCATTTAACGTTCCCTTGAGAACAAACACATCCTCTCGGAAAAACTGATGTCTTACTCATTTCAATGTAAGGAAATGAGGTAGGCTACTAATGTAGTAGAGCTGGGTGTGAGTGGACACACGGCTGTGTGTGTGTGTGTGTGTGTGTGTGTGTGTGTGTGTGTGTGTGTGTGTGTTAGTGTTTCCACTGCAAGGGAACACCATGTTTTTCCAGACATGCTCTTACAATTGAATTTTTTATTTAACCTTTATTTAACTAGGCAAAACAGTTAAGAACAAATTCTTATTTACCATGATGGCCTACAGGGGCTGGGATAAAAATAAAAAAAAACACACATCACGACAAGAGAGACCTAAGACGACAACATAGCATGGCATTAACACATGACAATAAGGCATGGTCGCAACACAGCATGGTCGCAACACAGCATGGTCGCAACACAGCATGGTCGCAACACAGCATGGTCGCAACACAGCATGGTCGCAACACAGCATGGTAGCAACACAGCATGGTCGCAACACAGCATGGTCGCAACACAGCATGGTCGCAACACAGCATGGTCGCAACACAACATGGTCGCAACACAACATGGTCGCAGCACAGCATGGTCGCAACACAGCATGGTCGCAACACAGCATGGTCGCAGCACAGCATGGTCGCAACACAGCATGGTCGCAACACAGCATGGTCGCAACACAGCATGGTCGCAACACAGCATGGTCGCAAAACAGCATGGTCGCAACACAGCATGGTCGCAGCACAGCATGGTCGCAACACAGCATGGTCGCAACACAGCATGGTCGCAACACAGCATGGTCGCAGCACAGCATGGTCGCAACACAGCATGGTCGCAACACAGCATGGTCGCAGCACAGCATGGTCGCAACACTGCATGGTCGCAACACTGCATGGTCGCAACACAGCATGGTCGCAACACAGCATGGTCGCAGCACAGCATGGTCGCAACACAGCATGGTCGCAACACAGCATGGTCGCAACACAGCATGACAACAACATGGAAGCAGCACAACATGGTAGAAGCACAATTTGGTACAAACATTATTGGTCACAGACAACAGCACAAAGGGCAAGAAGGTAGAGACGACAATACATCACACAAAGCAGCTGCAACTGTGAGTAAGAGTGTCCATGATTGAGTCTTTGAATGGAGAGATTGAGATAAAACTGTCCAGTTTGAGTGATTGTTGCAGCTCGTTCCAGTCGCTAGCTGCAGCGAACTGAAAAGAGGAGCGACCCAGAGATGTGTGTGCTTTGGGGACCTTTGACAGAATGGGACTGGCAGAACGGGTGCTGTATGTGGAGGATGAGGGCTGCAGTAGATATCTCAGATAGGGAGGAGTGAGGCCTAAGAGGGTTTTATAAATAAGCATCAACCAGTGGGTCTTGCGACGGGTAAACATAAATGACCAGTTTACAGAGGAGTATAGAGTGCAGTGATGTGTCCTATAAGGAGCATTGGTGGTAAATCTGATGGCCAAATGGTAAAGAACATCTAGCCGCGAGAGAGCACCCTGACCTGCCAATCTATAAATTATGTCTCTATAATCTAGCATGGGTAGGATGGTCATCTGAATCAGGGGTAGTTTTGCAGCTGGGGTGAAACAGGAGTGATTACGATAGAGGAAACTATAAAGTCTAGATTTAACCAAGTCTAGATTTAACTTTAGCCTGCAGCTTGGATATGTGCTGAGAGAAGGACAGTGTACCGTCTAGCCATACTCCCAAGTACTTGTATGAGGTGACTACCTCAAGCTCTAAACCCTCAGAGGTAGTAATCACACCGGTGGGGAGAGGGGCATTCTTCTTACCAAACCACATGTTGTGGAGGTGATCAGAACAACGTTAAGGGCAGAGAAAGCTTGTTGGACACTAAGAAAGCTTTGTTGTAGAGCATTTAACACAAATTCCAGGGAAGGGCCAGCTGAGTATAAGACTGTATCATTTGCATGTAAATGGATGAGAGAGCTTCCTCCTGCCTGAGCTATGTTGTTGATGGAAATTAAGAAGAGCGTGGGGCCTAGGATCGAGCCTTAGGGTACTCCCTTGGTGACAGGCAGTGGCTGAGACAGCAGATGTTCTGACTTTATACACTGCAGTCTTTGAGAGAGGTAGTTAGCAAACCAGGCCAAAGACCCCTCAGAGACACCAATACTCCTTGGCCAGCCAACAAGAATGGAATGGTCTACTGTATCAAAAGCTTTTGCCAAGTCAGTAAAAATAGAAGCACAACATTGCTTAGAATCAAGGGCAATGGTGGCATCATTGAGGACCTTTCAGGTTGCAGTGACACATCCATAACCTGAGCAGAAACCAGATTGCATACCAGAGAGAATACTACAGACATCAAGCAAGCCTGTCAGTTGATTATTGAAGTTAGTTGATTATTGAAGTTTTTCCAACACTTTTGATAAACAGGGTAACATAGAAATAGGCCTATAACAGTTAGGATCAGCTTGATCTTCCCCTTTATATACAGGATGAACCGTGGCTGCCTTCCAAGCAATGGGAACCTCCGCAGAGAGGAGAGACAGGTTAAAAAGGTCAGAGAAAGACTTGGCGATGACAGGAGCAGCAACCTTAAAGACGAAACAGTCTAAACCATCTGACCCAGATGTGTTTTTGGGGGTCAAGTTTAATAAGGAGCTCCTTCAGCACCTTGGAATCAGTGACTGCCTGCAGGGAGAAACTTTGTAGCAGGGCAGGGGGAAAAGAGGGAGGAGCATCGGGGATTGTCACATTAGAAGGGGAAAAGAGGGAGGAGCATCGGGGATTGTCACATTAGAAGGGGAAAAGAGGGAGGAGCATCGGGGATAGTCACATTAGACGGGGAAAAGAGGGAAGAGCATCGGGGATTGTCACATTAGAAGGGGAAAAGAGGGAGGAGCATCGGGGATTGTCACATTAGAAGGGGAAAAGAGGGAGGAGCATCGGGGATAGTCACATTAGAAGGGGTGGGAGATGAGGAAATGTTGGACAGGCAAGGAGGCATGACTTAATGAAGTGGTGATTAAAGAGCTCAGCCATGTGCTTCTTTTCAGTAACAACCGCATCATCAACATTAAGGGACATGGGCAGCTATGAGGAGGAGGGTTTATTCTCCAGGTCTTTAACCGTTTTCCAGAACTTCTTGGGGTTAGACCCACAGAGAGACAACTGCTCCTAAAAGTAACTAACTTTGGCCTTCCGGATAGCCTGAGTGCACGTATTTCTCATTTGCCTGAATGAGAGCCAGTCATCCTGAGTATGTGTGTGCCAAGCCTTTCACCAAATGCAATTCTTGAGGTGGAGTAACTCTGCCAGATCACGGTCGAACCAGGGACTGAACCTGTTTTTAATTCTAATTTTCTTTATGGGGCGTGTTTGTTAGTAAAACCACTGAAAATATCAAAAAAATAAGGGCCAAGTGTCTTCGACGGAGGGGATCACGCTGATTCTATACCATTTTACAGAAGCCAGGTCATGCTAATTCATTTTCTTTTAGCAAGTGTCTATGACAAATCAGGACAGGTCATTTCACTGAGCAGCCATTACAAGCACAGCTGTAAAACTGTGATTACTAAGGTCATTACAGAAAACACCAGATTTTTATTTGTGAGGATAACATCGAGGATGTTTGGGTTTTTGGAGTCATACCTTGTGGGATTGGTAATTATCTGAGAAAGATTTAGGGAGTCCCATTACTTTAGGACTTGGTCAGGTGGTTTAAGCATGTCCCAGTTTAGGTCACCTGGCAAGACAAATTCAGACTTTGTGTAAGGGGCCAGGAGAGAGCTTAGGGCAGGTAGGGTACAGGCCGGTGCTGATGGAGGACGATAACACCCAGCAACAGTCAACAAAGAGCTATTTGAAAGTTTAGTGCTTAAAACCAGCAAATCAAATTGTTTGGGGACAGACTTGGTGGAGACAACCGAGCACCGGAGGTGATCCTTGGTAAAGATTGCCACTCCACCAACCTTTGGAAGATCAGTCTTCTCCAAAAAGGTTGTAACCAGAAAGGTTAACATCAGTATTCAAAACACTCTTCCTTAACCACGTCTCAGTAATGACCAACACATTTGGATTGGAGCTGTGAACCCACACTTTCAATTGATCCAGTTTAGGTAATACGCTTCTAGTGTTAACGTGCAGAAAACCCAGGCTTTTACGAGAGCAGAAATCAGTGAAGCAGATATCAGAGCACAAGTGAGAGTTGGGGCTAGCAACAGTAGATGGGCCAGGGAGTACATGCACATTTCCAGATATCATCAACAGTAATAGAATCAAGGCACGGCAGAGGACAGGGAGAGCTCTGCAGTGTTGATTTATAACATTTGAATGTGCATCAGACGGCAACAAGATCATATTGTACAGCAATTTCATCAGGTGACATGAATACAAAGCCGGCGAGAGGTGGTTAGAATAGGATGGGAGGGCAAAGAGTACGTGTGACCAATAGAGAGTCCCGAGTGTGGAAACAAGCATAGTTAATCCCACGATTGGGTAAACAAGAAAGTGCATAGTCAACAAAGCATGCAGGAGTCATGAGGCAAATAGCACAAGAAAAAATATATAAGGACTTGGGGCCATTGTAAGTTCAGCGTCACTCGCCCCAAAAGTGCCTGTGTGCTGGAGGCAGGCGAAAGCTCGGGAGAGAGGGGATAATGTGGTGGGGGTACCTGTACCAGACAGGGGGAGACAGGCCAGGGCAGACTGGGAACAGAGAGGGGGGAGTGTGGTGGGGGTATCTGTACCAGACAGGGGGAGACAGGCCAGGGAGAGAGGGGAGTGTGGTGGGGGTACCTGTACCAGACAGGGGGAGTGTGGTGGGGGTACCTGTACCAGACAGGGGGAGTGTGGTGGGGGTACCTGTACCAGACAGGGGGAGTGTGGTGGGGGTACCTGTACCAGACAGGGGGAGACAGACCAGGGCAGATGGTGAACAGATCGCCAGGTGGAATCCAAGCAGCAGGCAACGGGACTAGGTGTCACACCCACTTGGGAGAAACCTTTATTTCTGGAGTCAGATTTCTTGTAGAAAATGGATGGTCTTTGAACAGACTCCCGCCGTTTGTTGGGCTCAAAGGCTATGACACCTCTCACTTCACACCTCAGGGCTAATTGAAGTTGTATCTGGTCTGTCTCAGTTCCAGGTTGGATGGTGTCCTCAGGTCTCTACTGTTTGTTTGCCAAAGCACCCTCTGTACAGCTTGAAACATGGAATACTTGCAAGTAGTAATCCTTCCAGGTAATTTTGTCCAAAATTAGGTTGTAGATTTGGAGTTTTGAATCTGGAGTGAAGGTTATGCTGTGGAGGTTAGCGTCCTATATGTGTCCCTACCGGAAAAAAAATATATATAAAATAATAGACTGTAGTTGTCTGTAATTGTCTGTAGTTTCCAGACAATATACTGTAGTTTCCAGACAATATACTGTAGTTTCTAGATAATATACTGTAGTTTCCAGACAATATACTGTAGTTTCTAGATAATATACTATAGTTTCTAGATAATATACTGTAGTTTCCAGATAATATACTGTAGTTTCCAGACAATATACTGTAGTTTCCAGACAATATACTGTAGTTTCCAGATAATATACTGTAGTTTCCAGACAATATACTGTAGTTTCCAGACAATATACTGTAGTTTCCAGATAATATACTGTAGTTTCCAGACAACATACTGTAGTTTCCAGACAATATACTGTAGTTTCCAGATAATATACTGTCGTGGGCTAAATCTGACTCCACGTTCGTCGGGACAGACAGACAGGCACGCAGGCAGACAGGCACGCAGACAGACAGACAGACAGACAGACAGGCACGCAGACAGACAGGCACGCAGACAGACAGGCACGCAGACAGGCAGGCACGCAGGCAGACAGGCACGCAGGCAGGCAGTGTTCAGTAGGGTGTAATATGCATAATGTTGCAGACAGAATTGTATGCATAGACCTGAAATCCCACTGACCTATTGTTGAGTATCACAGCTGTTCTATGCTAGGTCCCTATACATCTAGCTGTGTGTTCTGTGTATGTAGAGTGTTCTGAGTCTCCTGTCACTACAAAATGGCACTAGAACATGTTGACAATTCATTGACGGTTTTCTTCTGCAGCAGTGTGTTCGTGTCTTTCTAGAGACATGTTTAGAATTTACGTTTCATTGCTGGTTTTCTTTTTTTCCACAGAAGTCTTTTAAAGGAGTCAGAGGGGTGACTGCGTAGGAGAGGGAAGACCTCAGACCAGAGCTTTAACGACATAAAACAGACCGTACAGTAACATCCAGTACCATCCTCGAAGAGACCCGGCTGAAGAAGAGGTCTCGGAGGAGAAGAGTTCCCATTAAAACACAGGAAACACCTGAAAACGCTCCCAGGCTCCCACACACACACTCACAGGTAGTTTACGGAACTCCCAAGCTCCCTCACATTCCTCAAAGGTAGATCATTTCCTCTTGAAGGACAACAATCAACCAATCAGCCAATCAGGATGTCTCGTTGGGGCCGTAAGGATGTGAAGAAGACTCCTGAGGTGATCAGGACGGTAACAGAGGGGCTGAAGTCTCTGTACCGTCAGAAGCTCCTCCCCCTGGAGCAGTACTACGGTTTCCATGACTTCCACTCCCCCTCTCTGGAGGACGCAGACTTTGACAACAAACCCATGGTGTTGGTGGTGGGGCAGTACTCCACTGGCAAGACTACGTTCATCAAGTAAGATATTATACACAGTAAGATATTATACACAGTAAGATATTATACACAGTAAGATATTATACACAGTAAGATATTATACACAGTAAGATATTATACACAGTAAGATATTATAAACCCATGGTGCTGGTGGTGGGGCAGTACTCCACTGGCAAGACTACGTTCATCAAGTAAGATATTATACACAGTAAGATATTATACACAGTAAGATATTATACACAGTAAGGCTTATATTCAGTAAGATATTATAACAGTAAGATATTATACACAGTAAGATATTATACACAGTAACGTTTACATGCAGTAAGATATTATACACAGTAAGGCTTATATTCAGTAAGATATTATACACAGTAAGATATACGCAGTAAGATATACGCAGTAAGATATACACAGTAAGATATACACAGTAAGATATACACAGTAAGATATTATACGCGGTAAGATATTATACGCGGTAAGATATTATACGCGGTAAGATATCATACACTAATGTTTATATACAGTGCCTTCAGAGAGTATTCACACCCATTGACTTTATCCACATTTTGTTGTGTTACAGCCTGATTACATTGAGATTTATTTTGCTATTGGCCTACACACAATACCCTATAATGTTGAAGTGAAATTATGTTTTGTAGAATTGTTTTGTTTATTAATAATAAAAAAATGAAAAGCAGAAGCCACGCGTCCTTCCTAACTCAGTTGCCTGAGAGGATGGAAATCGCTCAGGGATTTCACCATGAGGCCAATGGTGATTTTAAACCAGTTACATAGTTAAATGGCTGTAATAGGAGAACTGAGGATGGATCAACAACATTGTAGTTACTCCACAATACTAACCTAAATGACAGAGTGAAAAGAAGGAAGCCTGTACAGAATACAAATATTCCAAAACAATCATCCTGTTGGCAACAAGGCACTAACCTAAAACTGCAAAAAATGTGGCAATTTATGTCCTGAATACAAAGTGTTATGTTTGGGGCAAATCCAACACAACACATCACTGAGTACCAGTCTTTATATTTTCAAGCATGGTGGCGGCTGCATCATGTTATGGGTATGCTTGTCAGTGGCAAGGACTAGGATAAAAAGAAAATGAATAGCGCTAAGCACAGGCAAAGTCCTAGAGCAAAACCTGGTTCAGTCTGCTTTCCAACAGACACTGGGAGACGAATTCACCTTTCAGCAGGACAATAACCTAAAACACAAGGCCAAATTACACTGGAGTTGATTACCAAGACGGCAGTGAATGTTCTGACGGGCCTAGTTACAGTTTTGACTTCAATCAGCATGAAAATGGCTGTCTAGCAATGATCAACAACCAACTTGACAGAGCTGAAATAATTATTTTTAAGAAAAATGTGCAAATATTGTACAGTCCAGGTGTGCAAAGCTCTTAGAGACTCACCCAGAAAGACACACAGATGTAATCACTCTTAGAGACTTACCCAGAAAGACTCACAGCTCTTAGAGACTCACCCAGAAAGACTCTCAGCTGTAATCGCTCTTAGAGACTCACCCAGAAAGACTCACAGCTGTAATCGCTCTTAGAGACTTACCCAGAAAGACTCACAGCTGTAATCGCTCTTAGACTTACCCAGAAAGACTCTCAGCTGTAATCACTCTTAGAGACTTACCCAGAAAGACTCTCAGCTGTAATCACTCTTAGAGACTTACCCAGAAAGACTCTCAGCTGTAATCACTCTTAGAGACTTACCCAGAAAGACTCTCAGCTGTAATCACTCTTAGAGACTTACCCAGAAAGACTCACAGCTGTAATCGCTCTTAGAGACCTACCCAGAAAGACTCTCAGCTGGAATCACTCTTAGAGACTTAACCAGAAAGACTCACAGCTGTAATCGCTCTTAGAGACTTACCCAGAAAGACTCTCAGCTGTAATCACTCTTAGAGACTTACCCAGAAAGACTCACAGCTGTAATCGCTCTTAGAGACTTACCCAGAAAGACTCTCAGCTGGAATCACTCTTAGAGACTTACCCAGAAAGACTCACAGCTGTAATCGCTCTTAGAGACTTACCCAGAAAGACTCTCAGCTGTAATCACTCTTAGAGACTTACCCAGAAAGACTCACAGCTGTAATCGCTCTTAGAGACTTACCCAGAAAGACTCACAGCTGGAATCACTCTTAGAGACTTACCCAGAAAGACTCACAGCTGGAATCACTCTTAGAGACTTACCCAGAAAGACTCACAGCTGGAATCACTCTTAGAGACTTACCCAGAAAGACTCACAGCTGGAATCACTCTTAGAGACTTACCCAGAAAGACTCACAGCTGGAATCACTCTTATAGACTTACCCAGAAAGACTCACAGCTGTAATCGCTCTTAGAGACTTACCCAGAAAGACTCACAGCTCTTAGACTTACCCAGAAAGACTCTCAGCTCTTAGAGACTTACCCAGAAAGACTCTCAACTCTTAGAGACTTACCCAGAAAGACTCACAGCTGGAATCACTCTTAGAGACTTACCCAGAAAGACTCACAGCTGGAATCACTCTTAGAGACTTACCCAGAAAGACTCACAGCTGGAATCACTCTTATAGACTTACCCAGAAAGACTCACAGCTGTAATCGCTCTTAGAGACTTACCCAGAAAGACTCACAGCTCTTAGACTTACCCAGAAAGACTCTCAGCTCTTAGAGACTTACCCAGAAAGACTCTCAACTCTTAGAGACTTACCCAGAAAGACTCACAGCTGGAATCACTCTTAGAGACTTACCCAGAAAGACTCACAGCTGGAATCACTCTTAGAGACTTACCCAGAAAGACTCACAGCTGGAATCACTCTTATAGACTTACCCAGAAAGACTCACAGCTGTAATCGCTCTTAGAGACTTACCCAGAAAGACTCACAGCTCTTAGACTTACCCAGAAAGACTCTCAGCTCTTAGAGACTTACCCAGAAAGACTCTTAGCTCTTAGAGACTTACCCAGAAAGACTCTTAGCTGCAGTCGCTGCCAAAGGAGATTCTAACATGTATTTAATTATGTAAATAAAATATTGCTGTATCTTCAATACATTTGCAAAAAGGTATAAAAACATGTTTTTCACTTTATCATTCATTATGGGGTATTGTGTGTAGATGGGTGAGAAAGAAAATCAATTTGATCCGTTTTGAATTCAGGGCTGTAACACAACAAAATGTGGAATAAGTGAAAGGGGTATGAATACTTTGTGAAGGCCCAGTACAGACAGATTAACCTGTAGTCCATGGTGCTGGTGGTGGGGCAGTAGTCAACTGGCAAGACTACCATTAGCAAGTAAGACTTTTTCCAGATTATACTGTAGGTAGGGACAGGAGTTGCTCCTGAACTACTCTAAACCAGCTTTTATAAACGATAGGAAGGGCCTCAGTCTCCTATGACTGACTCTAGCTACCTGGGCCCTACTGACGTAGTACTGCAGATGTAGTACTGCAGATGTAGTACTGCACATCATATCGTATGTCGTCCTGATATACTGCTCATATTCATTCTGACCTGGTGACCCTTTGTTGTGTGTAACAGGTATCTGACCTGGTGACCTGTTGTTGTGTGTGTATATCAGGTATCTGACCTGGTGACCTGTTGTTGTGTGTAACAGGTATCTGACCTGGTGACCTGTTGTTGTGTGTAACAGGTATCTGACCTGGTGACCTGTTGTTGTGTGTGTATATCAGGTATCTGACCTGGTGACCCGTTGTTGTGTGTAACAGGTATCTGTTGGAGCAGGATATCCCAGGAAGCAGGATAGGGCCAGAGCCTACCACCGACTGTTTCACAGCCATCATGCACGGTGAGGTAGAGGGGGTGATCCCGGGCAACGCTCTCATCGTCGACCCCAACAAACCTTTTCGCAAGCTCAACCCCTTCGGAAACACCTTCCTCAACAGGTGAGTACAGAGGCGGAATCCAGAATGCACAACGTCGTGTTTTAGAATGTTCTAGAATGGCCTGTCTGAAGGGAGGGGGTTTGAGGAGGGGAGAGAAAGAAGTGTGTTAGTTTTTTTTTTTGCTCTGTGGAATTTCAAGTGTCCGTGCCAAATTTCAGAGCTGGGAGGGACTTGCCTTATTTGTGGAAAAATGGAGAAAGGGAGTGATATCTCTGTAGAGAGGGAGAGGGTGGGGGAGAGGTAGTGTACTCAGATATGAGCTGCTATGTGCTCCAGTTCAAAGGCATGGTTAGAGGGCCCCAAAGAGCCACAGCCATGCAGGACTAACTAACAGATGATGTCACAGACATGGCAGGACCAGGGTAAAGCAGAGCAGACTGGCTGGGCTGAATCACCCTGAGGTATTTTCCACTGCTCTGGTGTGTTTATCCTGTTGTCTGGGATACCCTTGTTCACGGGATTTCCTTCTATTGAGGCGAGCTGGCCTTACTGTTTATGGAACATGGTTTGCTGTAATACTGAAGCCACATCAACTGTAGGAGTTGAACACTACAATTATGGGTAGAAAAGATACAGTAGATGTAACCTTTAGGCACAGATCTGGGACCAGCCTACACTCCAAAAATCCTAAGCACAACCATCAGGCTAGATCTAGCTACCACAACGTTCTGACGCACAAATTACAAAGATCTCGCGTTCTCTCTCGCTCTCTCTCTCTCTCGCTCTCTCTCTCTCCCGCACTCTCTCTCTCGCTCTCTCTCGCGCTCTCTCTCTCTCTCTCTCTCACTCTCTCTCTCTCGCTCCCCCCCCCCCCCCCCCCTTGGCGGGGTGTGTTTGCGTCGGTCCTTCCTGTCTGGTGAAGCCCTGGTTAAAGCCATCTGAATCAGGAAGTAGCGGTGTTGTTGTTAACGATCATTAGCAGGTCATATTGTTGAGGCTATGACACTGGAGACCGTTTTCCTTCAGGAAGCCCAGAGCATTGAGAGTCCTGCTTCAACACAATGGGTTCTGGGAAGGGAGTAGTCCGACACAGTAGCACAATGAGTCCCGCTCTCAACTCAGGATCTGGTTCCTAGATCGCCTTTAGCTGTTACCTTGACTGTGCAGAGAGATTAGTGCTTTCTAAATTATTATTATCATGGTTAAAGATTTCGGTTTTGATTATGTTTTTAGACACATAATAAAGCTCCCCAGACCCTCCTGGAGCCGGTAACACAGGTGAGGAGTCTGCTGAGCGATTAGTCCATTTTTATTGAGTAATAATAAATAAATCATTAAAAAAACATGAATTGCATTGTGGGTTAAATGTTGTAACACATAATAACACAATAAGTCCCATGATGGCAGTAACTGTCCATTACTGTTTATCATTTATCAACCGTCATTTATTCACTCTACTTTAATAACACATTTCAGTTGTTGTGTATATTACACAAGTTTTGTGTAATATATATATATATACACTGCTCAAAAAAATAAAGGGAACACATCCTAGATCTGAATGAATGAAAACCCAGGGCCAACCGCACCAGCATATGGTCTCACAAGGGGTCTGAGGATCTCATCTCGGTACCTAATGGCAGTCAGGCTACCTCTGGCGAGCACATGGAGGGCTGTGCGGCCCCCCAAAGAAATGCCACCCCACACCATGACTGACCCACCGCCAAACCGGTCAGGCTGGAGGATGTTGCAGGCAGCAGAACGTTCTCCACGGCCTCTCCAGACTGTCACATCTGTCACGTGCTCAGTGTAACCTGCTTTCATCTGTGAAGAGCACAGGGCGCCAGTGGCGAATTTGCCAATCTTGGTGTTCTCTGGCAAATGCCAAACGTCCTGCACAGTGTTGGGCTGTAAGCACAACCCCCACCTGTGGACGTCGGGCCCTCATACCACCCTCATGGAGTCTGTTTCTGACCGTTTGAGCAGACACATGCACATTTGTGGCCTGCTGGAGGTCATTTTGCAGGGCTCTGGCAGTGCTCCTCCTTGCACAAAGGCGGAGGGAGCGGTCCTGCTGCTGGGTTGTTGCCCTCCTACGGCCTCCTCCACGTCTCCTGATGTACTGGCCTGTCTCCTGGTAGCACCTCCATGCTCTGGACACTACGCTGACAGACACAGCAAACCTTCTTGCCACAGCTCGCATTGATGTGCCATCCTGGATGAGCTGCACTACTCTACAACCCACTTGTGTGGGTTGTAGACTCCGTCTCATGCTACCACTAGAGTGAAAGCACCGCCAGCATTCAAAAGTGACCAAAACATCAGCCAGGAAGCAAAGGAACTGAGAAGTGGTTTGTGGTCACCACCTGCAGAACCACTCCTTTATTGGGGGTGTCTTGCTAATTGCCTATAATTTCCACCTGTTGTCTATTCCATTTGCACAACAGCATGTGACATTTATTGTCAATCAGTGTTGCTTCCTAAGTGGACAGTTTGATTTCACAGAAGTGTGATTGACTTGGAGTTACATTGTGTTGTTTAAGTGTTCCCTTTATTTTTTTGAGCAGTGTATATATATACTACTGTATATATATTACAATCTATACTACTATATATAATATATATTACATTAGTTTTATATATAATATATTACATTAGTTTTTTATATATATATATATATTACATTCGTTTTATATATAATATATTACATTAGTTTTATATATAATATATTACATTAGTTTTATATATAATATATTACATTAGTTGGAGACTTTTATGTCCCTCACCAACTTTAAACATCTGCTATCTGAGCAGCTAACCGATCGCTGCAGCTGTACATAGTCTATCGGTAAATAGCCCACCCAATTTTACCTACCTCATCCCCATACTGTTTATATTTATTTACTTTTCTGCTCTTTTGCACACCAGTATCTCTACCTCTACCTGGACATGACCATCTGATCATTTATCACTCCAGTGTTAATCTGCTAAATTGTAATTATTCGCCTACCTCCTCATGCCTTTTGCACACATTGTATATAGACTCCCCCTTTGTTTTCTACTGTGTTATTGACTTGTTAATTGTTTACTCCATGTGTAACTCTGTGTTGTCTGCTCATACTGCTATGCTTTATCTTGGCCAGGTCGCAGTTGTAAATGAGAACTTGTTCTCAACTAGCCACCTGGTTAAATAAAGGTGAAATAAAAATATATATTATAAAAGTTATATATATATAACATATTACATTAGTTATATATATAATATATTACATTAGTTATATATATATATATAATATATTACATTAGTTATATATATATATATAATATATTACATTAGTTTTATATATATATAATATATATATAATATATTACATTAGTTATATATATATATAATATATTACATTAGTTTTATATATATATAATATATATATAATATATTACATTAGTTATATATATATATAATATATATATAATATATTACATTAGTTTTATATATATATAATATATATATAATATATTACATAAGTGTTATATATATATATAATATATTACATTAGTTATATATATATATAATATATTACATTAGTTTTATATATATATAATATATATATAATATATTACATAAGTGTTATATATATATATATAATATATTACATTAGTTTTAGTTTTATATATAATATATTACATTAGTTATATATATATATAATATATTACATTAGTTTTATATATATATAATATATATATAATATATTACATTAGTTATATATATATATAATATATTACATTAGTTATATATATATATAATATATTACATTAGTTTTATATATATATAATATATATATAATATATTACATAAGTGTTATATATATATATATAATATATTACATTAGTTATATATATATATAATATATTACATTAGTTTTATATATATATAATATATATATAATATATTACATAAGTGTTATATATATATATATAATATATTACATTAGTTTTAGTTTTATATATAATATATTACATTAGTTATATACTATATATATATATAGTTTTATTTTATGACTTTATTATTTAATTCCAAGTCATCATCTCATCTCTATAGAGCTGCTGTCTTCTGTCTGACAACATCACCATTTGACTATTTGTTCAAAGTAAATAAGGCTTTATAACTGCTGAATACCAACTATCAATCACTTAGATCACGTATTTTCAGGTAGAGATACCTAGTGAAGATAACTGCTCTGTATCCCTCTCCATCGCACCTTCTTCATTTTTCTCTCTCGTCTCCGCGCCCCCACACAGACCGGACATATAGGCAGGCGCACAATGGATTATGGTCATTGTAGTTAATTACCACGTTTTCTACGCTAAACTATGTAGATTATTGACCTGTTGGAAACTACAACTCCCTACTACATCACACAGTTCAGCCTTGATCTGGTGTATCTTTAGAGAAGCTGTGCATTAAGCTCAAACATTTTTTTGGGGGGTGGGGGGGAGGTTAATCGCTCAGCATCCTCCATTATCCACATTCATTCCATTGCTGTTAACTGATGGAGCGGTATTTAGTGGAATGTTTGGAAAGCTGCCCTGACCTGAGGAGAACCTGAGGAGAACCTGTAGGTAAATTATAGATGCTAGATGCTCCTCTAACTGTTCCATGTTATGTTATTGTGTTATGGTGTTATGTTATTGTTTTATGTTATTGTGTTATGGTGTTATGTTATTGTTTTATGTTATTGTGTTATGGTGTTATGTTATTGTTTTATGGTGTTATGTTATTGTGTTATGGTGTTATGTTATTGTGTTATGTTATTGTTTTATGGTGTTATGTTATTGTTTTGCAGTGGCTGGTCAAAGTATTCACCCAAAGTATTCACCCAAAGTATTAATTGTTGCCTTACAACCTGGAATTAAAATATAAACCCCACAAAATCTATAATTTGATTTACACAACATGCCTACCACTTTGAAGATGCAAAATGTTTTATTGTGTAACAAACAAGAAATAAGACAAAAAAAACAGAACTTGAGTGTGCATAACTATTCACCTCCCTCAACACTTTGTAGAGCCAGCTTTTGCAGCAATTACAGCTTTAAGTCTCTTGGGGTATGTCTCCATAAGCTTGGCACATCTAGCCACTGGGATTTTTGCCCATTCTTCAAGCAAAACTGTTCCAGCTCCTTCAAGTTGGATGGGTTCTGCTGGTGTACATCAATCTTTAAGTCATACCACAGATTCTCAATTGGATTGGAGGTCTGGGCTTTGACTAGGCCATACCAAGACATTTCAATGTTTCCCCTTAAACCACTCTAGGGTTGCTATAGCAGTATGCTTAGGGCCATTGTCCTGCTGGAAGGTGAACCTCTGTCCCAGTCTCAAATCTCTGGATGAGTGAAACAGGTTTCCCTCAAGAATTTCCCTGTATTTAGCACCATCCATAATTTCTTCAATTTTGATCAGTCCCTGCAGATGAAAAACATCCCCAGGGCATGATGCTTCCACCACCATAATTCACTGTGGGGATGGGATTCTCGGGGTGAGGAGGGGTGTTGGGTTTGTTTTTCTTGATGGACAAAAAGCTACATTTTAGTCTCATATGACCAGAGTAACTTCTTCCATATGTTTGGGGAGTCTCCAACATGTGTTTGCTTATTTTTTCTTTAAGCAATGGCTTTTTTCTGGCCATAAAACTCTGTGGAGTGTACGGCTTAAAGTGGTCCTATGGACAGATACTCCAATCTCCGCTGTGGAGCTTTGCAGCTCCTTCAGGGTTATCTTTGGTCTCTAAGTTGCCTCTTTGATTAATGCCCTCCTTGCCTGGTCCATGAGTTTTGGTGGGCAGCCCTCTCTTGGCAGGTTTGTTGTGGTGCCATAACCCAACCCTGATCTGTACTTCTCCACAACTTCGTCCCTGACCTGTTTGGAGAGCTCCTTGGTCTTCATGGTGCCGCTTGCTTGGTGGTTCCCATTGCTTAGTGGTGTTGCAGACTCTGGGGCCTTTCAGAACAGGTGTATATATACAGAGATCATGTGACAGATCATGTGACACTTAGATGCACACAGGTGGACTTTATTTGGGGCGGCAGGGTAGCCTAGTGGTTCGACTTGTAACCGGAAGGTTGCAAGTTCAAACCCCCGAGCTGACAAGGTACAAATCTGTCGTTCTGCCCCTGAACAAGGTAGTTAACCCACTGTTCCTAGGCCGTCATTGAAAATAAGAATTTGTTCTTAACTGACTTGCCTGGTTAAATAAAGGTCAAATAAAATAAATGTAACTAATTATGTGACTTCTGAAGGTAATTGGTTGCACCAGATCTTATTTAGGGGCTTCATAGCAGAGGGGGTTAAAACAAATGACCGCACCACTTTTCAGTTTTACATTTAATTAATTTTTTTTAAACAAGTACTTTTTTTCATTTCACTTCAACAATTTGGACTATTGTGTTTGTCCATTACATGCAATCCAAAATAAACATCCATTTAAATGACAGGTTGTAAAGCAACGAAATAGGAAAATCGCTGAGGGGGATGAGTTGACTTTTGCAAGGCACTGTATGACTGTTGTGTCATGTCCCTCCCCCTTCTCTGCTGTTGCGTGATAGGTTCCAGTGTGCCCAGCTGCCCAATCAGGTCTTGGAGAGCATCAGCATCATCGACACACCGGGGATCCTGTCAGGAGCGAAGCAGAGGGTGAGCCGAGGTAAGAAGAGGTGGAGGTTGGGGGGAGTGGACAGGACAAGGAGAGGAGGAGGTAGGGGGGAGTGGACAGGACAAGGAGAGGAGGAGGTAGTGGACAGGACAAGGAGAGGAGGAGGTAGGGGGGAGTGGACAGGACAAGGAGAGGAGGAGGTAAGGGGGAGTGGACAGGACAAGGAGAGGAGGAGGTAGGGGGTAGTGGACAGGACAAGGAGAGGAGGAGGTTGGGGGGACCAGACAGGACAATGTGAGGTGGAGGTAGGGGGTTACAGACACACCTGGTCTGGTCCCTCATCTGTCATGGTCAGCTAAAACAACTACTTCCTCCCTCCTGACCTGGCTAACCGATGTGACCGACCTCCATGCACTGAGGCAAGGAGACAAGGATATAGGGTGACAAGGATATAGGGTGACAAGGATATACGGTGAAAAGGAGACAAGGACATAGGTGACAAGGATATAGGGTAGTGTGTGGGTGAAAACATGCTTTGGTGATGAAATTGAGCTGCCTTATGTTATAGAAGAGATTTTACCAAGACAAATATGATTACTTATGTTCTGAATCGTTCTTTCTCTACCATATCATTAACATTCTATCTGGGAAGTCGGATTTCGTAACCTCATTACATTCAACAATAAGCAGCGATCTCTGTTGACATAGCTGTGCCACTTCTTGCCGTAACTTTTGAGGATTTTACATGTTGGGGTGGTCTTCTGCAAAGCTGTTTCCGCGGGTTGTGAAAAACAAAATGAACATGACACAAGCCCAATTAAATGTTAAAAGCTCCATTGAAGTTTCACAGATACGCTTGTTTTTCTGAGAAATCTTTGAAAAATAACAGGAATTTGAAAATATTAAAGAACTTAAACTAAAAGATACTAAAATATGAAAATACTACGTCGTGTCTGAAAATCGATCTCACCTCTATATTGTTTTTTTTGTCCTCTGGATATAAGAAGAAAGATGAGAGTTGGACAGTGAGTCTGTCAGTTAGCCTTCATTCTCTCACAGCATCCAACCTCGCTGACACAACCCACTGGGCACAGACATCAGTTCAACGTCTGGTTTTCATTTACATTTGGTTGAGTTGTCAACTAACCAACTAACGTGAAATCAACAACAAATGTCACCATATCAATGGATTTAGGTTGAATTTGGGTAAATAAAAGACTAAATGCCTTTTACAATTATGACTTTTTGCAAATCTAATCAGTTTTCCACTTTGATTCAACGTTATTATATTAATGTTTTTGGTTGAAATGAAGCGATTCAACCAGTTTGGCCTCCATTGATTTGGCCATCCTACAAGGGTAAAAACTACAATAAGTTTTGAACAGATAATGACTGAGACATGAGGGTTGGAGAATTGGTTTTCTTAGAGGGGTATCTACACAACCCAAATTGTCAAAAGATGCGTTTTTGATTGGACACCCCAAGGATACAAGTAGACAAGGATACAGGGTGACGAGGATACAAGGAGACGAGGATACAGTGGGAACGAGGATATAGGTGAACGAGGATACAGGGGAACGAGGATACAGGGGAACGAGGATACAGGGGGACGAGGATACAGGGGGGCGAGGATACAGAGGGACGAGGATACAGGGGGACGAGGATACAGAGGGACCCTGGCGAGTTCTTCAGATTCCTCCACCACGTCTTGGAAGGAACACACACAAAGATGTTTATTTTATTTAACCAGGTAGGCTAGTTGAGAACAAGTTCTCATTTGCAACTGCGACCTGGCCACGATAAAGCATAGCAGTGTGAACAGACAACACAGAGTTACACATGGAGTAAACAATTAACAAGTCAATAACACAGTAGAAAAAAAAGAGAGTCTATATACATTGTGTGCAAAAGGCATGAGGAGGTAGGCGAATAATTACAATTATGCAGATTAACACTGGAGTGATAAATGATCAGATGGTCATGTCCAGGTAGAGATATTGGTGTGCAAAAGAGCAGAAAAGTAAATAAATATAAACAGTATGGGGATGAGGTAGGTAAAATTGGGTGGGCTATTTACCGATAGACTAGATAAATACAGGAAAGAGGTTTTGAGCGTGAAGCCTCGTGAATCTGTCTCTCACTCCTTAAATTCCCTCCCTTTCCATCCTAATACCGTGTCACCGTTCATGGGGCATGAGTAACTATAACAACATTAAGTATGATGACGGTGGAACAACAGAAGAGACGAAGCCTTGTGGAAAATATGAGGGCAGGTCAATGCCTCCAGTGTTATGACCTTACTACATTCCAACCTATCAGTTAGGAGAGCTTTCTGCTCAAGGTCCTGTTGGAGTCACATCGTAACGCATGTACGGCAGATACTGGAGAGGAAACTGTATCAGTTAGAGGAATGTGAGGAACGAAGTACTCATCAGAGAAAGAGAGAGAGAGGACTCATCAGAGAGAGAAGAGAGAGAGGACTCATCAGAGACAGAAAAGAGAGGACTGATCAGAGAGAAGAGGACTCATCAGAGAAAGAGACAGAAGAGAGAGGACAGAGATGTGAAGGGTCTGTGTAGCCCTATTCCCCTCTCCTCTGTGTGTGTGTGTGTGTGCTCTAAAACCAACTATATGGGAGTGCTTCAACATGTCTTTATGGACTTTTATTTATCCTGTTTTTTCTCATTGAGATAACATCTCTTTTCCAAGAGAGACCTGTCAAGCATGTGTTTTGTGCTCATGTGTTTTGTGCTCAGCGTGTTGCAAATCTAGAAATGTAACACCCTCATCTCCTTTTCACTGTTTCACTATTAATACTCTGACAGACTCCTCGTGTCCCGTCTCTCCCCTGACCTCTGACCCCTAACCCTCTCTTCAGGCTATGACTTCCCAGCGGTGCTACGTTGGTTTGCGGAGCGCGTTGACCGCATCATCCTCCTGTTCGACGCCCACAAGTTGGAGATCAGTGATGAGTTCTCCGAGGCCATCGGAGCGCTGCGTGGTAACGAGGACAAACTGCGTGTCGTCCTGAACAAGGCTGACATGGTGGGAACACAACAGCTGATGAGGATCTACGGAGCTCTAATGTGGTCTCTGGGCAAGGTGAGAGGAGACCTTTACTCATCGCCAAGGGAAATGTTGTCATTCTACAGCTAGTGAAACAATAAACAATTACTAGAAAATAAATATTATTGTGGGGGGTGATATGCATTGGTTGAAGCCCATTGGTTGAAGCTCATTGGTTGAAGCTCATTGGTAAATTCAAATCTCCCTACCATCATATATAATATGCCACCAATGTAGATGAAAAGTTCCAAATCAACTTGATTGGAGATACACAACACACTCCTCGCCTCTCGTCATGAGCCGTAGTTAACGAGAACCACACAGATTTTTATCAGGGTCTTTAGCATGAGGAAAAACATATAATGTCTTGCCCCAGCCTAGCTCAATGTCTTGGCGGTTCGATAAGAACCGTTACTACAGCGTCCATAAAAAACAGCGCTAGAAGCTAGCTAACACCAGTCAGATTAGAGGCAAGCTACAAGCAAAAGAAACTAGCTATATTTTGCTATGGAAGGTTTTTCACATGGCTGAAGTCACCGGAAGATAAACTGTTGGCCTTGACACTTGGGTGTGAATCATCACAAACAACTAGCGTTAGCACGTAATGTTAGATAACTAGCGTTAGCCCGTAATGTTAGCTAACTAACGTTAGCCCGTAATGTTAGATAACTAGCGTTAGCCCGTAATGTTAGCTAACTAGCGTTAGCCCGTAATGTTAGCTAACTAACGTTAGCATGTAAAGCAGTTAGGCGTGTGTATAACACTTTGTGATCCAATTGATTGATATTATTGATATGATTAACAGGTGTTCAACACTCCAGAGGTCTTGAGGGTGTATATCGGGTCGTTCTGGTCCGAGCCGCTGCTGGTGCCTGATAACCGTCGTCTGTTTGAGCTGGAAGAGGAAGATCTGTTTAGTGACATCCAGAACCTTCCTCATAACGCAGCCCTCAGGAAACTCAACGACCTGGTGAAGAGGGCACGACTGGTCAGGGTAGGTTATCTCGCTCTCTCTCTAGAATTGTTTTAGAGAGAGAGAGAGAGAGATTGCTGAAGTTTTTCCACCCTCCCCTCTAATTCTCTCGCTCTACCCTTCGCTCTCTTTCTTTCTCTCTCCCCCTCTCTCCCTCCCCCACATCTCTCCCCCCCCTCAACCCTCTCTCTCCCTCTCACCCTCCCCCCTAATTCTCTCGCTCTACCCTTCGCTCTCTTTCTTTCTCTCTCCCCCTCTCTCTCTCCCTCCCCCACATCTCTCCCCCCCTCAACCCTCTCTCTCCCTCTCATCCTCCCCCCTAATTCTCTCGCTCTACCCTTCGCTCTCTTTCTTTCTCCCTCCCCCACCCTCCCCTCTAATTCTCTCGCTCTACCCTTCGCTCTCTTTCTTTCTCTCTCCCCCTCTCTCCCTCCCCCACATCTCCCCCCCTCAACCCTCTCTCTCCCTCTCACCCTCCCCCCTAATTCTCTCGCTCTACCCTTCGCTCTCTTTCTTTCTCTCTCCCCCTCTCTCTCTCCCTCCCCCACATCCCTCTCCCCCCCTCAACCCTCTCTCTCCCTCTCACCCTCCCCCTAATTCTCTCGCTCTACCCTTCGCTCTCTTTCTTTCTCCCTCCCCCACCCTCCCCTCTAATTCTCTCGCTCTACCCTTCGCTCTCTTTCTTTCTCTCTCCCCCTCTCTCTCCCTCCCCCACATCTCTCCCCCTTCCCTCAACCCTCTCTCTCCCTCTCACCCTCCCCCCTAATTCTCTCGCTCTACCCTTCGCTCTCTTTCTTTCTCCCTCCCCCACCCTCCCCTCTAATTCTCTCGCTTTCTCTCTCTCCCTCCCCCACATCCCTCTCCCCCCTCAACCCTCTCTCCCTCTCACCCTCCCCCCTAATTCTCTCGCTCTACCCTTCGCTCTCTTTCTTTCTCCCTCCCCCACCCTCCCCTCTAATTCTCTCACTCTACCCTTCGCTCTCTTTCTTTCTCTCCCCCCCCTCTCTCTCCCACCCCCCCCCTCTCTCCCTCCCCCACATCCCTCTCCCCCCACATCCCTCAACCCTCTCTCTCCCTCCCCCACATCCCTCTCCCCCCTCAACCCGCTCTCTCTCTCCCTGCCCCAACCCTCTCTCTCCTTCCCCCCACATCTCTCTCTCTCTCCCCCCCTCATCTCTCTCCCTCCAGGTGCATGCCCACATCATCAGCTATCTAAAGAAGGAAATGCCAACCTTCAGGAAGGACAAAATGAAGAAGAACCTGATCTACCAGCTTCCTGTCATCTTCTCCAAGATCCAGCTGCAGCACCATATCTCTGCTGGGGACTTCCCTGACTGCGCCAAGATGCAGGTCTGTTTAGCTTGTTTCTATTCCGGTTTGAATGTCCGACGCTGAAGTCTGGTAGTTCATCCTTCTGTAATATTTGCCAGATGATCGGCTAACTAGTGTGCTGTGGTCTCTGTTTCCCATCCAGGAGCAACTGTTGATCCATGACTTCACTAAGTTCAAGCCCCTGAAGCCGTCCCTGATGGCCGCTCTGGACGAGCTGCTGGCGTCCGACATCGCCAAGCTCATGCCCCTGCTACGCCAGGAGGAGATTGACGCGGGGGTGCAACCAGGGGTGCAGGGGGGGGCCTTCCTGGGAACCCGCGCCGGGCCCTTCGTGGAGAACGACCCATTCGGAGAGGTGGAGAATGGGGGGGAGGAAGGCGAGGAAGAGGGCGAGATGGCCTGGGTCGTGACCAAGGACAAGCCCAAATACGACGAGATCTTCTACAACCTGGCGCCCAACGAGGGCAAGCTGAGTGGCACCAAGGCCAAGGACTGGATGGTGAGCACCCGGCTGCCAAACTCCGTCCTGGGGAGGATCTGGAAGCTGTCGGATGTGGACCGGGATGGCATGCTGGATGACGAGGAGTTTGCCCTGGCCAGCCACCTGATCGAGGTGAAGTTAGAGGGGCATGGTCTGCCCCCTGAACTGCCCGCCCGTCTGGTGCCCCCTTCCAAGCGCAGAATGAAAGGATCGGATATATAGAGACTATTACATCAACCCACCCTGTGGAGCTGACAGTATAGCCCTCTGACGGCTGACACACACGCTACTGCCCCCCCCACGTTGTCCTCTTGTCTCCTTGTCTTTATGTCTGTCAGCCCCTGGGTGTATCTCGATAGTCTAAGTTAAGCCCCTGGGTGCATCTCGATAGTCTAAGGTAGCTTCCTCTGGTCTTTTCATCTCTGGTCTTCGAGAGGGAGACAGGAAGAAAAGGCTTGACAGAGGCGCGGAGATGAGACTCGAACCTCCCTCCCGTTGTCATTTGTGGTCTGGAGTCCTGTGTGTCTCCAGTCTGGTTCCTTTTCCGTAGTGCAGATGAAAGGAAAGGAAAGGAGGAAGGGGAGATACTTTATGCTATTGAAATGCACCCCAATTTAGTCTTACTGGATCATGTGTTTAGCTGAGCTGAGGTCAAATAAAGGCTAGTGGCCCACACTGCTCTACTCTATTATACTATATTATACTCTACTGCTCTACTCTATTATACTATATTATACTCTACTGCTCTACTATATTATACTCTACTTCTCTACTCTATTATACTAGATTATACTCTACTTCTCTACTCTATTATACTCTATTATACTCTACTTCTCTAATCTATTATACTATATTGTATGCTACTGTACTATGCCGATCTACTCTACTCTCCTTCACTCCACTCTACTCTACTCCACTACACTGTCCTACACTCTACTCTACTATACTCCACTCTCCTTCACTCCACTCTACTCCACTACACTCTCCTACACTCTACTCCACTACACTCTACTCTACTACACTCCTCTCCTTCACTCCACTCTACTCCACTCCACTGCACTCTCCTACACTCTACTCTACTACACTCCACTCTACTCCACTACTCCACTCTACTACACTCTACTATCCTACTACACTCTACTACACTACACTACACTATACCCCACTCTACTACACTCTACTCTACTACACTACTCCACTCCACTCTACTCCACTACTCCACTCTACTACACTCTACTATCCTACTACACTCTACTACACTACACTACACTTTACCCCACTCTACTACACTACACTCTACCACACTACTACACTCTACTCTACTACACTATTACACTATACTCTACTACACTCTACTCTACTACATTCTACTCTACTACATTCTACTCTACTACACTCTACTCCATTCTACTCTGCCACATCCTACTCTACTACATTCTACTCTACTACACTCCATTCTACTCTACTACATTCTACTCTACTCTACTACACTCTACTCCATTCTACTCTGCCACATTCTACTCTGCTACATTATACTATACTACACTCTACTAAATTCTACTATACTCCACTCTACTAAATTATACTATACTCCACTCTACTAAATTCCACTATATTCTACTCTACTACACTCCACTCTACTACATTCTACTCTACTCTACTCCATTCTACTACATTCTACTCTACTCTACTCCACTCTACTAAATTATACTCTACTACATTCTACTCTACTACACTCCACTCTACTAAATTATACTCTACTACACTCCACTCTACTACATTCTACTCCACTACATTCTACTCTACTACACTCCACTACATTCTACTCTACTCTACTCCACTCTACTACACTCCACTACATTCTACTCTACTACACTCCACTACTAAATTCTACTCTAATACATTCTACTCTACTACACTCCACTCTACTGAATTCTACTCTACTACATTCTACTCTACTACACTCCACTACATTCTACTCTACTCTACTCCACTCTACTACATTCTACTCTACTACACTCCACTACATTCTACTCTACTCTACTCCACTCTACTACACTCCACTACATTCTACTCTACTACACTCCACTACTAAATTCTACTCTAATACATTCTACTCTACTACACTCTACTCCACTCTACTAAATTCTACTCTACTCCACTCTACTCTGAACACTACTTTCTCCAAACTAGCAGAACTCCTTAACCACACATTCTCTTTCTAGAAGTCTTGCATGTGTATATGTTATATTCTCACACAGATGTTGTTATGTCAGAAACGACATTACATTATTATAAATCCTCACTATTTCACATCTACTGTTTAACTCAACATTCTTTGGATGACTGGGTCCACAGTGGCATCACTGACTGACAAGTCTACTGTTAATTACACACTGATACGATTACCGGTATACATGTATCTGACTTACTCCGTACTATATTTGACTTGCTTTTACATGGAGCTATTTAGCAGGGAGTGTTTAAACAAATATAAACAGACTACTCATATACACACTAATATGAGTACACTAATCTACACATGTATTTGATAGACAGCTGGTGCTATTAGCAACAGTGTGAAGCTTGTTTAGTCATCTCTCTGTCTGTCTGTAGGGGACTGGTCTAACCAGGGACAATACAGCATTTCTATAGTATAGTTTTACAGTAACGTGTCATCGTTTTACAGTAACGTGCCATCGTTTTACAGTAACGTGCCATAGTTTTACAGTAACGTGCCATCGTTTTACAGTAAAGTGCCATAGTTTTACTGTAACGTGCCATTGTTTTACAGTAACGTGCCATTGTTTTACAGTAACGTGCCATTGTTTTACAGTAACATGCCATCGTTTTACAGTAACATGCCATTGTTTAATAGTAACGTGCCATCGTTTTACAGTAACGTGCCATAGTTTTACAGTAACGTACCACAGTTTTACAGTAACTTGCCATTTTTCCTCGCATACTTTTTTCTTTCTCTCATGGCAAAAAAAGAATACATGTATTTTTTGATTCATTATATATATTTTTTTGCTGTTGATTTTTGTATGTACTGGACAAAGACCTGCCTTTGTTTGAAATGAATGTCACATGCTATGAGAACAGTGTTGTTCCCTAAAACAGTTTGGTTTGTTGATCTATTTTTACTGACTACTGTACACAGCTAGCTTCACCAACTGCTAACCATGTGTATTATTATAACTGCCTAATAAACGGTATGAACTGTGTTCTGATGACCTCCGATGACCTCTTGTTCAGAATGAAGAGGAGATGAAGTTGAATTCATCAGTGTTTAGAGACAGGAAAAAGAGATCCAAGTCAATCTGTGGATTAAATAGTAGATTAGACAACACTTTGACTAAGTGTGTAGCACGAGGCAAATAATTTTTTTTTCAATATCTGCCATGTGTGGAACAGTAGAATGTTAAGTGTTCTGGACACAAAACAGAATATGTATCTAGCCACATACAGAACATACCATATTTAGGCAACACAGTAAAAACTATATTTTATATTTCAAACAAGACATAGCAGTGGATGCAGGCTGATTCTCCTTTATAGCAACAGTATAATGTTCACTTGGTTCCTCAATGACAGTCAGATAAACAGTGAGTCACAGTGCTCCAGGCCAAAACCCCATACCACCATTTTCCAGTGGTACACTCACTCATTCTCTCCCGTTCTCCCTTAAACACAAACACGCCAAAAAAAAACGTATCCAAATCTCTCTCCAGCCTTCTAGTTCAAGCAGTTCCAGGTTTAACCAACCAACATACAGCACAGTAGATCATGAGGTATCATACTCTCTGTTTATACTCTGTTGAATTCTTTCTGGCGTAAGTGTCTCTAAAATGTGTGTTCGTGTGCGTGTGTGTAGTCTTTTAAGGTTTGCGGAGGGAGGGAGGCAGGGGGGGAGGGAGGGAGGGGTGGTCTGGTCTCCCTGCCTCTTTCACTCCTCCATGGAAAGAAATACAAATAAGAAACAGTCATTTCTTCCCCCGCTCTCTTTCCCTGTCTCCCCCTCTCTCCCCCCCTCTCGTTATCTTTCCCTCTCTCTCCCCCATCTCGTTCTCTCTCTCTCTCTCTCTCTCTCTCCTAGTGTACAGTGTGACTCACATGCTAGGAATGTGGTGGGCTGGCCCTAGAACTATTAATATCAGCTTTCCTGGGGTCCGCTAAGTTTCCTTGGGCTGCAGCTCAGCCTCTAGACACTACCTTTATTATAGGCATTAACAACATCCCCCTATTTGGACTTTTCCCTAGGAACAAGATGTTTAGGCCGTACCCATGACTTGCTGTGTGTGTGTGTGTGTGTGTGTCTTGGATGGGTTCTGGTCTGCTGCTACTAATTTCCACCAGACAGTTTCAAATAGACAAGATATGTCCAAGCCCTGTAGGAAATCTCTTCTTTGAATAACACACTAACCTTTTCCCAGATTTCCTAATCAGATCAACGGGCAATTCTGCTGACAGAACAGTGTTGCCTTTCCAACACAACAATAATGTGGAGCAAATGTCTTGACATTTCCTCATGAGCTGTTTCAAAACGATTTAGTTGCTCAAAAACATTTTCCACACACACACACACACACACACACACAAAAACATTCTACGTGGCATTCACATGGCGCCAAGACTACAGCATATGAGAACCATACAGAGTATGGAACACCCCCAAAGAACAGCCCACTAAACAGGGGTCTCCAACTACGTCATTGGGCGGATACATGGGGAATTCCTCACCAAGACGCCCCGTGAAGGATTAAAAGCATGGAAAGTCGACTTTGGATATATTTAACTTTGAATGAGCGCCATCTACTGGACATAAATATTTTTTGTAAAGATGTTTTCTATTTTTCAGAAGCACGACGATGTTACGTCGGCCTGTAGGAGGTATGAACGCACCATTTGCACTAGAATTCGAACGTAGAAGAAGAATAAGTTATTTTTTGCAATAGCAGAGAGGAAGAGGCGAAGCAAGAGGGTTTACACGGCCCAAAATCTGCCCAGGAAAATAAGATCACGAAGTGAGGAATTTTTGAATAGAGGTCAACGAGTGTCGAATTTGTTCAACAACTGTAATTGCTAATTTGCTACGCGAGGCTTATTTAATCGAATATAAATTTCGTAATTGTTAGGTTGTTACAAATGCACTGATTGAAGTGGACGCACGTGGTATTTCGCCATCTATGAAAAAAATAATTTATATCGGAGTTGTAGCTGTTGTTGACACACAAATATACATGTATTTGTTGATTCACCTTTTTTGTTGATTTTGTATGTGCTAGACAAAGAAGTGCTTTTGATTGAAATGAATGTCACATGCTATGAGAACAGTGTTGTTCCCTAAAACAGTTTGGTTTGTTTATCTTTGGTCAGTACAGGTGCATCAAAGCGGGGACCGAGAGACTGAAAAACAGCTTCTATCTCAAGGCCATCAGACTGTTAAACAGCCACCACTAACATTGAGCGGCTGCTGCCATACATGTAATACATGTATAACTCACCACTTTAAACAATGCCACTTAATATAATGTTTACATACCCTACATTATTCATCTCATATGTATATACTGTACTCGATTCCATCTACTGCATCTTTATGTAATACGTGTATCACTAGCCACTTTAAACAATGACACTTAATATAATGTTTACATACCCTACATTACCCATCTTATATGTATATACTGTACTCTATACCATCTACTGTATCTTGCCTATGCCGCTCTGTACCATCACTCATTCATATATCTTTATGTACATATTCTTTATCCCTTTACACTTGTGTGTGTAAGGTAGTAGTTGTGGAATTGTTAGGTTAGATTACTTGTTGGTTATTACTGCATTGTCGGAACTAGAAGCACAAGCATTTCGCTACACTCGCATTAACATCTGCTAACCATGTGTATGTGACAAATAAAATGTGGTTTGTTGATCTATTTTACTGACTACTGTACACAGCTAGCTTCACCAACTGCTAACCATGTGTATTATTATCACTGCCTAATAAACGGTATGAACTGTGTTCCGATGACCTCTTGTTCAGAATGAAGAGGAGATGAAGTTGAATTCATCAGTGTTTAGAGAAAGGAAAGAGATCCAAGTCAATCTGTGGATTAAATAGTAGCTAGACTATTTTGGGCTCCCGAGGCACTGCATCTCAGTGCAAGAGGCGTCACTACAGTCCTACTACAGAGGCGTCACTACAGTCCTTGGTTTGAATCCAGCCTGCATCCCATCCGGCCGTGATTGGGAGTCCCGTAGGGCGGTGCACAGTTGGCCCAGTGTCGTCGGGGTTTGGCCGTCATTGTAAATAAGAATTTGTCATTAACTGACTTGCCTAGCTAAATAAAGTTTACACACATACAAAATCTGCTCTTTCGTTGGCTTAAATGGTCCCACCCAGAGCAATATCTGGTTTGGCCATGTTTTAGAACGGCTGCCATGTTAGCACCTTTATTATCAACATTTTGGCGATGTATATCCGAGAATTCCCTATGAAATGAAGACTTAAAAACTAGCAAAACAGAGCAGCGAATTTAACAGATGTTTTTATTCGGGATAATGTGTATCCAAGTCCAAGGTGTTTCGGGGGTCAACAAATTGCATTTATACTTTCATCTGAACATCTTCATCGTTTTTTTTTTTTTAAACAATCCGAAATAAACAGCACAAGACTTGAAGTGTCAATTTATGACTTAGCAACGGCTATGTGAGAATGTGTCGATCTTGACAATATTCAGACAAGAAAATAAAAATGTTCGGGCAAAGTATTTCCATTGTTCGAGTGGTCACTTGACTATCTTGTCAATATAATCTATACTCTTTATCAACAGAGCTGTTTTACGACAGTCGCGTACCGTATTCAAAGCGTCCGGTGTCGTACATTTTGCAGAATCACCATGGCGTCTGTACTGAAAGAGACCGCGGGGCTATATGAAACATTGAAAACGGAATGGAACAAGAAAAATCCAAATCTGAACAAATGTGGAGAAATTTTGAGCAAGCTCAAGGTAAAAAACTATTACAATATTTAGTTTCTTCACCCTCGAACCTAAATTATACTGTATTTTGTCAATTAGCTAGTATTGCTAAGCTAACGTTAGCTAAGCTAACGTAACCAATTGTTTTTACAAAGATATCAACCGTCCGTTGCTATTTCTTTCTACAGATCTCGTTATTGGAGTTAAACTTCTTACCAACGACTGGAACTAAGCTCACCAAACAGCAGCTTATTTTAGCTCGTAAGTTACTAGTTATCACATCAAAATGCTAACTGGCAAACGTTCCTACAATGCGCTGCCTTTTCTGGCCCCAGGAAATATAACTTATTATTTAGTGTCAAATGTGGTTTTAAAATTATTTTTAAATATTTTAAATATAATGTCAGTAGCTTTTTACCTTCATGTTAGTCTGTAAATGTTAAAATATGTTTGATAGTTAAAATCCTGTTCACCAATATGCTAGCTCAGGTCTTGTTCACTCAGAGCTATGGTCAATTTAGGCTCAACATTTACAACCCTGCTATGTTTATGCACGTAACAAATTGGAAAATTGGACCCCAAATGTTTTAAGTGCCTGAGCTTGACCAATATGCTGATGTGGAAGTCAAACATGTACTTTTTCTGATTTTATATATATTCATTCAAAAGTTGAGGTCCGAATAGCACCTTACAGTTGGAATGACCCAGCTAACTCATAGCCTCTTCTCTCAGTGAGACCTGTAACAGTGCATTTACTTACAACACGATGGGGGCGAAGAAACAACGGAGCCCCGTTCATTTTCAATTGAGGGAATTGGAGGGACCTTTGGGTAATGCGAGGGAGGGAAAGCAGAAGATTATGGATACACTAACAAGATGCATGTCTCTTGGACCTAGGAGTGGGAGTCGTTGTCCACAAAGCGGCACAGTTGGGCTGTCTAGCTCTCGTCTATCCATTCTTTGGATTGGTGGAAACATCTTATTATTGTAATCCTTTTTTGAATATTCGCTGTGGGTTGTTGACGTCAACCGCCTGTATTGAAAGGAGAGATAATACTAACCTTATGCTCTGAATATGCATAGCTACTCTTGATATAGTGTTTTTTTTTAAGTGGCTGGGATGTCATGTCCTATCAGAACACTCATAACTTAAATATTATGAAACATCTATTAGAACAAATGAACCCCACGCAGCAAGTAAGCAATCTTTTTTTGTTAACCAAATTTGACACATTGACCTTATACAAAAATGCCTTGCTTGGTGGGTGAAACAATGAAAATACACCACCTGCTGGATGGAGACAGTTTTTCTGCTGAGTTGGGCCTCTTCTTCTCTGGGAAAGATTAACCGTATGTAAATATTCTGTGATATCACAAGGTTATTGACCAATCGAAGCTCAATGGAGCTTCCAGACCCTACCGGATTGGCTGTTTAATACCTAGCATTACCTAGCCTGCTTGCTAGCACCCACATGAGAGTGAAGTTGGAGTGGCCATCTGAATTATCATGTTACTTGGAAATGCACTAAAGTTACATATTGACCTCTCGTCGCCGACGGTGACATCCCGTACCCCGAAAACATATTTACCAGCCCTCCTGGTTGATCTATTTCCCAGAAACTTTTCTCATCACAAAGGCAAATCTATAAATCTGGAATGCCTTACCAGTCGTTTCGGGCTATACAACGTGTGAAAATGTATTTATATCCAACTTTTCCAGAGTTGACCGAATTCACATATTTCCCTAAAGGTGCATTGCCATCTTGGATCAGGCACTAATCTCTCATGGCAACCACAACAGAGTATAGGGACTAGGGAGTGAGCATCAGAAAATTGATGTAAACATTTTTTTATTTTGACCAGTGTTCACACATTCTATAGCCTGAAACAGGTCAACCAGAGAGCTGGTAAATATGTTTTCTGGGTACAGGATGTGGTCTTCAGCGACGGGAACTGTACAGGTCTCCCGGGGGCGACGAGGCTAACTACCTCATATTTTTGTTGTTATGTCTTCCTACACGCTTGTCAATTATTAAGGACTTTCCAGAGTCATTGCTCAGAATCAGCAGAATAATTTCGGTGTGTGATAACTTATTAAGATATCAGGGTTTGATCATATATCAACTGGATGACAACAGTGGCTAACAGATATGTCTACGTTGTTTCTCAGGTGATGTTCTGGAGATCGGGGCTCTGTGGGCTATCCTAAAGAAGGACATCCCTTCCTTTGAGAGATACATGGCCCAGCTCAAATGTTACTACTTTGATTACAAGTAATGTCACTTATTTTGTTTTCATGTTCAAAAATAATAGCTTAAATCTTTCTCGATATATTCCCAGAGCACCTCAACCTATGCTTGTTCAAACAACTAGATCAGTGTCTCACTTTCTCCCTCCGTCCAGGGATGAGTTGCCAGAGTCGGCCTACATGCACCAGCTACTGGGCCTGAATCTCCTCTTTCTGCTGTCCCAGAACCGCGTGTCAGAGTTCCACACAGAGCTGGAGAGGTTGACTGCTAAAGACATCCAGACCAACGTCTACATCCGCCACCCGGTCTCCTTAGAGCAGGTAACTGCTACTGCTTTCAGGCCCTCGTCATCTCCCCCGAGAAGAGTCATATTCTGGCCTTCGTTGACCTAGTTAAATGTCTTCAGCAGGAATTCAAATTTTCACCTTACAGATGTCTTCTTCATTTGTTCTTTTCTCATTTCTATCTTTGTTTATCTTTGTGGAGCCATTTAACTTCCATGTGTAGAACTGACTTGTAGAATGTCTCTTTTGAATTGTTTGTTTAACTTCCTGTCAGTACCTGATGGAGGGAAGTTACAACAAGGTGTTTCTGGCCAAAGGTAACATCCCTGCTGAGAGCTACACCTTCTTCATAGACATTCTGCTAGACACCATCCGGTAAGAGACAGCATGACATTGGATGAATGAATATTTTTGCCTGGATTGGATGCGTCATCCTGGTGGTCCGGTCAATGACACTGTGTGTTCCTTCTCTGTTTCAGCGATGAGATTGCTGGGTGCATAGAGAAGGCTTATAAACAGATTCAGTTCAACGAAGCTACCAGAGTCCTTTTCTTCTCCTCCCCAAACAACATGACAGAGTATGCCAACAAGGTTAGTTCATGTCTGTTTTACTCTGTTCTGTGCCCTACTGAACACTAGCCTGGTCCAAGATCTGTTTGACGAAGGACCATAGGAGTTGGCTTTACAGCACAAACAGATCTGGGACCAGGCTAACTGAACATGCTCCTGGATTTGACAGTATGGGCTATCCTTAGAACTTGAGTTTAGTCCCATCTCATATTAAAGTTGTCTGTGTTACAGCAGGGCTGGACCCAGAGCCTCTCGTCATATTAAAGTTGTCTGTGTTTACAGCGGGGCTGGACCCAGAGCCTCTCGTCATATTAAAGTTGTCTGTGTTTACAGCGGGGCTGGACCCAGAGCCTCTCGTCATATTAAAGTTGTCTGTGTTACAGCAGGGCTGGACCCAGAGCCTCTCGTCATATTAAAGTTGTCTGTGTTACAGCAGGGCTGGACCCAGAGCCTCTCGTCATATTAAAGTTTTCTGTGTTACAGCAGGGCTGGACCCAGAGCCTCTCGTCATATTAAAGTTGTCTGTGTTACAGCAGGGCTGGACCCAGAGCCTCTCGTCATATTAAAGTTGTCTGTGTTACAGCAGGGCTGGACCCAGAGCCTCTCGTCATATTAAAGTTGTCTGTGTTTACAGCGGGGCTGGACCCAGAGCCTCTCGTCATATTAAAGTTGTCTGTGTTTACAGCGGGGCTGGACCCAGAGCCTCTCGTCATATTAATGTTGTCTGTGTTTACAGCGGGGCTGGACCCAGAGCCTCTCGTCATATTAATGTTGTCTGTGTTTACAGCGGGGCTGGACCCAGAGCCTCTCGTCATATTAAAGTTGTCTGTGTTTACAGCGGGGCTGGACCCAGAGCCTCTCGTCATATTAAAGTTGTCTGTGTTTACAGCGGGGCTGGACCCAGAGCCTCTCGTCATATTAAAGTTGTCTGTGTTTACAGCGGGGCTGGACCCAGAGCCTCTCGTCATATTAAAGTTGTCTGTGTTTACAGCGGGGCTGGACCCAGAGCCTCTCGTCATATTAAAGTTGTCTGTGTTTACAGCGGGGCTGGACCCAGAGCCTCTCGTCATATTAAAGTTGTCTGTGTTTACAGCGGGGCTGGACCCAGAGCCTCTCGTCATATTAAAGTTGTCTGTGTTTACAGCGGGGCTGGACCCAGAGCCTCTCGTCATATTAAAGTTGTCTGTGTTTACAGCGGGGCTGGACCCAGAGCCTCTCGTCATATTAAAGTTGTCTGTGTTTACAGCGGGGCTGGACCCAGAGCCTCTCGTCATATTAAAGTTGTCTGTGTTTACAGCGGGGCTGGACCCAGAGCCTCTCGTCATATTAAAGTTGTCTGTGTTTACAGCGGGGCTGGACCCAGAGCCTCTCGTCATATTAAAGTTGTCTGTGTTTACAGCGGGGCTGGACCCAGAGCCTCTCGTCATATTAAAGTTGTCTGTGTTTACAGCGGGGCTGGACCCAGAGCCTCTCGTCATATTAAAGTTGTCTGTGTTTACAGCAGGGCTGGACCCAGAGCCTCTCGTCATATTAAAGTTGTCTGTGTTTACAGCGGGGCTGGACCCAGAGCCTCTCGTCATATTAAAGTTGTCTGTGTTTACAGCGGGGCTGGACCCAGAGCCTCTCGTCATATTAAAGTTGTCTGTGTTTACAGCGGGGCTGGACCCAGAGCCTCTCGTCATATTAAAGTTGTCTGTGTTTACAGCGGGGCTGGACCCAGAGCCTCTCGTCATATTAAAGTTGTCTGTGTTTACAGCGGGGCTGGACCCAGAGCCTCTCGTCATATTAAAGTTGTCTGTGTTTACAGCGGGGCTGGACCCAGAGCCTCTCGTCATATTAAAGTTGTCTGTGTTTACAGCGGGGCTGGACCCAGAGCCTCTCGTCATATTAAAGTTGTCTGTGTTTACAGCGGGGCTGGACCCAGAGCCTCTCGTCATATTAAAGTTGTCTGTGTTTACAGCGGGGCTGGACCCAGAGCCTCTCGTCATATTAAAGTTGTCTGTGTTTACAGCGGGGCTGGACCCAGAGCCTCTCGTCATATTAAAGTTGTCTGTGTTTACAGCGGGGCTGGACCCAGAGCCTCTCGTCATATTAAAGTTGTCTGTGTTTACAGCGGGGCTGGACCCAGAGCCTCTCGTCATATTAAAGTTGTCTGTGTTTACAGCAGGGCTGGACCCAGAGCCTCTCGTCATATTAAAGTTGTCTGTGTTTACAGCGGGGCTGGACCCAGAGCCTCTCGTCATATTAAAGTTGTCTGTGTTTACAGCAGGGCTGGACCCAGAGCCTCTCGTCATATTAAAGTTGTCTGTGTTTACAGCGGGGCTGGACCCAGAGCCTCTCGTCATATTAAAGTTGTCTGTGTTACAGCAGGGCTGGACCCAGAGCCTCTCGTCATATTAAAGTTGTCTGTGTTTACAGCGGGGCTGGACCCAGAGCCTCTCGTCATATTAAAGTTGTCTGTGTTTACAGCGGGGCTGGACCCAGAGCCTCTCGTCATATTAAAGTTGTCTGTGTTTACAGCGGGGCTGGACCCAGAGCCCAGATGGCTACTACTCGTTCAGTAGCCAACAGCAGAGGACAGAGGAAGTCAACATCCCCTCCACCGAGCTGGCTACGCAGGTCATCGAATATGCACGTCAGCTGGAGATGATTGTGTAGAGAGAGCGCCGTACTACAGAAGCTAGATATATTCATGACACAGACACATGCAAACATACAGTCCTCAAATGCTGACAGATTGTCAGACTGGTAGATTTTCCAACACTTTGTCATTCTGTACCACTCAACCTGCTTCTCACGGCGCTGATAAGAGACGAGGCAAGTTTATTATTTTTTTTACATCCTAGTCTGACAGTGTGTTTTACGCATCGCAGTAAAATGAACTGAAATAAAGTCATCACTTCACATCTAAGGTCAGTCTGTTCAGTGGCTCCTTGTCCACCTTTTCTAGGAGTTCCCCCGAGTTTAAAGATTGACGTGTTGGCACATTCTAATGTCCAAGTTTCTATTTACCCTGACTGCTTTGAGGAACGTTTTTGGAGAGTTTATGTCTAGGGAATAGGGTGTAATTTGCCATTTTCCTCTCAGTCCATTTACTAATTCATAGTGTGCTGTAGCATAGTGGCCAATACAGTGGTGGTCTTCCATATGTCTCTAAATGGTTGACGTCCTGCGTTATTACACCTGCTTATTTGGCTTCTCCTTGTCGTCTGAGGTATCATCTTCAAACTCTAGGGTTTTCAATGCCCTCCTGGCCTCGTCTCCTGGCAACTGACAAAGAGAATTGCTGTAAAAGTATTTGTTTAATGTCTTGCTCCACCTCCTCAATGGTTTGTAATCTAATTCATCTGGAAAATACGAATGTTTGTTTCTGAAAGATTATCAACATTTTTGACATTTTTAAAATAATAAAATCTTTTTGTTCCTGACTTATGGTCTACAGTGTAATTTTAATAGGTGACTTAACATGACTACTGTACTACTTGGTATAAATATTTCCTCCAGTATTTGTGAATGAATGTGTGTTGTCACTAGCGAGTCTCTCCTCTCTCTCTCTCAGCGCTAGGGAGGTGGCTAGGGTTGCCGTGGTGACCCAGGGGGGCTCACACAGGTAGTTCCTCCTCACGTTCAACCTGATGGGGGGAGAAGAGACAGGTTGTCTTTCTCCAACGGGGGGGGCGACTAGAAAGGATCAAGCTAGTATAGGAATGAAATAGGATATTTTCTTTCCTCTGTGACTTGGTGCCATAGCTTGACACATATCAATAGTGTTATATCACACACTACACTCACAAGGGGAATGAGATATCAAATGACGGAGCCAACGCTGTGTAGTTTGATAGGTAGCGAGGCTAAGGTTGAAGTGTGTTAGTGTGACTCACCACTTGGTGACGTTGGGTGGCAGCGCTGCGTTAGTGGCACGGTGCTGGCAGCGGGCCTGGCGCGAGCAGGACTTATCCACCGTGAACGGGTGCCAGGAGCCTGACGGGTAGGGAGGGCACTTGGGAGACGGGGGAGAGGCTGGTGGGATATCCTCAATTTGTTCCACTTTCTTGGTATCCTTTGTCTTCACCTTTTCTGCCCTCCTGGACTGAGCCATCGCTTGTGTCCGTTTCTTCCTGGACTGGGCGGGAGGAGCCTTGGCTGGGGTGTCTGGCGTGGGTTTTGAGTCTGAGGCTTGGGGTAGCTGGGTAGTGGGTATGTCAGCAGCAGTAGGAGTTTTAGGTGTGAAAGGGTTGATGCCACTGTACCACTCCTCAAAGGCTGCGTTTACCTCTGTAGGATCATCCACCTCCCTCACCTTACCGCCAAGTGTTGTAGACATGCTGAACTTGGAGAAGTCTACCACACCTTTGCCATCAGGATAATGGAACTCATTACAATACTTCTGATACCTGTCCATCAGCTGTGTTGCCTCGGCAACCATGGGCTCTGTAAAGGAGGGCAACTGGGCATTAGATGCGTACCAGTTAGTGTAGTGTGTCCTGGTGAATCCTGATGCTTCCATGATGCCCTCCTGCAGCAGCTGTGGACTTTTGCCCTCTGTTGAGGGTGTGACCTCTGGCTGTTTCTTGCCCTCTGTTGAGGGTTTGACCTCTGGCTGTTTCTTGCCCTCTGAGGGTTTGACCTCTGGCTGTTTCTTGCCCTCTGTAGTGGGTCTGGCTTCTGGCTGTCCTCTTGAGGGCTTCTGTCCCTGCTTGATGGTGATAGGGCCTCGATATTGGCTTGGTCCTGGTGTGAGGGGTCGTGGTGGGGGTTGAACTGGAGCTCGATGTGAAGCTCTGGGTGGCTCTGTCGAGAGGTGGTTCTCTCTGCTGCCCTCTGCTGGCTGAGCCCTGTATCTGTCCTCTCTGCTGTCCTCTGCTGGCTGAGCCCTGGACCTGTCCTCTCTGCTGTCCTCTGCTGGCTGAGCCCTGGACCTGTCCTCTCTGCTGCCCTCTGCTGGCTGGGCCCTGGACCTGTCCTCTCTGCTGCCCTCTGCTGGCTGGGCCCTGGACATGTCCTCTCTGCTGTCCTCTGCTGGCTGAGCCCTGTACCTGTCCTCTGCTGGCTGAGCCCTGGACCTGTCCTCTCTGCTGTCCTCTGCTGGCTGAGCCCTGGACCTGTCCTCTCTGCTGTCCTCTGCTGGCTGGGCCCTGGACCTGTCCTCTCTGCTGTCCTCTGCTGGCTGAGCCCTGGACCTGTCCTCTGCTGGCTGAGCCCTGGACTTGTCCTCTCTCATCTGCTTCAGCCTCAGTCTGGCAGCCTGGGCACGTCCGCTCACAGAGTTGGGAGTGAAGGTGAGCTGGCTGCTGCTTCCTGTCCCCGCTGGTTTACCGGTGATGCTCGTGGTGCAACTGGTCGAGGTGCTACCAGCGCCCTGAGCCTCAGGGGCTGCTTTAGTCTGAGGTTGGGTTTTAGACCGTTTCTCTTTCTGGGTTTGTGCTGAAGGTGTGGTTGTCCCAAGAGAAAAGGACAAGTTGTTTGGGACAGATGAGGCAGCATTTGGGACGGGTGTTGCTAAAGTTCCAGGTGGTTTGTCTGGTTTGCTAGCAGGCTCTGGGTTGTTCTGTGGCTGGCATGCTGGCTGTATTGTCTGGGCAGTAGTGTTGAAGTTATAGTCTGATTTGGAGGTCTTGGCTTTCTGGGCCTTGGCCTCTCTGTGAGCAGGCTTGACTTTAGGCGTGGAAGTTTTGACAGCCTCGATGAAGGGGACTCCGTTCAGAGCTGCCCTGACTGACGCCTTCCTCAGTGGGCTGGGAGGGGGAGGCAGACTCTCCTGCTTCTTCACATACTCCATCCTGAGGAGGGAGAGGATCGGGGAACATGACAACCTGACTGACGCCTATAAACAAACCACACCAAAAATGCACAGTGGTCTAAAGTACTTACGTAAAAAATACTTTAAAAGTACTACTTAAGTAGTTTTTGTGGGTATCTGTAATTTACTATTTATATTTTTTGACTACTTTTACTTCACTACATTCCTAAAGAAAATGATGTACTTTTTACTCCATACATTTTCCTTCACACCCAAAAGTGTTCATTTTTAATTCTTAGCAGGATGGGAAAATTGTGAAATTCCCGCACTTATCAAGAGAACATCCCTGGTCATCCCTACTGTGTCTGATCTGGAGGACTCACTAAACAGAGAACATCCCTGGTCATCCCTACTGCCTCTGATCTGGTGGACTCACTAAACAGAGAACATCCCTGGTCCTCCCTACTGCCTCTGATCTGGAGGACTCATTAAACAGAGAACATCACTGGTCATCCCTACTGCCTCTGATCTGGAGGACTCACTAAACAGAGAACATCCCTGGTCGTCCCTACTGCCTCTGATCTGGAGGACTCACTAAACAGAGAACATCCCTGGTCATCCCTACTGCCTCTGATCTGGAGGACTCACTAAACAGAGAACATCCCTGGTCATCCCTACCGCCTCTGATCTGGAGGACTCACTAAACAGAGAACATCCCTGGTCATCCCTACTGCCTCTGATCTGGAGGACTCACTTATCAAGAGAACATCCCTGGTCATCCCTACTGCCTCTGATCTGGTGGACTCACTAAACAGAGAACATCCCTGGTCATCTACTGCCTCTGATCTGGAGGACTCACTAAACAGAGAACATCCCTGGTCATCCCTACTGCCTCTGATCTGGTGGACTCACTAAACAGAGAACATCCCTGGTCCTCCCTACTGCCTCTGATCTGGAGGACTCACTAAACAGAGAACATCCCTGGTCCTCCCTACTGCCTCTGATCTGGAGGACTCACTAAACAGAGAACATCCCTGGTCATCCCTACTGTCTCTGATCTGGAGGACTCACTAAACAGAGAACATCCCTGGTCATCCCTACTGCCTCTGATCTGGAGGACTCACTTATCAAGAGAACATCCCTGGTCATCCCTACTGCCTCTGATCTGGAGGACTCACTAAACAGAGAACATCCCTGCTGTCTCTGATCTGGAGGACTCACTAAACAGAGAACATCCCTGGTCATCCCTACCGCCTCTGATCTGGAGGACTCACTAAACAGAGAACATCCCTGGTCCTCCCTACTGCCTCTGATCTGGAGGACTCACTAAACAGAGAACATCCCTGGTCATCCCTACTGCCTCTGATCTGGAGGACTCACTAAACAGAGAACATCCCTGGTCATCCCTACTGCCTCTGATCTGGAGGACTCACTAAACAGAGAACATCCCTACTGTCTCTGATCTGGAGGACTCACTAAACAGAGAACATCCCTACTGCCTCTGATCTGGAGGACTCACTAAACAGAGAACATCCCTACTGTCTCTGATCTGGAGGACTCACTAAACACAAATGCTTAATTTGTCAATTATGTCTGAGTGTGCCCCTGGCTATCTGTAAATGTAAAAAGAAACCAGATTGTGCTGTGGTTTGCTTAATATAAGGAATATGAAATGATTTCTACTTTTACTTTTGAAACGTAAGTATATTTAAAAACAATTACTTTAAGACTTTCATTCAGGTAGTGTTTTACTGGGTGTCTTTTACTTGAGTCATTTTCTATGAAGGTATCTTTACTTTTGACAGATGGTTTTTTTTTACACCTGATTTTTTTTATCTTCGGTCTCGTGGTCAAATCACATAATGTACGAGGAATCTAAAACACAACCAAAAAGACAGACAGAGGGACAGACAGTCGGACAGAGGGACCGACAGACATATATTCAGACAGACGGACAGACAGATATTCAGAGAGACAGACGGAGGGTCAGACAGACAGATATTCAGATAGACAGAGGGACACACAGTGGGACCGACAGACAGACAGAGATATATTCAGAAAGACGGGCGGAGGGTCAGACAGACGGAGGGACGGACAGACAGATATTCAGATAGACAGAGGGACAGACAGACGTATATTCAGAAAGACAGACAGACGGAGGGACACCTATGTGAGAATGCTATTCATTGACTACAGCTCAGCGTTCAACACCATAGTGCCCACAAAGCACATCACTAAGCTAAGGACCCTGGGACTTAATACCTCCCTCTGCGACTGGATCCTGGACTTCCTGACGGGCCGCCCCCAGGTGGTAAGGGTAGGCAACAACACGTCTGCCACGCTGATCCTGAACAGGGAGGCCCCAGGGGTGCGTACTCAGTCCCCTCCTGTACTCCTTGTAGACCCACGAATGCGTGGCCAAACACAACTCCAACACCATCATTAACTTTGCAAACGACACTACAGTGGTTGGCTTGATTACCAACAATAACGAGACAGCCTACAGGGAGGAGGTGAGGGCCCCCGGAGTGTGGTGTCAGGAAAATAACCTCACACTCAACGTAAAAAAAAAAAGGAGATGATCGTGGACTTCAGGAAACAGCAGAGGGAATACCCCCCTATCCACATTGACGGGACAGTAGTGGAGAGGGTGGAAAGTTTTAAATTCCTCGGCGTACACATCACGGACAAACTGAAATGGTCCACCCACACAGACAGTGTGGCGCCTCTTCAACCTCAGGATGCTGAAGAAATTTGCCATGTCACCAAAAAACACTCAAACTTTTACAGATGCATAATCGAGAGCATCGCCTGATACGGCAACTGCTCCGCCCACAACCGTAAGGCTCTCCAGAGGGTAGTGAGGTCTGCACAACGCATCACCGGGGGCAAACTACCTGCCCTCCAGGACACCTACACCACCCGATGTCACAGGAAGGCCAAAAAGATCATCAAGGACAACAACCACCCGATCCACGGCCTGTTCACCCCGCTATCATCCAGAAGGCGAGGTCGACCGATTAATTGGAATGGGCGATTTAATTAGGGCCGATTTCAAGTTTTCATAAAAAAATCTGTATTTTTGGACAACGATTTGTCCGCTTTTTTTTTAACACCTTTATTTTATCTTTATGTATCTAGGGCAAGTCAGTTAATTAGGAATACATTCTTATTATCAATGACGGCCTAGGAACAGTGGGTTAACTGCCTTGTTCAGGGGCAGAACGACAGATTTTTACCTTGTCAGCTCGGGGATTCAATCTTGCAACCTTACAGTTAACTAGTCCAACGCTCTAACCACCTGCCTCTCATTACACTCCACGAGGAGCCTGCCTGTTACGCGAATGCAGTAAGCCAAGGTAAGTTGCTAGCTAGCATTAAACTTATCTTATAAAAAACAATTGATCATAATCACTAGTTAACTACACATGGTTGATGATATTACTAGCTTATCTAGCGTGTCCTGCGATGCATATCATCGATGCGGTGCGTATTCGTGAAAAAGGACTGTCTTGCTCCAACGTGTACCCAACCATAAACACCAATGCCTTAAAATCAATGCACAGAAGTATATATTTTTAAACCTGCATATTTAGCTAAAAGAAATCGAGGTTAGCAGGCAATATTAACCAGGTGAAATTGTGTCATTTCAGTGTATATGCAACAATTTGGGCCGCCTAATTTGCCAGAATTTTACGTAATTATGACATAACATTGAAGGTTGTACAATGTAACAGCAATATTTAGACTGATGGATGCCACCCGTTAGATAAAATACGGAACGGTTCCGTATTTCACTGAAAGAATAAACGTCTTGTTTTCGAGATGATAGTTTCCGGATTCGACCATATTAATGACCAAAGGCTCGTATTTCTGTGTGTTATTATGTTATAACTAAGTCTATGATTTGATAGAGCAGTCTGACTGAGCGATGGTAGTCACCAGCAGGCTCGTAAGCATTCATTTAAACAGCACTTTACTGCGTTTGCCAGCAGCTATTTATGACTTCAAGCCTATCAACTCCAGAGATGAGGCTGGTGTAACTGATGTGAAATGGCTAGCTAGTTAGCGGGGTGCGCGCTAATAGCGTTTCAAACGCTCTGAGACTTGGAGTGGTTGTTCCCCTTGCTCTGCATGGGTAATGCTGCTTCGAGGGTGGCTGTTGTCGATGTGTTCCTGGTTCGAGCCCAGGTAGGGGCGAGGAGAGGGACGGAAGCTATACTGTTACACTGGCAATACTAAAGTGCCTATAAGATCATCCAATAGTCAAAGGTATATGAAATACAAATCGTATAGAAATAAATTGTCCAAAAATTCCTACTCCTGTTAAAAGGAACCAACAGCTTTCATATGTTCTCATGTTCTGAGCAAGGAACTTAAACGTTAGCTTTTTTACATGGCACATATTGCACTTTTACTTTCTTCTCCAACACTTTGTTTTTGCATTATTTAAACCAAATTGAACGTTTCATTTTATTTGAGGCTAAATTTATTTTATTGATGTATTATATTAAGTTAAAATAAGTGTTCATTCAGTATGGCTGTAATTGTCATTATTACAAATATTAGTTTTTTTAAATTGGCCGATTAATCGGTATCGGCTTTTTTTGGTTCTCCAATAATCGGTATCGGTATCAGCGTTGAAAAATCATAATCGGTCAACCTCTAGTACAGGTGCATCAAAGTGGGGACCGAGAGACTAAAAAACAGCTTCTATCTCAAGGCCATCAGACTGTTGAACAGCCATCACTAACATTGAGTGGCTGCTGCCAACACACTGACTCATCTTTAGCCACTTTAATAATTTAAAATTGGATGTAATAAATGTGTATAAGGTAGTTGTTGTGAAATTGTTAGATTACTTGTTGGTTATTACTGCATGGTCGGAACTAGAAGCACAAGCATTTCGCTACACTCGCATTAACATCTGCTAACCCTGTGTATGTGACCAATAAAATTTGATTTGATTTGAAGTTTGCTGACGACATAACAGCCTGATCACTGACAACGATGAGACGGCCAATAGGGAGGAGGTCAGAGACCTGGCAGTGTGGTGCCAGGACAACAACCTCCCTCAACGTGATCCGACCGTAAGGCGCTACAGAGGGTAGTGCGTACAGCCCAGTACATCACTGGGGCCAAGCTTCCTGTCATCCAGGACCTCTATACCAGGCGGTGTCAGATGAAGGCCCTAAAGATTGTCAAAGACTCCAGCCACCCTAGTCATAGATTGTTCTCTCTGCTATCGCACGGCAAGCGGTACCGGAATGCCAAGTCTAGGTCCAAAGGGCTCCTTAACAGCTTCTACCCCCAAGCCATAAGACTCCTGAACAGCTAATCAGCTAATCTTTACATTGACCCCCTTTGTTTTTACACTGCTGCTACTCACTGTTTATTATCTATGTATAGTCACTTCACCCCTATCTACTGTACAAATTACCTCAACTAACCTTTACCCCCGCACATTGTACTGGTACCCCCTGTATATAGCCTCCACATTGACTCGGTACTGGTACCCCCTGTATATAGCCTCCACATTGACTCGGTACTGGTACCCCCTGTATATAGCCTCCACATTGACTTGGTACTGGTACCCCCTGTATATAGCCTCCACATTGACTCTGTACCGTAACACCCTGTATATAGCCTCCACATTGACTCTGTACCGGTACCCCCTGTATATAGCCTCCACATTGACTCGGTACTGGTACCCCCTGTATATAGCCTCCACATTGACTCTGTACCAGTACCCCCTGTATATAGCCTCCACATTGACTCTGTACCGGTACCCCCTGTATATAGCCTCCACATTGACTCTGTACCAGTACCCCCTGTATATAGCCTCCACATTGACTTGGTACTGGTACCCCTGTATATAGCATTATTGTAATATTATTGTTATTTTCTTGTTACTTTGACATTTTTTTTAACTTTAGTATATTTAGTAAACATTTTCTTAACTCTATTTTCTTAACTGCATTGTTGGTTAATAAGTAAGCATTTCATACCTGCTGTATTTGGTGCATGTGACAAATAAAATTGATTTGACAGACAGACAGACAGACAGACAGACAGGTAGAGGGGCAGGTAGAGGGACAGACAGACAGGTAGAGGGACAGACAGACCAGGGACTCACCTATGCTCAATCTTTTTCAGAATCTTTTTAGAGAGCACAAAGTTTGGAGGCACTTTGAGAGAACCAGTGGGTGTGGGTTTATTCTCAGTGCTGCTGATTGTGCCCTTGTTGCCAGTGTCACCACTAGGGGTGCTGGTTTTCTTGTTCTCTGGAAGTCCATCCTTCCGTTCATGAAGAGTAATAGATGTTCCATCTGGTCTCCTGGATCTCCTCTGGGGTTTAGTAACAACCATTGGTGGTGATATAGGCAAAGACTTTCTATCCTCAAGGCTGCCACTTGTGCCCGTGCTCCCGCTTGTGCCCGTGCTCCCGCTTGTGCCCGTGCTCCCGCTTGTGCCCGTGCTCCCGCTTGTGCCCGTGCTCCCACTTGTGCCCGTGCTCCCGCTTGTGCCCGTGCTCCCGCTTGTGCCCGTGCTGCCGCTTGTGCCCGTGCTCCCACTTGTGCCCGTGCTGCCGCTTGTGCCCTTGATGCCGCTTGTGCCCGTGATGCCGCTTGTGCCCGTGCTCCCCCTTGTGCCCGTGCTGCCGCTTGGGCCCGTGCTCCCCCTTGTGCCCGTGCTGCCGCTTGTGCCCGTGATGCCCCTTGTGCCCGTGATGCCGCTTGTGCCCGTGCTCCCCCTTGTGCCCGTGCTGCCGCTTGGGCCCGTGCTCCCCCTTGTGCCCGTGCTCCCGCTTGTGCCCGTGCTGCCGCTTGTGCCCGTGCTGCTGTGAGTGTCACCACAAAGGGTTCTAAGTTTAGACTTCAGTTCATCAAGGGTAATACGTGTTCCATCGGGTTGACTAATCTTAATCAGTGCTGACCTTGCAGTGATATTTTGAGGAGGAGGATCTTGTTGGGTCTTGGCTGGGATGGTAGGTGTGGGCTGGGTCTTACCTGGGATGGTAGGTGTGGGCTGGGTCTTACCTGGGATGGTAGGTGTGGGCTGGGTCTTGACTGGGGCAGTGGGGGTGGGCTGGAACTTGGCTGGGGCAGTGGGGGTTGGCTGGGTCTTGGCTGGGGCAGTGGGGGTTGGCTGGGTCTTGGCTGGGGCAGTGGGGGTTGGCTGGGTCTTGGCTGGGGCAGTGGGGGTGGGCTGGGTCTTGGCTGGGGCAGTGGGGGTGACAGGGTTCTGAGGAGACCTAAGTGAAGCCTTTCTCATTGCTTTCACTGCCGCTAGTCTCTGCTGTGTTGGCTGAGGGTTGGGGGCCACTGCCGCTAGTCTCTGCTGTGTTGGCTGAGGGTTGGGGGCCACTGCCGCTAGTCTCTGCTGTTTTGGCTGAGGGTTGGGGGCCACTGCCGCTAGTCTCTGCTGTTTTGGCTGAGGGTTGGGGGCCACTGGTGCTAGGCTCTGCTGTGTTGGCTGAGGGTTGGGGGCCACTGCCGCTAGTCTCTGCTGTGTTGGCTGAGGGTTGGGGGCCACTGGTGCTAGGCTCTGCTGTGTGAGCTGAGGGTTGGGGGCCACTACCGCTAGTCTCTGCTGTGTTGGCTGAGGGTTGGGGGCCACTGCCGCTAGTCTCTGTTGTGTTGGCTGAGGGTTGGGGGCCACTGGTGCTGGTCTCTGCTGTGTTGGCTGAGGGTTGGGGGCCACTGGTGCTGGTCTCTGCTGTGTTGGCTGAGGGTTGGGGGCCACTGGTGCTGGTCTCTGCTGTGTTGGCTGAGGGTTGGGGGCCAGGGCTGCCTCCTGCGATGATGGGCCCTGTGGCTGAGGTTTTGGTAAAGACGTTGTCTGGGATGGGTGGGGGGGGATTATAGGGGTATGCCAGAAAGGAGAGGAAGGGGTAGCAGAGGACGTAGGAACAGCCTGCATGCTCATTGGGCTCTCTGTGGAGAGACTTGATAGAGATGGGGTTGCCTGCAGTGAGCACAGGGAAGCTTGCCCCATGTTTACAGTGAAGTCTGGGATGCCCTTGAACTGACTGGGTGGCACAGGGCTTAAGAGCTTGGGGGTGGGAGCGAGAGGGGTGGAAACCTTAGTGGTGGTCTTTTCTGCCTCTTTCGCTTTTCCCTTCTCAGTGTCGCCCCTCACAAGGCTTTTCTCGGGCTGTTGCTCCTGCTCTGAGTGGCTGTTGCCCATCCTCTCTCACTAACTTCCTGTGAAAATGAAAATAACTATTATGTCTCTCTAATATAATTAACCAATCAATCAAATGTATTTGATAAAGCCCTAAATACATTAACAGTTGTCACAAAGTGCTTTACAGAAACCCAGCCTATCATCCTCTCTCTAATAGGCCAGATACCCAGCCTATAATCTCTCTCTAATAGGCCAGATACCCAACCTATCATCCTCTCTCTAATAGGCCAGATACCCAACCTATAATCTCTCTCTAATAGGCCAGATACCCAACCTATCATCTCTCTCTAATATGCCAGATACCCAACCTATCATCTCTCTCTAATATGCCAGATACCCAGCCTATCATCTCTCGCTAATAGACCCAGCCTATCATCTCTCGCTAATAGACCCAGCCTATCATCTCTCTCTCTAATAGGCCAGATACCCAGCCTATCATCTCTCTCTAATAGACCCAGCCTATCATCTCTCTCTCTAATATGCCAGATACCCAGCCTATCATCTCTCGCTAATAGACCCAGCCTATCATGTCTCTCTAATAGACCCAGCCTATCATCTCTCTCTCTAATAGGCCAGATACCCAGCCTATCATCTCTCTCTAATAGACCCAGCCTATCGTCTCTCTCTCTAATAGGCCAGATACCCAGCCTATCATCTCTCTCTAATAGACCCAGCCTATCATCTCTCTCTAATAGACCCAGCCTATCATCTCTCTTTCTAATAGGCCAGATACCCAGCCTAACATCGCTCTCTCTAATAGGCCAGATACCCAACCTATCATCTCTCTCTCTAATGGGCCAGATACCCAGCCTCTCATCTCTCTCTAATAGGCCAGATACCCAGCCTAACATCGCTCTCTAATAGGCCAGATACCCAGCCTATCATCTCTCTCTCTAATAGGCCAGATACCCAGCCTATCATCTCTCTCTCTAATAGGCCAGATACCCAGCCTAACATCTCTCTCTCTAATAGGCCAGATACCCAGCCTATCATCTCTCTCTCTAATAGGCCAGATACCCAGCCTAACATCTCTCTCTCTCTAATAGGCCAGATACCCAGCCTATAATCTCTCTCTCTAATAGGCCAGATACCCAGCCTAACATCTCTCTCTAATAGGCTAGATACCCAGCCTATCATCTCTCTCTAATAGGCCAGATACCCAGCCTATCATCTCTCTCTAATAGGCCAGATACCCAGCCTATCATCTCTCTCTAATAGGCCTACAGTGTCTTCAGAGAGTATTCACACCCCTGACTTTTTCCACATTTTGTTGTGTTACAAAGTGGGATTAAAATTGATTTTATTGTCATTTGTTTCAACGATCTACGCAAAATAGTCTATAATGTGAAAGTGGAAGAAAAACTCTTAACATTTTTTTTTATTAATGCAAAATAAAACAAAAATATATATTTTGATTAGATAAGTATTCAACCCCTTGAGTCAATATATTACAGCTGTGAGTCTTTCTGAGTATGTCTGTAAGAGCTTTGCAAACCTCGATTGTACAATATTTGCCCATTGTTCTTTTTTTAATTCTTCAAGCTCTGTCAAGTTGGTTGTTGATCATTGCTAGACAGCAATTTTCAAGTCTTGCCATAGATGTTCAAGATGATTTAAGTCAAAACTGTAACTAGGCCCACCATGAACATTCAATTTCATATTGGCAAGTAATTGGCCTTGCGTTTTAGTTTATTGTCCTGCTGAAATGTGAATTAATCTCCCAGTGTCTGTTGGAAAGCAGACTGAACCAGGTTTTGCTCTAGGACTTCGCCTGTACATAGCACTATTCATTTTATTTTTATCCTAGTCCTTGCCAATAACAAGCATACCCATAACATGATGCAGCCACCACCATGCTTGAAAATATGAAGACTGGTACTCAGTGATGTGTTGTGTTGGATTTGCCCCAAACATAATGCTTTGTATCAGTGGTGAAAAGTACTTAAGTAAAAATATTTTTTGGTGTATCTGTACTTTACTATTTATACTTGTGACACTTTTACTCCACTACATTTCGAAATAAAATAATGTACTTTTTATTCCATACATAAATGATGTCTGAGTGTTGGAGTGTGCACCTAGCTATCCGTAAATTTAAAAAACAAGAAAATTGTGCTGTCTGGTTTGCTTAATATAAGGAATGTTAAATGATTTATATTTTTACTTTTTATACTTAAGTATATTTTAGCAATAACATTTACTTTTGATCTTAAGTATATTTAAAACCAAATACTTTTTAACTTTTACTCAAGTAGTATTTTCCCGTGTGACTTTCACTTTTACTTGAGTAATTTTCTATAAAAGTATGATAGATGGGTACTTTTTACACCACTGCATGGTATTCAGGGCAAAACGTTAATTTCTTAGCCAAATTTGTTGCAGTATTACTTTAGTGCCTTGTTGCAAACAAGATGCATGTTTTGGAATATTTGTATTCTGTACAGGCTTCCTTCTTTACACTCTGTCATTTAGGTTAGTATTGTGGAGTTAACTACCATGTTGTTGATCCATCCTCAGTTCTCCTATTACAGCCATTTAACTCTGTAACTGGTTTAAAATCACCATTGGCCTCATGGTGAAATCCCTGTGCGGTTTCCTTCCACTCCGTCAACTGAGTTAGGAAGGTCGTCTGTATCTTTGTAGTGACTGGGTGTATTGATACACCAAGTGTAATTAATAACTTTACCATGCCCAAAGGGATATTCAGCGTCTGCTTTTTTTTTTTTACCCATCTACCAATGCCTTTGCGAGGTCTTTGTCGTTGAATCTGTGCTTGTAATTCACTGCCTGACTGAGGGACCTTACAGATAACTGTAGGTGTGGGGTACAGTGATGAGGTAGTCATTCAAAAATCATGTTAAACACTATTTTGTACACAGAGTGAGTCCATGCAACTTATTATTTAATGTGTTAAGCACATTTTTACTCCTGAAAGTATTTAGGCTTGGCATAACAAAGGGATTAAATACTTATTCTCTCAAGACATTTCAGATTTTCACTTTTTATTCATTTGTAAAAATATAATTCCACTTTGACATTATGGTCAGTGACACAATTTTTTTTTTTTTCATGTATTCAGGCTGTAACACAATGTGGATAAACTCAAGGGGTTGTGAATACTTTCTGAAGGCACTGTATGCCTATCTGTTACTGGACAGGCCTCAATTTCATTGAGATCATCTGTATAAATGAATAAATAAAATAAATGAGTTGTGTCAAATCTTCAATTTGAGCCTGAAAAGAGGTGTTTCACAACAGTTCATGTTGAGCCATAGGCCTAATGTGAACCAGAATCTGGGTATACAGATGTTGAATATGGCGATTCTCCTATAAGTCCATGAAGCAGCCATACAACTTGCCATTCACCAGTTTTTCAAGAGTAATAATATTTGGTACTTACCAAAGAATGAGTTTCGCTGAGCAGTGATCATCATTACTGGTATCAGCCGGTATGTACTTTTTAAAAAAAAGTCTAAATGAAAAGTTACATACAACCAAAAAAATGCCTTGTCTGTTAAGAATCTAGCCGATGTATTGTTTTTGACTAAATCTACATGCGCCAATAAAATCCCTCATTAAGGCGCCCACACAGGCCCATTTTCCCCCCTTCAGGCCACCATTATTAGCCAGTTCTGGCAACAAAAATAATAACAAAATACCATGCAAAACATATATATAAAAAATGGACCAGCCCATCTGGCATTTATCCGAGATAACAGATGTCCAGTCCACCCCCTGTTTAGAGAGATTCTTTCCAAACAAAAGTTGCATGTAACTTTCTATTTAGAATTTTTTTGGAGGTGAAGTTACACACCGGCAATAAAGATCATAGTTGTTCAGCGAAACGCCCTTCTTTTGGTAAATATCGAAAGTATTTTGACATAATTAAGATTGAAAAAATGGTAAATTGACAGTCAGTTTAAAGGATAATCGCCATATTCAACGTCTCCTCTAAACTCATATTCTGGTTCGGCGTTTAACGTTAGTAACGTAATCATATTTTTAAGAAATTAAAATATCCGGAACCTGTTTAATAATAAATGTAAAAATTAAATGTTTAATAATCGTACATTTTAAAAAGTAGAGAGAATTTTTTTTAGCAACAAAAAAAGTTAAGTTATCTACCATTTTAGTAGTTTACAAATACTAGCGAATTTACATTTGGCTAACATTAACGTTACTGACGGTTAGCTAACGTTACCGTTATAACGACACCGACGCTAGCTAAAAATTAACGTTAGTTAACTAGTTTATATGAAAAGTACCTTGCTATGGACCTCAGACATATCATAGCGACTTTCTAATAAATCACTCGTTGCGGATTCTCCCCACCACTGGTATGGAGTGAGTTACACACACACAAATACTCTGGAAAAATGTGTGAAAAATATCGGCTACAAAGTTAGCTAGTTAGCTTCTGTAGCTTTTGAACCAAAATAGGAAGCTCGAGGGCATTCTTTTTTTGAGCGTGAGCTGCCTCATGAAACTACTACTGGCCTCCAATGACCTCATATACCAGCAAGCCAAACTTTATTCATTTTCCCAATAACTTGACAATAGGGTCACTTTTGATTTTTTTATATATTTTTTTAATATATAGCTAATTTAAGTCACAGCTCTAGTTCTACACTGAACAAACATATAGACGGAACATGTAGAATGCTGAAATAAACAATCCCAGATATGTTTCATATTCACAAATAGCTTTTTTTTTTTCTCAAATTTTATGCACAATTTTGTTTACATCTCTGTTGGTAAGTATTTCTCCTTTGCCAAGATAATTCATCCCCCTGACATGTGTGGCATATCAAGAAGCAGATTAAACGGCATTATCATAGGGGTGGCAGGTAGCGTAGTGGTTAGAGCGTTGAACTAGTAACCAAAAGGTTGCAAGATTCAAATCCCCAACCTGACAAGGTAAAAATCTGCTGTTCTGCTCCTGAACAAGGCAGTTAAACCGCTATTCCTAGGCTGTCATTGAAAATAAAATGTTGATCTTAACTGACTTGCCTAGTTAAATAAAGATATATATATATATATATAAAAAAATTACACAGGTACACCTTGTGCTGAGGACAATAGAAGGACACTCTAAAATGTTCAGTTTTGTCACACAACACAATGCCACAGATGTCTCAAGTTTTGAGGGAGTGTACAATTGACATGCAAATGCCATGTTAATTTCTCTACCATAAGCCGCCTCTAAAGTCGTTGTAGAGAATTTTTCCCAGCGGCCTCACAACCGCAGATCACGTGTATGTCGTCATGTGAGCGAGTGGTTTGCTGATGTCAACGTTGGGAACAGAGTGCCCCATGGTGGCGGTGGGGTTATGGTATGGGCAGGCATAAGCTACGGACAACAAACACAATTGCATTTTATCGATGGCAATTTGAATGCACAAAGATACCATGACGAGATCCTGAGGCCCATTGTCTTGCCATTCATCTGCCGCATCACCTCATATTTCCGCATGATATTGCATGGCCCTTTGTCACAAGGATCTGTACTCAATTCCTGGAAGCTGAAAATGTCCCAGTTCTTCCATGGCCTGCATACTCACCAGACATGTCACCCATTGAGCATGTTTGGGATGCTCTGGATCAACGTGTATGACAGCGTGTTCCAGTTCACACCAATATTCAGCAACTTCGCGCAGCCATTGAAGAGGAGTGGGACAACATTCCACAAGCCTCAATCAACCGTCTGATCAACTCTATGCAAAGGAGATGTGTCATGAGGCAAATGGTGGTCACACCAGATACTGACTGGTTTTCTGATCCACGCCCCTACCTTTTTTGTAAGGTATCTGTGATCAACAGATGCATATCTGTATTCCCAGTCATATGAAATACATAGATTAGGCCATCATTTATTTATTTCAATTGAACTGTAACTCAGTAAAATCTTTTAAATTGTTGCATGTCACTTTAATATTTTTGTTCAATGTAGTATGATGTTATATTAACAATGTAATATGTTATATAATAGAAATTGTAGGACATGTAGTATGTTATGAATTACAATTCGTATGATATGTTACGGATTGCAGTTCATACAATATATTACGAATTTGCAATATGTATAATATAATACGAACTCCAATTCGTTGTTTCGAATGTTAGCTAGGTGGCTAATGCTAAAGTTAGCTAGGTCGGTAATGTTAGCTAGGCTAGGGTTAAGGTTAGGGTTAGGTTAAAGGGTTAAGTTTAGGGTTAGCTCACATGCTAAGTAGGTGCAAAATTAGCTAAAATGCTAATGATGTCCAGAACACACACGCGCGCACTCACATCCTCACTCGCTCACTCTCTCGTTCTATCTCACTCTCTGCTTTCATTTTCTAATCCTTCTCTCGCTCTCTCTCCACCTTTACGCCGTTTCTGTGTATCAGGATGGACTTGGGTTGCAGCAGCCAATTTCCGCTGGCAGCACTGTACTTTTGTTTTTGCCTTTAGTAACCTACAGTAACCTAACGTAATGTAGCATAAACCTACTAAATGGAGTGTCATGAATTTTAGTAGGCTTGGACGGTATCCAGATTGTCATACCTTCATGCTGACCTTGTGCCATAACGGGATATTTGGTAATACCGGCACTGAACACAACGGGTGCTATTTTCTAACGCTACTAACTCCGAAGGTTAGCAATGCTAACAAGTACATGTAAAATCTAATAGAGAATGCTAACTAAATGCTAATGAGCGCATTGTGAAATGTTATACTGTCTATGAAATAAACTATTTGCAAGACAGACATCCCAGCTCATAAACTTATACAAGTAACAAAAAAATGCTACTCACAATTTGCTGCACACACATAACAAATATTAGACAGCAAGGTTCTTGTTCCACAAGGGGATTCTCTGCTGTTACAAAGCAAAAGCTTGATTTTCAAGATGCTAACCGCTTAGCTAGATAGCTAACTAGCTACTAAATTAGCAAACTAAATGCACAACTGCAGAGCATTTAGCACATTTTAGACAGTTAACTTAATAGTTATAATATATCTAGCTGGCAAACATCTAGTTGTGAATTCCATACTGTAATTAGATCACCAGGCGCATGCTGCACAACAGTGAGTGACTCACAAGGCTCCGGTCTCTCCATCGTTGTCTGCTTGTAAACAAACACCACTTGACTGGGGACTACCAGTAAGCTTGATAATGAAACATTATGTGACAGGTGAAATTAAGGACATATGATATTCTTTATCTCCTAACGTATCGCACAAGTTGATTGCAGGTATTGACCTAAAAAGTAACTACAAATATTTTAAAAAAATAAATAATTAAACTTTGAAGAAATAATGTAGTTTCAATGGTATTGACGGTATTGGAAAAAGCATCCGTGGCAACAGCTCAGACACGAGACGGACGGTCAGATCCATAAGTATTTGTACAGTGACACAATTTGCATAATTTTGGCTCTGTACCCTAACACAATGGATTTGAAAGGAAACAATCAACATATGCTTTAAGTGTAGACTTTCATCTTTAATTTAAGGGTTTTGTCAAACTTATTGTATGAACGTGTAGGAATTACAATCATTTGTATACACAGCCCCCCAATTTTAGGCGCTCAAACGTAATTGAACAAACTAACATAATCATGCATTAAATTGTGAGTTTTAAAATCAGTCAAAATCCTTTGCAGTCATTGACTGACTGAAGTCATAGACATCACCAGATGCTGGGTTTGTTCCCTGGTGATGCCCTGCCAGGCTTTTACTGCAGCTGTGTCAGTTCCTGCTTGTTTTTGGGGGTGTTTTGCCTCTAGCAAGTGAAATGCAAGCTCAATTGGATTCAGGTCAGGTGATTGACTTGGCATTGCACAACATTCCACTTCTTTTACTTAACAAAAGTATTGGGTTGCTTTCGCTTCGGGTCATTGGCCATCTGCACTGTGAGGTGTCGTCCAATGAGTTTTGAAGCCAACGGCTGAATCTGAGCAGATAATATACAGTGGCTTGCGAGAGTATTCACCCCCCTTGTAAATTGTCCTATTTTGTTGCCTTACAACCTGGAATTAAAATAGATTTTTTGGTGTTTTGTATCATTTGATTTACACAACATGCCTACCACTTTGAAGATGCAAAATATTTTTTATTGTGAAACAAACAAGGAATAAGGGAAAAAAAACTGAAAAATTGAGTGTGCATACCTATTCAACCCCCCCCCCCCCCCCCCCCCCCCCCCCAAAGTCAATACTTTGTAGAGCCACCTTTTGCAGCAATTATAGCTACAAGTCTCTTGGGGTATGTCTCTATGAGCTTGGCACATCTAGCCACTGGGATTTTTGCCCAATCTTCAAGGTAAAACTGCTCCAGCTGCTTCAAGTTGGATGGGTTTCTCTGGTGAACAGCAATCTTTATGTCATACCACAGATTCTCAATTGGATTGAGGTCTGGGCTTTGACTAGGCCATACCAAGACATTTAAATGTTTCCGCTTAAACCACTCGAGTGTTACTTTAGCAGTATGTTTAGGGTCATTGTCCTGCTGGAAGGTGAACCTCCATCGTGGTCTCAAATCTCTGGATGACTGAAACAGGTTTCCCTCAAGAATTTCCCTATATTTAGCACCATCCATCATTCTTTCAATTCTGACCAGTTTCCCAGTCCCTGCCGATGGACAAACATCCCCACAGCATGATGCTGCCATCACCATGCTTCACTGGGGATGGAGTTCTCGGGGTGATGAGAGGTGTTGGGTTTGTGCCAGACATAGCGTTTTCCTTGATGGCCAAAAATGACAAATTTAGTCTCATCTGACCAGAGTACCTTCTTCCATATGTTTGGGGAGTCTCCCACATGCCTTTTGGCGAACACCAAACGTGTTTGCTTATTTTTTTCTCAACACTCTTCGGTAAAGCCCAGCTCTGTGGAGTGCACGACTTAAAGTGATCCTATGGGCAGATACTCCAATCTCCGCCGTGGAGCTTTGCAGCTCCTTCAGGGTTATCTTTGGTCTCTTTGTTCCCTCTCTGATTAATGCCCTCCTTGCCTGGTCTGTGAGTTTTGGTGGGCAGCCCTCTCTTTTTGTTGTGGTGCCATATTCTTTCCATTTTTAATAATAGATTTAATGGTGCTCCGTGGGATGTTCAAAGTTTCAGATATATATTTTTTATAACCCAACCCTGATCTGTACTTCTCCACAACTTTGTTCTTGACCTGTTTGGAGAGCTCCTTGGTCTTCATGCTGCCACTTGCTTGGTGGTGCCCCTTGCTTAGTGGTGTTGCAGACTCTGGGGCCTTTCAAAACAGGTGTATATATACTGAGCTCGTGTGACGGATCATGTAACACTTAGATTGCACACAGGTGGACTTTATTTAACTAATTCTGTGACTTCTGAAGGTAATTGGTTGCACCATATCTTATTTAGGGGCTTCGTAGCAAAGGGGGTGAAAACAAATGCACTCACCAGTTTTCCTTTTTTATTTTTTTTTTATTTTTGTTAATTTCACTTCACCAATTTGGACTATTGTGTGTATGTCCATTACATGAAATCCAAATAAAAATCAATTTAAATTACAGGTTGGAATGCAACAAAATAGGAAAAACACCAAGGGGGATGGATACTTTTGCAAGGCACTGTAGCCCTAAACACTTCAGAATTCATCCTGCTGCTTTTGTCAGCAGTCACATCCTCAATAAATACAAGGGAACCAGTTCCACTGGCAGCCATACATGCCCACCTCATAACACCACCTCCTCCATGCTTCACAGATGAGGTGGTATGAGGTGGTATCATGAACAGTTCCTTCCCTTCTACATACTCTTCTCTCCCCATCATTCTGGTACAGGTTGATCTTTGTCTCATCTGTCTATAGGATGTTGTTCCAGAACGATACAGGCTTTTTTAGATGTTGTTTGGCAAACTATAATCTGGTCTTCCTGTTTTTTTTTTTTTTTACCAATGGTTTACAGTCTTGTGGTAAACCCTCTGTATTTACTGTGGTGAAGTCTTCTCTTGGTTGTTGACTTTGACACAGATACAGCTGCCTCCTGGAGGGTGTTATTGATCTGGCCGACTGTTGTGAAGGGGTTTTTCTTCACCAGGGAAATAATTATTCCGTGGTCTTCCGGGCCTTTTGGTGTTCCTGAGCTCACCAGTGTGTTCTTTCTTTTTAAGGATGTACCAAATACAGTGGGGCAAAAAAGTATTTAGTCAGCCACCAATTGTGCAAGTTCTCCCACTTAAAAAGATGATAGAGGCCTGTAATTTTCATCATAGGTACACTTCAACTATGACAGACAAAATTATTTTAAAAATCCAGAAAATCACATTGTAGGATTTTTAATGAATTTATTTGCAAATTATGGTGGAAAATAAGTATTTGGTCACTTACAAACAAGCAAGATTTCTGGCTCTCACAGACCTGTAACTCCTCTGTCCTCCACTCGTTACCTGTATTAATGGCACCTGTTTGAACTTGTTATCAGTATAGAAGACACCTGTCCACAACCTCAAACAGTCACACTCCAAACTCCACTATGGCCAAGACCAAAGAGCTGTCAAAGGACACCAGAAACAAAATTGTAGACCTGCATCAGGCTGGGAAGACTGAATCTGCAATAGGTAAGCAGCTTGGTTTGAAGAAATCAACTGTGGGAGCAATTATTAGGAAATGGAAGACATACAAGACCACTGATAATCTCCCTCGATCTGGGGCTCCACGCAAGATCTCACCCCGTGTGGTCAAAACGATCACAAGAACGGTGAGCAAAAATTCCAGAACCACACAGGGGGACCTAGTGAATTACCTGCAGAGAGCTGGGACCAAAGTAACAAAGCCTACCATCAGTAACACACTACGCCGCCAGGGACTCAAATCCTGCAGTGCCAGACGTGTCCCCCTGCTTAAGCCAATACATGTCCAGGCCCGTCTGAAGTTTGCTAGAGAGCATTTGTATGATCCAGAAGATTGGGAGAATGTCATATGGTCAGATGAAACCAAAATATAACTTTTTGGTAAAAACTCAACTCGTCGTGTTTGGAGGACAAAGAATGCTGAGTTGCATCCAAAGAACACCATACCTACTGTGAAGCATGGTGTTGGAAACATCATGCTTTGTGGCTGTTTTTCTGCAAAGGGACCAGGACGACTGATCCGTGTAAAGGAAAGAATGAATGGGGCCATGTATCATGAGATTTTGAGTGAAAACCTCCTTCCATCAGCAAGGGCATTGAAGATGAAACGTGGCTGGGTCTTTCAGCATGACAATGATCCCAAACACACCGCCCGGGCAACGAAGGAGTGGCTTCGTAAGAAGCATTTCAAGGTCCTGGAGTGGCCTAGCCAGTCTCCAGATCTCAACCCCATAGAAAATCTTTGGAGGGAGTTGAAAGTCCGTGTTGCCCAGCAACAGCCCCAAAACATCACTGCTCTAGAGGAGATCTGCATGGAGGAATGGGCCAAAATACCAGTAACGGTGTGTGAAAACCTTGTGAAGACTTACAGAAAACGTTTGGCCTCTGTCATTGCCAACAAAGGGTATATAACAAAGTATTGAGATAAACTTTTGTTATTGACCAAATACTTATTTTCCACCATAATTTGCAAATAAATTATTTAAAAATCCTACAATGTGATTTTCTGCATTTTTTTCTCTCATTTTGTCTGTCATAGTTGAAGTGTACCTATGATGAAAATTACATATTTTTAAGTGGGAGAACTTGCACAATTGGTGGCTGACTAAATACTTTTTTGCCCCACTGTAGTTGATTTGGCCACACCTAATGTTTTAGCTATCACTCTGATGTGTTTGTTTAGATTGTTCAGCCGAATGATGGCTTGCTTCACTGGCAGTGACAGCTCTTTGGACTTCATATTGAGAATTAACAGCAACAGATTCCAAATGCAAATGCCACACTTGAAATCAACTCTAGACCTTTTATCTGCTTACTTGTAAATTAACTAATGAGGCAATAACACACACCTGGCCATGTAACCGCTGAGCAGTCCAATTACTTTTGGTAAAGGGGGAGGCACATATAAAAAGTGCTGTAATTCCAACACCGTTCACCCGATTTGAATGTAAATACCCTCAAATTAAAGCTGAAAGTCTACACTTTCAGCTCCTATTCATTATTTAATTTCATTATTTTAACTCCAATATGCTGTGGTAAACTGCTAAAATAATAATAACTTGGTCAATGTCCAAATATTTATGGACCTGACTGTATATGCCTAAGCCTAAATTTTAGTAACATATAATACGTTTTGCTCTGAGACCAGGCTGGTGCGGAATTAAGGGTTTGAAGGGCACATGGCAGGTAGTGTTAGAGAAGGGAATAAATAGGGAGTGATTTAGAGAACGGGTGGTAGAGGGAGAGGGATTAATTTACTGAAGAGGTGGTAGAGGGAGAGGGATTGATTGATTTAGAGAACGGGTGGTAGAGGGAGAGGGAGTGATTTAGAGAACGGGTGAGGGAAGGAATGATTTAGAGAATGGGTGAGGGAAGGAGTGATTTAGAGAACGGGTGAGGGAAGGAGTGATTTAGAGAACGGGTGAGGGAAGGAGTGATTTAGAGAACGGGGTGAGGGAAGGAGTGATTTAGAGAACGGGTGAGGGAGGGAGTGATTTAGAGAACGGGTGAGGGAAGGAGTGATTTAGAGAACGGGTGAGGGAAGGAGTGATTTAGAGAACGGGTGAGGGAGGGAGTGATTTAGAGAACGGGTGAGGGAAGGAGTGATTTAGAGAACGGGTGAGGGAAGGAGTGATTTAGAGAACGGGAGAGGGAAGGAGTGATTTAGAGAACGGGTGAGGGAAGGAGTGATTTAGAGAACGGGTGAGGGAAGGAGTGATTTAGAGAACGGGTGAGGTAAGGAGTGATTTAGAGGATGGGTGAGGGAAGGAGTGATTTAGAGGACGGGTGAGGGAAGGAGTGATTTAGAGGACGGGTGAGGGAAGGAGTGATTTAGAGAACGGGTGAGGGAAGGAGTAATTTAGAGAACGGGTGAGGGAAGGAGTGATTTAGAGAACGGGTGAGGGAAGGAGTTATTTAGAGAACGGGTGAGGGAAGGAGTGATTTAGAGGACGGGTGAGGTAAGGAGTGATTTAGAGGACGGGTGAGGGAAGGAGTGATTTAGAGGACGGGTGAGGGAAGGAGTGATTTAGAGAACGGGTGAGGGAAGGAGTGATTTAGAGAACGGGTGAGGGAAGGAGTGATTTAGAGAACGGGTGAGGGAGGGAGTGATTTAGAGAACGGGTGAGGGAGGGAGTGATTTAGAGAACGGGTGAGGGAAGGAGTGATTTAGAGAACGGGTGAGGGAAGGAGTTATTTAGAGAACGGGTGAGGGAAGGAGTGATTTAGAGAACGGGTGAGGGAAGGAGTGATTTAGAGGACGGGTGAGGGAAGGAGTGATTTAGAGAACGGGTGAGGGAAGGAGTGATTTAGAGAACGGGTGAGGGAAGGAGTGATTTAGAGAACGGGTGAGGGAAGGAGTGATTTAGAGAACGGGTGAGGGAGGGAGTGATTTAGAGAACGGGTGAGGGAAGGAGTGATTTAGAGAACGGGTGAGGGAAGGAGTGATTTAGAGAACGGGTGAGGGAAGGAGTGATTTAGAGAACGGGTGAGGTAAGGAGTGATTTAGAGGATGGGTGAGGGAAGGAGTGATTTAGAGGACGGGTGAGGGAAGGAGTGATTTAGAGGACGGTGAGGGAAGGAGTGATTTAGAGAACGGGTGAGGGAAGGAGTAATTTAGAGAACGGGTGAGGGAAGGAGTGATTTAGAGAACGGGTGAGGGAAGGAGTTATTTAGAGAACGGGTGAGGGAAGGAGTGATTTAGAGGACGGGTGAGGTAAGGAGTGATTTAGAGGACGGGTGAGGGAAGGAGTGATTTAGAGGACGGGTGAGGGAAGGAGTGATTTAGAGAACGGGTGAGGGAAGGAGTGATTTAGAGAACGGGTGAGGGAAGGAGTGATTTAGAGAACGGGTGAGGGAGGGAGTGATTTAGAGAACGGGTGAGGGAGGGAGTGATTTAGAGAACGGGTGAGGGAAGGAGTGATTTAGAGAACGGGTGAGGGAAGGAGTTATTTAGAGAACGGGTGAGGGAAGGAGTGATTTAGAGAACGGGTGAGGGAAGGAGTGATTTAGAGGACGGGTGAGGGAAGGAGTGATTTAGAGAACGGGTGAGGGAAGGAGTGATTTAGAGAACGGGTGAGGGAAGGAGTGATTTAGAGAACGGGTGAGGGAAGGAGTGATTTAGAGAACGGGTGAGGGAGGGAGTGATTTAGAGAACGGGTGAGGGAAGGAGTGATTTAGAGGACGGGTGAGGGAAGGAGTGATTTAGAGGACGGGTGAGGAGATGTAGCCAAACTGTGACACTCTATTTTTTGTTCCATTAGCCCATTCTTTTATTTTGTAATTCAGAAGAACCTTCAGAATGGTGTGTACAAGTTTAATAAATGTCAAATACTTCCGTGGAACTCCAGACGAACTCGTCATTAGCAACGGATAAGATCCCTAAAATGTGGGAATTACCCCAGAGCGTCCGTAAATTGCTCTGGGCCTTGGAGCTAGCAAGCGAAGGCTGCAACTGAACCTTCTCAACTACGGTCTGGAGGCGAGGCAGGGAAAGGTAACATTGTGGTTTCGTCTGGGATTTATCCTGCCTGCTGCATCGGTGAGTTATTCACATTCTACCGGAATATCAAAGAGAAATTGGACTTTCACAAAGTTAACGGCTAACGAAGTTAATCATCGTTGTCCGAGTAGTGGCTGACGTTCTAGCTAAAGTTGGGGAATGGCGGCTACACACTATAAATCTGTTGTTACGAGAAATAATTTGCCTGAGGATTTCGACGTGCTACTCAAAGCCATTCATGTCGCTAACTACAGTGAATGAAGACATGCAATCACAAATCTAATTTGCTAACTGGATGAACGAATTTGATGCAAATGCTAACAGTAACTGTAATCCATTTCTATGCCAAAGTTCAGATGTAGCTAATATGGCTGACTCGTGCCGTGAGTTTAAAGACGTCTCCCCAATGGCCAAGGAGAGAAACAAATCCATTCAAGTCTCTTGTGGAAAAACGGAAATGTGGGTGACAGTGGAATCAAATCACAGCTAAGTCACAACCAACCAATTTGCCAGTTGGCATGCTAGATGCTCACCTGAAAATGCTACCTCTGGAAATGTGTTTCAACCAACTACTGAAAGGCTGTATACTCCATGCACTAACCCTTTCAACTCTGCCAACCATAGTCTCTATGCAGCGAGTACCCCTGTAGATGCTGTTTACTCCCATTACCCACACAGGATGCTAGCAGCTCTGCTCTCCACTCCAGCCATGCCTCCTGTGGAAAACCCCCGCTTACAGTCGCAGGACAGCCATGGATGTATCCAACGCTCTGCCCAATGAAGGTAATGAAATGTAATGATATGAAGACTAACAGTCTCGCACCAGGCGACCAAGATCCAGTTCACATGGCAGGCAGCCCCGGCGTGTACATTATGATATCTCATCTGACAGTGAGGACGAATACGCTACTCAGAAGGAGAGGATCCCCACACTACAACCAGGTCAGTTTGATGGTTCGGGCTCATGGAAAGAGGTCTTACATCGCTTTGAGAGCTGTGCTAGAGCTAATCACTGGTCAGAAAGGACAACGTCAGTCCAGCTGAGTTTCTGTTTAGTGGACGCTGCAGGGGCTGTGGTCCACAAGAAACCTAGGTCTTCCCCTTTTGGACTACTCACGCATAGTGGGGGGGAGGTGGACTCGGCAGACGGGCCAGCATCGGGGGAAGCAGCTGTCATTGAGTTGAGGCAGAGAGTGTGCAAACCAGGTGAATCACTGCATGAGATGACATTTATGAGAAAGTGTCCCATTGTGTATGCAGATTGCTTTGAGGGAGAACAGGACTCCATCAGCGTGGTCTTCACTAATGCCATGGGAGACGCCGGCATTGTGCAGAAGTTACCGGAGAAGAGTTCACGCACATTGGCACAATCCTACGAGGTACGAAACCACCAAGCGAGCAGCGAACAGTGTTAACTCAACTAATGCAGTCTGGTGTGCAGACTACAAAGCGGAGAGCCAGAGCAGCTACCTCACGGGAATGTTATGGACCACAGCGAAGATGAAGGCGAGAGTTGGACGACACCACCTGTAGAGCGGAGTCAGAAACCTCCAAACGTCCAGCTTCAAGCCACACAAACCAAAGAATGGCGAGCGCAAAAATACAAATTGGAACAAAATCAGATACCACAACTGCCAAGGCATTGAAACTGAGCTGTCCATCATCAAGGAAGCCAGCTAAGCCACTGGCAGTCCCCGAATCGCCAAATTCCACCAAAAGCCAAAACACACCTGCTGTTCTCAGTGTCAAGGGCACAGGTCCCATAATGTGTATCCACCTACTAATGTACGACATATGTGCTCTTTTGCGTGGCACGGAGAAATGTGCTTCCTTGGCGCCGTTACGACACCATTCACCCAGATGTTTAAACATCCATTCCAGCTATCGACCGTCTCTGCAGGGCGTTTGGTCCTGTAAATGTCAACGTCGTCTTGGAGAAGTTCACCTGCCCATTCAGGTTGGTACCCGCACAGTGAGTGTTAACTTGACTTCATTGCTGCAGACGTGGCGACGTCCTTGGGGTCATCCATTCACGCCTTGATTTCAGCAGCCAGAGCATTGTGCTGTTTGGGGAACAGGTTCCCTACTTCAGACCGAAGATGCATGTCGTAGCGCAGCCAGAGGATTGTGCTGTTTGGGGAACAGGTTCCCTACTTCAGACCGAAGATGCATGTCGTAGCGCAGCCAGAGGATTGTGCTGTTTGGGGAACAGGTTCCCTACTTCAGACCGAAGATGCATGTCGTAGCGCAGCCAGAGGATTGTGCTGTTTGGGGAACAGTTTCCCTACTTCAGACCGAAGATGCATGTCGTAAGAATAGCATGTGCAGCCAGAGGATTGTGCTGTTTGGGGAGCAGGTACCCTACATCAGACTGAAGATGCATGTCGTAGCGCAGCCAGAGGATTGTGCTGTTTGGGGAACTGCAGTCTGACGGCCAAGTCGAAAGATTTAATTCCACTCTACTAAAGATCTTAGCCACCACCACAGAACGTTGTCATTGGGACCGGGACCTCATGATTCCATTCTCCGTGATGGTCTATAGAGCAACAATGGACAGCTCAACTTGGTTCATTCCGAACACGATGCTCCTTGGAAGAGAAGTAACAGAGCCCATCGACCGAGCGGCTGGCTTGCCACCCGATCATGAGCACGCCAAGAACCCCTCCACAGTATGTTGCGCAGCTACGAGACAGTTTGGAACTTGCTCACCAGATTGCAAAGGAAGCGCTGGGTCAGTCTATGGAGCGTGCCAAAAAAGCAGTATGACAAAAATGTTGCGAGGACACGCGACAACGTTGGTGACACAAGTATAGTACTTAAATAAAGGAACAAAGCGGGTGCGGGACAAAGTTAGGAAGTTCCTACCATCCTATGAGGATCCATACTTCATAATGACCCGGCTGGACGATTTGGTTTTCCGGATTCCAAAAAAAGTCAGAGAACAAAGGTGAAGGTTGTTCATCACGACAAACTCCAGCCGTACGACTCCCGCACGACTCCCGCACGACTCCTGTACGACTCCCGCACGACTCCCGCACGACTCTAGAAAACAGCTGGGTGTTTACACTTGCCGAAGCGTGGCAACCTGCAGAGGTCTTGTCTCCTGATCTGGATGCAGGCCTCCACGACTCTGATCTGCATCTACCCCAACCTGTTCATGGACGAACAAAACGGGTGACCGATGGTAGTGAGAAGGACGCCGAGCTCTCCTTCTGATACCACTTATTTTGTGAGTGGGTCTGCGGCACAGTTTGGAGTTCAGTCTAGTGAATGTAGCAGAATGCAACAAGTCCAAACATGGACTGTCACTCACCCTGTCTTGGGTCAAACACCCACATGGAGGCCTCAGAGGAACTAAAGACCACCTAAAAGACTAGGTGATTGGGTGACTCTTCTGATTTTGAACTGAACTGTAACATACAAACTGTTCTGGGACGTAATTTTTTAAAATGTATTGTTGTTGAGCTTTGAAAATTAAAAGAACAAAACAAATTGTGACAGTTTTATATTCTACGCATTGAGACGTTGTCATGGTTCCTCCTGTCACCAGAGGGCGGCAGAGACCGCCCTAGATACTTTTATTGAACTCAGGTGTGTCTTCATTATTTCATGATTGTTTCCCCTTTAAGAGAGGTGTGTTTTCTGTTTCCCTTTGTTAGTTATTGAATTCAGTTTCCTGTATGTTTTCCCCAGTGTGAGTTTCGAGTGCTAGTGTTTGTTGTTTTTACGTTTTCTGTATCGTTACTTTCTCCATTATTCAAGTAAAGTATTTACGTTTTTCCCAAGTCGCTGATTCCTGGTCTGGTTCATTCTCTGCTAATGGGTTCAACTCTACCACGTTGCAGACGTGAGCCATTTATGTTTTGGGAACTGTGTTATTTTGTATGGGAAGAAAGCCAGGTATTTTGGTAAACAGAAAGTAACATTCTTGAAGTAGAACAGATGATAAGATCCCCAAATGTGGGAATTACCCCAAAGCATCCTTAAATTGCTCTGGCCCCGGAGATAGCAAGTGAAAGCCTCCCCTGAGCCGTCTCGACTATGGTCTGGAGACAAGGCAGTAAGGATGTTCAGGCATAACAGTAGTTTGAAGGGCACATGGCAGGTAGAGTGTTAGAGAAGGGAATAAATAGGGAGGGAGTGATTTAGAGAAAGGGGGAGGGAGGGAGTAATTTAGAGAGGTTGAGGGAGGGAGGGATTTAGAGAAAGGTTAAGGGAAGGCGTGATTTCGAGAATGGATGAGGGAGGGAGTGATTTAGAGAAGGGGAGGGAGGTTGAGTGAGAGAGTGATTTAGAGAAAGGGTGAGGGAGGGAGGGAGTGATTTAGAGAAAAGGTGAGAGAGGGAATGATTTAGAGAAAGGGTGAGGGAGGGAGTGATTTAGAGAAAGGGTGAGGGAGGGAGTGATTTAGAGAAGGGTGAGGGAAGGACTGATTTAGAGAAAGGGAGGGGAAGGGAGTGATTTAGAGAAAGGTTGAGAGAGGGAGAGGGCGTGATTTAGAGACCTGGTGAGGGAGAGAGTGATTTAGAGAAAGGATGAGGGAGGGAGTAATTTAGAGAAAGGGAGGGGGAGGGAGTGATTTAGAGAACTGGTGATGGAGGGAGTGATTTAGAGAACGGGTGAGGGAGGGAGTGATTTAGGGAACGAGTAAGTGAGGGAGTGATTTAGAGAACGGGTGAGGGAGGGAGTGATTTAGAGAACGGGTGAGGGAGGGGATGATTTAGAGAAAGGTTAAGGGAGGGAGAGGGTGTGATTTAGAGAGAGGTTGAGGGAGGGAGTGTTTTAGAGAAAGGGTGAGGGAGGGAGTGATTTAGAGGAAGGGAGGGATAGGGAGTGATTTAGAGTAAGGTAGAGGGAGGGAGTGATTTAGGGAAAGGGTGAGAGAGGGAGAGGGAGTGATTTAGAGAAAGGTTGAGAGAGGGAGAGGGAGTGATTTAGAGAACGGGTGAGGGTTGTGAGTGATTTAGAGAAAGGGAGAGAGATTGATTTAGAGAAAGGTAGAGAGGGGGAGTGATTTAGAGAACGGGTGAGGGAGGGAGTGATTTAGAGAAAGGGGGACGGAGTGATTTAGAGAACGGGTGAGGGAGTGATTTAGAGAAAGAGGGAGGGAGGGGAGTGATTTAGAGAAGGTGTGCGAGAGGGAGTGATTTAGAGAAAGAGGGAGGGAGAGGGAGTGATTTAGAGAACGGTGAGGGAGGGAGTGATTTAGAGAAAGAGGGAGGGGAGTGATTTAGAGAAGGGGTGCAAGAGGGAGTGATTTAGAGAACTGGTGAGGGAGGGAGAGGGAGTGATTTAGAGAACTGGTGAGGGAGGGAGAGGGAGTGATTTAGAGAACGGGTGAGGAAGGGAGAGGGAGTGATTTAGAGAACGGGTGAGGGAGGGAGAGGGAGTGATTTAGAGAACGGGTGAGGGAGGGAGTGATTTAGAGAAAGAGGGAGGGAGGATGCTACCGCTGCTGCCAGCGGAAAATGGCTGCTGCAACCCAAGTCCATCCTGATACACAGAAACGACGTAAAGGTGGAGAGAGAGCGAGAGAAGGATTAGAAAATGAAAGCAGAGAGTGAGATAGAACGAGAGAGTGACAGAGTGAGGGTGTGAGTGTCCGCGTGTGTGTTCTGGCGAAGGGGGATCTAAAGGACAGGGATACCGGGGCAGGGAGCTCGAAGCAGCGGCTACACCGAGACATGGAGGGCGAGTAAGTCCTTATCTTTTTATTTCCTACAATATTACACGAAATCAATTTAGCTTGGTCATCACATTAATCTCTGATAAACACCGATGTTACACAAGAAGGCAACCTCAGGGATAGACAAAGGTACAGTCTATTGATATAGTTGAGGATAAACACCATTACGTAGTCTTGAATCAACAGTATACATCACATTCCCGATATATTCAAGCAAACGTGTGATAAATATGTATATATGATTAGGGTTTACACGGGGGCTACGATATTAAACGGTGTAAAGACAGGATTCAATACCTTATCAAAGACAACACGGCTTCTAATCGAATGATAAAAACCCACTGTGAGAAATACCAGGTAATAGTCACGCAGTGGCGAGGACTTCTATTTAGCCGTTAAATAAATCAGTCAATGTGTAAAATGTGTTGGAAGAAATTGACAAAATATGTCGAGTTTTGGCCAAGCTCTCATTCACAGACACAGGATCCGGTAAACCTAGGGAGGGATGTTGGCGATGGGATTTTTTTTTTTTATCAACGCGTCTCGGGTTTCATTATGATTTTTAAAGCACAACTTTATGAATGAAATGTGATTTTTCTCTCGTCCTCTTCCTCAACCCCTCCTCTCCTTCCCTTTTCTCGTCGCCCCCTCCCCCATCTATCGCTCCCTCTTTCTATCCTCGCACCCACTCATCTCTCCTTTTTTTTCCCCCCCAAACGATTGCATTTTTTTTCTTCGAGATATTGCACATCGGTTTAAATCACTGTGTTTTCTATTGTATTTCATTCATAAAATAAGGAATATCAGGATGTGTTAGCGAGCGAGTGCGTATAGCAGCGCAGTGTGTGATGAGCAGGCAGTAGGGGGAGAGAGGAGAACGCAATGTTTTTACAATTATTGCAACAATAATGGGAATCCTATGTAATACAAATGTAACGATATGATGCCCGTGTCTTCGCAGTTCTGTCGATCCACGGTGATGGAATTTAAAACAGTCATTCATTGTGCATCTGGCGGACTAGAGAAGGAGAGGCTTGTGTTGCGAGGTACAGGGCCTCGCTCGGATGGCGAATGGGCGCGTTCATTGATACATCTGGGAAACAATTCTTGCTCCCACCTCCCATTCGGTCATTCTCGCCTTGCCTCGATATGTCTTTCATTCCGTGCCATTTCCCCCGTGACACTTCATTACTCAGGAATAAGAGTCGTGGTCGTTCTAAAACAAACCCTGATATGGTTTATTTTTTAACATTTTTTGTTACTGTATAATAATATAATATTCAGTCCCAACTGTTCTGTGTTCATTGGTGCAGTCATCACATCCTAGGCGAGATTAGATTTACCTTGTTCACGTGACCGTCCATTATAAAAACCTGTCTGCTTCCGTCCTTCCTAACACTGATATCTACGGTGGGGCTCATAGTCCTGTAGTGTGGTTCTGCTGTGTTTCTTTAGGAGTAGACCTACTGAGGTTAGGAAATATAGACAAACATCATGACTACAAATAAATACATTTAAAATGGAGGAGTGCTTTAAAAAAATAAAAAAAAATCTTCACGTTTTGAAACATGAGAAGGATGTTGATAAAACAGTTAGGTTTCCGGGAGTGACACAGCGGTCTGAGACACTGCATCTCAGCGCTTTCACTACAGACCCCCTGGTTTGAATCCAGGCTGTATCACAACCGGCCGTGATTGGGAGTCCCATAGGGCGGCGCACAATTGGCCCAGTGTTGTCTGGGTTTGGCTGGAGTAGGCCGTCATTGTAAATAAGAATTTGTTCTGAACTGACTTGCCTAGTTAAATAAAGGTTAAATATATATATTTTTAAGTGACGCTTGACATCATAGGCAGTGTCAACAGACCATAGCATGATTATGATGTAATTTGTAACATGATTGTATGTTCTCTGCCTGTCTTTCTGTCTCTTCCTCGCTCTCTCTCTCTCTGCCTGTCGCTCACTCTCTCACTGTCTCTCTGCCTGTCGCTCACTCTCTCTCTCTCTCTCTCTCTCTCTCTCTCTCTCTCTGCCTGTCGCTCACTCTCTCTCTCTCTCTCTCTCTGTCTGTCTGCCTGTCGCTCACTCTCTCTGCCTGTCGCTCTCTCTCTCTCTGCCTGTCGCTCTCTCTCTCTGCCTGTCGCTCTCTCTCTCACCGCCTGTCTATAATCTTATAATCTCTCTGTCTGTTGCTCTCTCTCTCTTCCTTATAATCTCTCTACCTGTCTATAATATCTCTGTCTGTCTTTCTCTCTCTCTCTGCCTGTCTATAATCTTTCTCTGTCACTCTCTCTACCTTAAAATCTCTGTCTGTCTATAAACTTTATGCCCGTCGCTTTCTCTCTCTGTCTATAATCTCTCTCTGTCTATAATATCTCTCTCTGTTTATAATCTCTCTCTCTCTGTCTATAATCTCTCTCTCTGTCTATAATCTCTCTGTCTATAATCTGTCTCTCGCTCTGCCTGTCTGTTGCTCTCTCTCTCTCTCTGTCGCTCTCTCTCTGTCGCTCTCTCTCTGTCGCTCTCCATCTTTCTGTCGCTCTCCAGCTCTCTGTCTCTAATCTCTCTGTCTATAATCTCTGTCTCCCGCGCTCTCTCTCTCTGTCGCTCTCCATCTCTCTGTCTGTCTATATACAGTACCTTGCGAAAGTATTCGGCCCCCTTGAACTTTGCGACCTTTTGCCACATTTCAGGCTTCAAACATAAAGATATAAAACTGTATTTTTTTGTGAAGAATCAACAACAAGTGGGACACAATCATGAAGTGGAAAAACATTTATTGGATATTTCAAACTTTTTTAACAAATCAAAAACTGAAAAATTGGGCGTGCAAAATTATTCAGCCCCCTTAAGTTAATACTTTGTAGCGCCATCTTTTGCTGCGATTACAGCTGTAAGTCGCTTGGGGTATGTCTCTATCAGTTTTGCACATCGAGAGACTGACATTTTTTTCCCATTCCTCCTTGCAAAACAGCTCGAGCTCAGAGAGGTTGGATGGAGAGCATTTGTGAACAGCAGTTTTCAGTTCTTTCCACAGATTCTCGATTGGATTCAGGTCTGGACTTTGACTTGGCCATTCTAACACCTGGATATGTTTATTTTTCAACCATTCCATTGTAGATTTTGCTTTATGTTTTGGATCATTGTCTTGGTGGAAGACAAATCTCCGTCCAAGTCTCAGGTCTTTTGCAGACTCCATCAGGTTTTCTTCCAGAATGGTCCTGTATTTGGCTCCATCCATCTTCCCATCAATTTTAACCATCTTCCCTGTCCCTGCTGAAGAAAAGCAGTCACAAACCATGATGCTACCACCACCATGTTTGACAGTGGGGATGGTGTGTTCAGCTGTGTTGCTTTTACGCCAAACATAACGTTTTGCATTGTTGCCAAAAAGTTCCATTTTGGTTTCATCTGACCAGAGCACCTTCTTCCACATGTTTGGTGTGTCTCCCAGGTGGCTTGTGGCAAACTTTAAACAACACTTTTTATGGATATCTTTAAGAAATGGCTTTCTTCTTGCCACTCTTCCATAAAGGCCAGATTTGTGCAATATACGACTATTGTTGTCCTATGGACAGAGTCTCCCACCTCAGCTGTAGATCTCTGCAGTTCATCCAGAGTGATCATGGGCATCTTGGCTGCATCTCTGATCAGTCTTCTCCTTGTATGAGCTGAAAGTTTAGAGGGACGGCCAGGTCTTGGTAGATTTGCAGTGGTCTGATACTCCTTCCATTTCAATTTTATTGCTTCCACAGTGCTCCTTGGGATGTTTAAAGCTTGGGAAATCTTTTTGTATCCAAATCCGGCTTTAAACTTCTTCACAACAGTATCTCGGACCTGCCTGGTGTGTTCCTTGTTCTTCATGATGCTCTCTGCGCTTTTAACGGACCTCTGAGACTATCACAGTGCAGGTGCATTTATACGGAGACTTGATTACACACAGGTGGATTGTATTTACCATCATTAGTCATTTAGGTCAACATTGGATCATTCAGAGATCCTCACTGAACTTCTGGAGAGAGTTTGCTGCACTGAAAGTAAAGGGGCTGAATAATTTTGCACGCCCAATTTTTCAGTTTTTGATTTGTTAAAAAAGTTTGAAATATCCAATAAATGTCGTTCCACTTCATGATTGTGTCCCACTTGTTGTTGATTCTTCACAAAAAAATACAGTTTTATATCTTTAAGTTTGAAGCCTGAAATGTGGCAAAAGGTCACAAAGTTCAAGGGGGCCGAAATCTTTCGCAAGGCACTGTATTTCTATCTTTCTGCCTTACTATCTCTCTCTGTCTATATCTCTCTGCCTTACTCTCTTCCTTACTATCTCTCTCTGTCTATATCTCTCTGCCTTACTCTCTTCCTTACTATCTCTCTGTCTATTTCTCTATATCTTTCTGCCTTACTATCTCTCTGCCTCACTATCTCTCTGCCTTACTCTTCCTTACTATCTCTCTGTCCATTTCTCTATATCTTTCTGCCTTACTATCCCTCTCTGTCTACATCTCTCTGCCTTACTCTCTTCCTTACTATCTCTCTGTCTATTTCTCTATCTTTCTGCCTTACTATCTCTCTGCCTTACTATCTCTCTGCCTTACTCTCTTCCTTACTATCTCTCTGTCTATTTCTCTATATCTTTCTGCCTTACTATCTCTCTGCCTTACTCTCTTCCTTACTATCTCTCTGTCTATTTCTCTATATCTTTCTGCCTTACTATCTCTCTGCCTCACTATCTCTCTGCCTTACTCTCTTCCTTACTATCTCTCTGTCTATTTCTCTATCTTTCTGCCTTACTATCTCTCTGCCTTACTATCTCTCTGCCTTACTCTCTTCCTTACTATCTCTCTATATCTTTCTGCCTTACTATCTCTCTGCCTCACTATCTCTCTGTCTTACTCTCTTCCTTACTATCTCTCTGTCTATTTCTCTATATCTTTCTGCCTTACTATCTCTCCGCCTCACTATCTCTCTGCCTTACTCTCTTCCTTACTATCTCTCTGTCTATATCTTTCTGCCTTACTATCTCTCTGCCTTACCCTCTTCCTTACTATCTCCCTGTCTATTTCTCTATATCTTTCTGCCTTACTATCTCTCTGCCTCACTATCTCTCTGCCTTACTCTTCCTTACTATCTCTCTGTCCATTTCTCTATATCTTTCTGCCTTACTATCTCTCTCTGTCTATATCTCTCTGCCTTACTCTCTTCCTTACTATCTCTCTGTCTATTTCTCTATATCTTTCTGCCTTACTATCTCTCTGCCTCACTCTCTCTGCCTTACTCTCTTCCTTACTATCTCTCTGTCTATTTCTCTATATATTTCTGCCTTACTATCTCTCTGCCTCACTATCTCTCTGCCTTACTCTCTTCCTTACTATCTCTCTGTCTATTTCTCTATATCTTTCTGCCTTACTATCTCTCTGCCTTACTCTCTTCCTTACTATCTCTGTCTATTTCTCTATATCTCTCTGCCTCACTATCTCTCTGCCTTACTCTCTTCCTTACTATCTCTCTGTCTATATCTCTCTGCCTTACTCTCTTCCTTACTATCTCTCTGCCTCACTATCTCTGCCTTACTATCTCTCTGTCTATTTCTCTATATATTTCTGCCTTACTATCTTTCTGCCTCACTATCTCTCTGCCTTACTCTCTTCCTTACTATCTCTCTGTCTATTTCTCTATATCTTTCTGCCTTACTATCTCTCTGCCTCACTATCTCTCTGCCTTACTCTCTTCCTTACTATCTCTCTGTCTATTTCTCTATATCTCTCTGCCTTACTCTCTTCCTTACTATCTCTCTGTCTATTTCTCTATATATTTCTGCCTTACTATCTCTCTGCCTCACTATCTCTCTGCCTTACTCTCTTCCTTACTATCTCTCTATCTTTCTGCCTTACTATCTCTCTGCCTTACTATCTCTCTGCCTTACTCTCTTCCTTACTATCTCTCTGTCTATTTCTCTATATCTTTCTGCCTTACTATCTCTATGCCTCATTATCTCTCTGCATATGAATGCTTATTAATTTGTTAAAATAGGTATGTACTTGTAAGAACTTTCCTACTCGGTTCATTTCATGTTTGACCAGTTGTACCTTTTGTAAAGACAATCACATTGTATTATATAAGGGGTTGGTTGTGTTTCTAATGGTTTCTCTCCTTTCCAACTGTGTGTGTGTGTGTGTGTGTGTGTGTGTGTGTGTGTGTGTGTGTGTGTGTGAATTAATTTGTGCATAAATGTTTGTGTATGGTATTTGTATGTGTGTGTTCAGTACAGTGCGTGTGTATCATTGTGTCGTCTAATCTCCTGTCGTCTCTCCTCAGTGTGTGTATCATTGTGTGGTCTAATCTCCTGTCTAATCTCCTGTCGTCTATCCTCAGTGTGCGTGTGTGTATCATTGTGTCGTCTAATCTCCTGTCGTCTGTCCTCAGTGTGTGTATCATTGTGTGGTCTAATCTCCTGTCGTCTCTCCTCAGTGTGTGTATCATTGTGTGGTCTAATCTCCTGTCTAATCTCCTGTCGTCTCTCCTCAGTGTGTGTATCATTGTGTGGTCTAATCTCCCGTCTAATCTTCTGTCGTCTATCCTCAGTGTGCGTGTGTGTATCATTGTGTCGTCTAATCTCCTGTCTAATCTCCTGTCGTCTGTCCTCAGTGTGTGTATCATTGTGTGGTCTAATCTCCTGTCTAATCTCCTGTCGTCTCTCCTCAGTGTGTGTATCATTGTGTGGTCTAATCTCCTGTCTAATCTCCTGTCGTCTGTCCTCAGTGTGTGTATCATTGTGTGGTCTAATCTCCTGTCTAATCTCCTGTCGTCTCTCCTCAGTGTGCGTGTGTGTATCATTGTGTGGTCTAATCTCCTGTCTAATCTCCTGTCGTCTCTCCTCAGTGTGTGTATCATTGTGTGGTCTAATCTCCCGTCTAATCTCCTGTTGTCTCTCCTCAGTGTGTGTATCATTGTGTGGTCTAATCTCCTGTCTAATCTTCTGTCGTCTCTCCTCAGTGTGTGTATATCATTGTGTGGTCTAATCTCCTGTCTAATCTCCTGTCGTCTCTCCTCAGTGTGCGTGTGTGTATCATTGTGTGGTCTAATCTCCTGTCTAATCTCCTGTCGTCTCTCCTCAGTGTGTGTATCATTGTGTGGTCTAATCTCCCATCTAATCTCCTGTCGTCTCTCCTCAGTGTGTGTATCATTGTGTGGTCTAATCTCCTGTCTAATCTCCTGTCGTCTGTCCTCAGTGTGTGTATCATTGTGTGGTCTAATCTCCTGTCTAATCTCCTGTCGTCTCTCCTCAGTGTGCGTGTGTGTATCATTGTGTGGTCTAATCTCCTGTCTAATCTCCTGTCGTCTGTCCTCAGTGTGCGTATCATTGTGTGGTCTAATCTCCTGTCTAATCTCCTGTCGTCTCTCCTCAGTGTGCGTGTGTGTATCATTGTGTGGTCTAATCTCCTGTCTAATCTCCTGTCTAATCGCCTGTCGTCTCTCCTCAGTGTGCGTGTGTGTATCATTGTGTGGTCTAATCTCCTGTCGTCTCTCCTCAGTGTGCGTGTGTGTATCATTGTGTGGTCTAATCTCCTGTCGTCTCTCCTCAGTGTGCGTGTGTATATCATTGTGTCGTCTAATCTCCTGTCGTCTCTCCTCAGTGTGCGTGTGTGTATCATTGTGTGGTCTAATCTCCTGTCGTCTCTCCTCTGTGCGTGTGTGTATCATTGTGTGGTCTAATCTCCTGTCTAATCTCCTGTCTAATCTCCTGTCGTCTCTCCTCAGTGTGCGTGTGTGTATCATTGTGTGGTCTAATCTCCTGTCTAATCTCCTGTTGTCTCTCCTCAGTGTGTGTATCATTGTGTGGTCTAATCTCCTGTCTAATCTCCTGTCGTCTCTCCTCAGTGTGTGTATCATTGTGTGGTCTAATCTCCTGTCTAATCTCCTGTCGTCTGTCCTCAGTGTGTGTATCATTGTGTGGTCTAATCTCCTGTCGTCTGTCCTCAGTGTGTGTATCATTGTGTGGTCTAATCTCCTGTCTAATCTCCTGTCTAATCTCCTGTCGTCTCTCCTCAGTGTGCGTGTGTGTATCATTGTGTGGTCTAATCTCCTGTCTAATCTCCTGTCGTCTCTCCTCAGTGTGCGTGTGTGTATCATTGTGTGGTCTAATCTCCTGTCTAATCTCCTGTCGTCTCTCCTCAGTGTGTGTATCATTGTGTGGTCTAATCTCCCGTCTAATCTCCTGTTGTCTCTCCTCAGTGTGTGTATCATTGTGTGGTCTAATCTCCTGTCTAATCTCCTGTCGTCTCTCCTCAGTGTGTGTATCATTGTGTGGTCTAATCTCCCGTCTAATCTCCTGTTGTCTCTCCTCAGTGTGTGTATCATTGTGTGGTCTAATCTCCTGTCTAATCTCCTGTCGTCTCTCCTCAGTGTGTGTATCATTGTGTGGTCTAATCTCCTGTCTAATCTCCTGTCGTCTCTCCTCAGTGTGTGTATCATTGTGTCGTCTAATCTCCTGTCTTCTCTCCTCAGTGTGTGTATCATTGTGTGGTCTAATCTCCTGTCTAATCTCCTGTCGTCTCTCCTCAGTGTGTGTATCATTGTGTGGTCTAATCTCCTGTCTAATCTCCTGTCGTCTCTCCCCAGTGTGTGTATCATTGTGTGTTCTAATCTCCTGTCTAATCTCCTGTTGTCTCTCCTCAGTGTGCGTGTTAGAGCCGTGGTGATGACACGTGATGACTCCAGTGGAGGCTGGGTACCCCTGGGGGGCGGTGGCCTCAGTCACGTGGTAATATGTAAGGGGAGGAGCCATGAAGGCAGGGGGCGGAGAGAGTACATTGTACGCGGAGAGCGGCTACGCGACCGAGCAGTGAGTCTGTGTGTCACGCCCGCCACCTGAGGACTATAGTCCATATTGGTTCCTTTGTTTGAGGAAAAACAAATCAAACACAGTGAAAGTATAAAGTATTTGACTAATGTGCTAACCCTAACCCTAACCCCTAAACCCTAATCCTAACCCCTAAACCCTAACCCTAACCCCTAACCCCTAAACCCTAACCCTAACCCTAACCCTGACCCTAACCCTAACCCTAACGATATGGTACAGCGTTTTGTGGGAGCTCTTGTTTTTGGAGGACCGTGGATCGTTGGTGCAGTGATCCCTTCTACATACCTGTGTGTGTATGTGTGTGTGTGTGTGTGTATATAGCCGGTGCTGGAATGTGCTGTGCAGAAGGGGCTGGTCTACAACAAAGTGAACCCTATCTTTCATCACTGGCGCGTGGAGGAACGTAAGTTTGGCCTGACGTTCCAGAGCCCTGCTGACGCCATCTCCTTCGAGCGCGGCCTACAAGCGGTCATCGATAAGCTGGACCGCGGCTCTGAATCTCCTTCCTCCTCCACGCCTGAAGAGGGCGACACTGAGGACGATGGTCAAGCAGTGAGTGGCTTTATCCTTTTATACACACATATCTAGGATCAGATCAGATCTAGGATCAGATCTAGGATTGTTCTGAGGGCAGAACGAATGTGATTGGTTCAATTAATAATCAGTGGGCGGGGACATACAGAGATTGTGTTGTTCACTCTCTGTCGGTCTTGGATCAAGACGTATGATTGTGTCGGTCCTGGATCATGTACTGAGAATAGACTGTACATGGATGTGTAGTCTGTCTCAGACTGTGGTACATGTGCGATGAGCTGTAGCATGCAAATATAATCTATTTTCTAAATATCTAGATTATATTTCTAGGAGTTGTAGTGTGTGTCATGATGAATGATATCATATCATGATGTCATGATGATCTACAGTGCCTTGCGAAAGTATTCGCCCCCCTTGAACTTTGCGACCTTTTGCCACATTTCAGGCTTCAAACATAAAGATATAAAACTATATTTTTTTGTGAAGAATCAACAACAAGTGGGACACAATCATGAAGTGGAACGACATTTATTGGATATTTCAAACTTTTTTAACAAATCAAAAACTGATAAATTGGGCGTGCAAAATTATTCAGCCCCTTTACTTTCAGTGCAGCAAACTCTCTCCAGAAGTTCAGTGAGGATCTCTGAATGATCCAATGTTGACCTAAATGACTAATGATGATAAATACAATCCACCTGTGTGTAATCAAGTCTCCGTATAAATGCACCCGCACTGTGATAGTCTCAGAGGTCCGTTAAAAGCGCAGAGAGCATCATGAAGAACAAGGAACACACCAGGCAGGTCCGAGATACTGTTGTGAAGAAGTTTAAAGCCGGATTTGGATACAAAAAGATTTCCCACGCTTTAAACATCCCAAGGAGCACTGTGCAAGCGATAATATTGAAATGGAAGGAGTATCAGACCACTGCAAATCTACCAAGACCTGGCCGTCCCTCTAAACTTTCAGCTCATACAAGGAGAAGACTGATCAGAGATGCAGCCAAGAGGCCCATGATCACTCTGGATGAACTGCAGAGATCTACAGCTGAGGTGGGAGACTCTGTCCATAGGACAACAATCAGTCGTATATTGCACAAATCTGGCCTTTATGGAAGAGTGGCAAGAAGAAAGCCATTTCTTAAAGATATCCATAAAAAGTGTTGTTTAAAGTTTGCCACAAGCCACCTGGGAGACACACCAAACATGTGGAAGAAGGTGCTCTGGTCAGATGAAACCAAAATTGAACTTTTTGGCAACAATGCAAAACGTTATGTTCGGCGTAAAAGCAACACAGCTGAACACACCATCCCCACTGTCAAACATGGTGGTGGCAGCATCATGGTTTGGGCCTGCTTTTCTTCAGCAGGGACAGGGAAGATGGTTAAAATTGATGGGAAGATGGATGGAGCCAAATACAGGACCATTCTGGAAGAAAACCTGATGGAGTCTGCAAAAGACCTGAGACTGGGACGGAGATTTGTCTTCCAACAAGACAATGATCCAAAACATAAAGCAAAATCTACAATGGAATGGTTCAAAAATAAACATATCCTGGTGTTAGAATGGCCAAGTCAAAGTCCAGACCTGAATCCAATCGAGAATCTGTGGAAAGAACTGAAAACTGCTGTTCACAAATGCTCTCCATCCAACCTCACTGAGCTCGAGCTGTTTTGCAAGGAGGAATGGGAAAAAATTTCAGTCTCTTGATGTGCAAAACTGATAGAGACATACCCCAAGCGACTTACAGCTGTAATCGCAGCAAAAGGTGGCGCTACAAAGTATTAACTTAAGGGGGCTGAATAATTTTGCACGCCCAATTTTTCAGTTTTTGATTTGTTAAAAAAGTTTGAAATATCCAATAAATGTCGTTCCACTTCATGATTGTGTCCCACTTGTTGTTGATTCTTCACAAAAAAATACAGTTTTATATCTTTATGTTTGAAGCCTGAAATGTGGCAAAAGGTTGCAAAGTTCAAGGGGGCCGAATACTTTCGCAAGGCACTGTACATGATCTCTGATGACCTGTAGTGCGTCAGTCTACATGACCTCTGACCTGTAGTTTGATGATGTCAGTCCCATACAGGAAGTGAGTCATCAAAATTCTGAGCGGTAGATCTCCGTTTGCTTTTTCACTGCGGAAGTGATCGACTGGTGGCCATTGATTGGCCGAAATGTTCAAGTCTATTTTTCCAAAGATAGTTCATTTTATTAAAAAGACACACAAGGTGTGACTGAGCTTGTAAAAATTATTTTAATTTGATTTATTTCAATAATACAGTAGAAAAAAAAAAGTCTATATACAGTGAGTGCAAATTAGGTAAGATAATAAATAGGCCATAGTGGCAAAGTAATTACAATATAGCAATTAAACACTGGAATGATAGATGTGCAGAAGATGAATGTGCAAGTAGAGATACTGGGGTGCAAAGGAGCAAGATAAAAAATAAATACAGTATGGGGATGAGGTAGTTGGATGGGCTATTTACAGATGGGCTATGTACAGGTGCAGTGATCTGTGAGCTGCTCTGACAGCTGGTGCTTAAAGCTAGTGAGGGAGATGTGAGTCTCCAGCTTCAGCGATTTTTGCAGTTCGTTCCAGTCATTGGCAGCAGAGAACTGACAGGAAAGACGGCCAAAGGAGGAATTGGCTTTGGAGGTGACCAGTGAAATATACCTGCTGGAGCGCGTGCTACGGGTGGGTGCTGCTATGACGACCAGTGAACTGAGATAAGGCAGAGCTTTACCTAGCAGAGACTTATCGATGACCCGTAGCCAGTGGGTTTGGCGACGAATATGAAGTGAGGACCAGCCAACGAGAGCGTACAGGTTGCAGTGGTGGGTAGTATATGGAGCTTTGGTGACAAAACGGATGGCACTCTGGTAGACTATTGGGGCAGTGTGGTTGAGATTGCATCGTCTGTGGACCTATTTGGGCGGTAAGCAAATTAAAGTGGGTCTAGGGTGTCAGGTAAGGTGGAGGTGATATGATCCTTGACTAGTCTCTCAAAGCACTTCATGATGACAGAAGTGAGTGCTACGGGGCGTTAGGGCTGTTGATCACCTGTGTAATGATCATGCTGTTTAATCATCTTATTGATATGCCACACCTGTCAGGTGGATGGATTATCTTGGCAAAGGAGAAAACGCTCACTAACAGGAATGTAAACACATTTCTGCACAAAATTGAGAGAAATAAGCTTTTTGGTACCAATTGAACATTTCTGAGATATTTTACTTCTGCTCATGAAACATGGGACCAAAACTTTACATGTTGTGTTTATATTTTTGTTCATATATACTCAATACAATTATTTCCAAATGTTTGTATAGTGTCCCATGTTCCTAGATGTTACATTTTTTATCATTTCAAATAACAAACATTTTGGGCGACCAAGTTGCTGTTCCATCGACTTGACGACTTGTAGTGTGTCAGTCTACAGTGTGTCAGTCTACAGTGTGTCAGTCCACAGTGTGTCAGTCTACAGTGTGTCAGTCCACAGTGTCAGTCTACAGTGTCAGTCTACAGTGTCAGTCCACAGTGTGTCAGTCTACAGTGTGTCAGTCTACAGTGTGTCAGTCTACAGTGTCAGTCTACAGTGTGTCAGTCTACAGTCTACAGTGTGTCAGTCCACAGTGTCAGTCCACAGTGTGTCAGTCTACAGTCTACAGTGTGTCAGTCTACAGTGTGTCAGTCTACAGTGTGTCAGTCCACAGTGTCAGTCCACAGTGTGTCAGTCTACAGTGTGTCAGTCTACAGTGTGTCAGTCCACAGTGTGTCAGTCCACAGTGTGTCAGTCTACAGTGTGTCAGTCTACAGTGTGTCAGTCTACAGTTTGTCAGTCCACAGTGTCAGTCCACAGTGTGTCAGTCTACAGTCTACAGTGTTTCAGTCCACAGTGTGTCAGTCCACAGTGTGTCAGTCCACAGTGTGTCAGTCTACTGTCTGTCAGTCTACTGTCTGTCAGTCTACTGTCTGTCAGTCTACTGTCTGTCAGTCTACAGTGTGTCAGTCTACAGTGTGTCAGTCTATAGTCGTGGCCAAAAGTTTTGAGAATGACACAAATATAAATTTCCACAAAGTTTGCTGCTTCAGTGTCTTTAGATATTTTTGTCAGATGTTACTGTGGAATAGTGAAGTATAATTACAAGCATTTCATAAGTGTCAAAGGCTTTTATTGACAATTACATGAAGTTGATGCAAAGAGTCAATATTTGCAGTGTTGACCCTTCTTTTTCAAGACCTCTGCAATCCGCCCTGGCATGGTGTCAATTAACTTCTGGGCCACATCCTGACAGATGGCAGCCCATTCTTGCATAATCAATGCTTGGAGTTTGTCAGAATTTGTGGGGTGTGGTTTGTTCACCCGCCTCTTGAGGATTGACCACAAGTTCTCAATGGGATTAAGGTCTGGGGAGTTTCCTGGCCATGGACCCAAAATATTGATGTTTTGTTCCCCGAGGCAATTTGTTGTCACCTTTGCCTTATGTTAAGGTGCTCCATCATGCTGGAAAAGGCATTGTTCATCACCAAACTGTTCCTGGATGGTTTGGAGAAGTTGCTCTCAGAGGATGTGTTGATACCATTCTTCATTCATGGCTGTGTTCTTAGGCAAAATTTTGAGTGAGCCCACTCCCTTGGCTGAGAAGCAACCCCACACATGAATGGTCTCAGGATGCTTTACTGTTGACATGCCACAGGACTGATGGTAGCGCTCACCTTGTCTTCTCCGGACAAGCTTTTTTCTGGATGCCCCAAACAATCGAAAAGGGGTTTCATCAGAGAAAATGACTTTACCCCAGTCCTCAGCAGTCCAATCCCTGTACCTTTTGCAGAATATCAGTCTGTCCCCGATGTTTTTCCTGGAGAGAAGTGGCTTCTTTGCTTCCCTTCTTGACACCAGGCCATCCTCCAAAAGTCTTCGCCTCACTGTGCGTGCAGATGCACTCACACCTGCCTGCTGCCATTCCTGAGCAAGCTCTGTACTGGTAGTGCCCCGATCCTGCAGCTCAATTAACTTTAGGAGACGGTCCTGGCGCTTGCTGGACTTTCTTGGGCGCCCTGAAGCCTTCTTCACAACAATTGAACCACTCTCCTCTCCTTGCCTGTGAAGCCCTTTTTGTGCAAAGCAAAGATGACGGCACGTGTTTCCTTGCAGGTAACCATGGTTGACAGAGGAAGAACAATGATTCCAAGTACCACCTTCCTTTTGAAACTTCCAGTCTGTTATTCGAACTCAATCAGCATGACAGAGTGATCTCCATCCTTGTCCTCTTCAACACTCACACCTGTGTTAACGAGAAAATCACTGACATGATGATGTCAGCTGGTCCTTTTGTGGCAGGGCTGAAATGCAGTGGAAATGTTTTTTGGGGATTCAGTTCATTTGCATTGCAAAGAGGGACTTTGCAATTAATTGCAATTCATCTGATCACTCTTCATAACATTCTGGAGTACATGCAAATTGCCATCATACAAACTGAGGCAGCAGACTTTGTGAAAATGTATATTTGTGTCATTCTCAAAACTTTTGGCCACGACTGTACAGTCTGTCAGTCTGTAGTCTGTCTCTCTGCTTAGGGATACAGGTTAGTAATGAGACTATATACAGGGGGTACAGGTTAGTAATGAGACCGTATACAGGGGTACAGGTTAGTAATGAGGTTATATACAGGGGGTACAGGTTAGTAATGAGACTCTATACAGGGGTACAAGTTAGTAATGAGACTATATACAGGGGACAGGTTAGTAATGAGACTATATACAGGGGGTATAGGTTAGTAATGACACTATATACAGGGGGTATAGGTTAGTAATGAGACTATATACAGGGGGTACAGGTTAGTAATGAGACTATATACAGGGGGTACAGGTTAGTAATGAGACTATATACAGGGGTACAGGTTAGTAATGAGACTATATACGGGGGTACAGGTTAGTAATGAGACTATATACAGGGGTACAGGTTAGTAATGAGACTATATACAGGGGGTACAGGTTAGTAATGAGACTATATACAGGGGGTACAGGTTAGTAATGAGACCATATACAGGGGTACAGGTTAGTAATGAGACTATATACAGGGGTACAGGTTAGTAATGAGACTATATACAGGGGGTACAGAGTCAATGTCTGGGGGTACCGGTTGGTAATGAGACTATATACAGGGGGTACAGAGTCAATGTCTGGGGGTACCGGTTGGAAATGAGACTATATGCAGGGGGTACAGAGTCAATGTCTGGGGGTACCGGTTGGTAATGAGACTATATACAGGGGGTACAGAGTCAATGTCTGGGGGTACCGGTTCGTAATAAGACTATATACAGGGGGTACAGGTTAGTAATGAGACTATATACGGGGGGGTACAGGTTAGTAATGAGACTATATACAGGGGGTACAGGTTAGTAATGAGACTATATACAGGGGATACAGGTTAGTAATGAGACTATACAGTGCCTTGCAAAAGTATTCGGCCCCCTTGAACTTTGCGACCTTTTGCCACATTTCAGGCTTCAAACATAAAGATATAAAACTGTATTTTTTTGTGAAGAATCAACAACAAGTGGGACACAATCATGAAGTGGAACAACATTTATTGGATATTTCAAACTTTTTTAACAAATCAAAAACTGAAAAATTGGGCGTGCAAAATTATTCAGCCCCCTTAAGTTAATACTTTGTAGCGCCACCTTTTGCTGCGATTACAGCTGTAAGTCGCTTGGGGTATGTCTCTATCAGTTTTGCACATCGAGAGACTGACATTTTTTTCCCATTCCTCCTTGCAAAACAGCTCGAGCTCAGTGAGGTTGGATGGAGAGCATTTGTGAACAGCAGTTTTCAGTTCTTTCCACAGATTCTCGATTGGATTCAGGTCTGGACTTTGACTTGGCCATTCTAACACCTGGATATGTTTATTTTTGAACCATTTCATTGTAGATTTTGCTTTATGTTTTGATCATTGTCTTGTTGGAAGACAAATCTCCGTCCCAGTCTCAGGTCTTTTGCAGACTCCATCAGGTTTTCTTCCAGAATGGTCCTGTATTTGGCTCCATCCATCTTCCCACCCATCTTCCCTGTCCCTGCTGAAGAAAAGCAGGCCCAAACCATGATGCTGCCACCACCATGTTTGACAGTGGGGATGGTGTGTTCAGCTGTGTTGCTTTTACGCCAAACATAACGTTTTGCATTGTTGCCAAAAAGTTCAATTTTGGTTTCATCTGACCAGTGCACCTTCTTCCACATGTTTGGTGTGTCTCCCAGGTGGCTGGTGGCACACTTTAAACAACACTTTTTATGGATATCTTTAAGAAATGGCTTTCTTCTTGCCACTCTTCTATAAAGGCCAGATTTGTGCAATATACGACTGATTGTTGTCTTATGGACAGAGTCTCCCACCTCAGCTGTAGATCTCTGCAGTTCATCCAGAGTGATCATGGGCCTCTTGGCTGCATCTCTGATCAGTCTTCTCCTTGTATGAGCTGAAAGTTTAGAGGGAAGGCCAGGTCTTGGTAGATTTGCAGTGGTCTGATACTCCTTCCATTTCAATATTATCGCTTGCACAGTGCTCCTTGGGATGTTTAAAGCTTGGGAAATCTTTTTGTATCCAAATCCGGCTTTAAACTTCTTCACAACAGTATCTCGGACCTGCCTGGTGTGTTCCTTGTTCTTCATGATGCTCTCTGCGCTTTTAACGGACCTCTGAGACTATCACAGTGCAGGTGCATTTGTACGGAGACTTGATTACACACAGGTGGATTGTATTTATCATCATTAGTCATTTAGGTCAACATTGGATCATTCAGAGATCCTCACTGAACTTCTGGAGAGAGTTTGCTGCACTGAAAGTAAAGGGGCTGAATAATTTTGCACGCCCAATTTTTCAGTTTTTGATTTGTTAAAAAAGTTTGAAATATCCAATAAATGTTGTTCCACTTCATGATTGTGTCCCACTTGTTGTTGATTCTTCACAAAAAAATACAGTTTTATATCTTTATGTTTGAAGCCTGAAATGTGGCAAAAGGTCGCAAAGTTCAAGGGGGCCGAAATCTTTCGCAAGGCACTGTATACAGGGGGTACAGGTTAGTAATGAGAGTATATACAGGGGGTACAGGTTAGTAATGAGACTATATACAGGGGTACAGGTTAGTAATGAGACTATATACAGGCGGTACAGAGTCAATGTCTGGGGGTACCGGTTGGTAATGAGACTATATACAGGGGGTACAGAGTCAATGTCTGGGGGTACCGGTTGGTAATGAGACTATATACAGGGGGTACAGAGTCAATGTCTGGGGGTACCGGTTGGTAATGAGACTATATACAGGGGGTACAGAGTCAATGTCTGGAGGTACCGGTTAGTCCAGGTAATTTGTACATGTAGGGATAAAGTGACTATACAGAGATAAAAAACAAAAACAGCGAGTAGCAGCAAATGGGTAGCCATTTGATTAGCTGTTCAGCAGTCTTATGGCTTGGGGGTAGAAGCTGTTAAGAAGCCTTTTGGACCTAGACTTGGCGCTCCGGTACCGATTCCCATGCGGGGGCAGAGAGAACAGTCTATGACTAGGGTGGCTGGAATTTTCGTACATTTTTAGGGCCTCCTTCTGACACCGCCTGGTATAGAGGTCCTGGATGGCAGGAAGCTTGGCCTCAGTGATGTACTGGACCGTACACACTACCCTCTGTAGTGCCTCGCAGTCGGAGCCAGAGCAGTTGAAATACCAGGCAGTGATGCAACCAGTGCTCTAGTCTTTACCTGGGTAGTAGTAGTACTACCATGCTCTCGATGGTGCAGCTGTGGAGGATCTGAGGAACCATGCTAAATCTTTTCAGTCTCCTGAGGAGGAAAACGTGTTGTCGTGCCCTCTTCACAACTGTCTTGGTGTGTTTGGACCATGATAGTTTCTTGGGCACCAATGAACTTGTAGCTCTCAACTTGCACCCACTGATGATTTCTGACCTGTAGTGTGTCGGTCTGCAGTCTGATTACCTGTTGTGTGTGTCAGTCCACATGACCTCTGACCTGTAGTTTGATGATGTCAGTCCCATACAGGAAGTGAGTCATCTTCCAACAGCCGGAAGGAGATGCTTCCCAAGCCCGTCACCATAGTAACCAGCGAGTCCTCCTCCACCTGCTTCGTACGTTCCACCTCCGAGGAGTTTAGCTTCGGAGCGTCCCACACGCTCACCACCACCACACCTGCCCAGGTAAGGGCTAGAACACAGCTCACTACTACTACTACTACTACTACTGCCCAGGTAAGGGCTAGAACACAGCTCACTACTACTACTACTACTACTGCCCAGGTAAAGACTAGAACACACCTCACCACTACTACTACTACTACTACTACTACTACTACTACCCAGGTAAAGCCTAGAACACACCTCACCACTACCACTACTACTACTACTACTACCCAGGTAAAGACTAGAACACACCTCACCACTACTACTACTACTACTACCCAGGTAAAGCCTAGAACACACCTCACCACTACTACTACTACTACTACTACTACTACTACTACTACTACTACTACTACCCAGGTAAAGCCTAGAACACACCTCACCACTACTACTACTACTACTACTACTACCCAGGTAAAGACTAGAACACACCTCACCACTACTACTACTACTACTACTACTACTACTACCCAGGTAAAGCCTAGAACACACCTCACCACCACTACTACCACTACTACTACTACTACCCAGGTAAAGCCTAGAACACACCTCACCACTCCTACTACTACTACCCAGGTAAAGCCTAGAACACACCTCACCACCGCTACTACCACTACTACTACCCAGGTAAAGACTAGAACACACCTCACCACTACTACTACTACTACTGTGTACTACCAGGTAAAGCCTAGAACACACCTCACCAACGCTACTACCACTACTACTACCCAGGTAAAGACTAGAACACACCTTACTACTACTACTACTACTACTACTACTACTACTACTACCCAGGTAAAGACTAGAACACACCTCACCACTACTACTACTACTTTTACCCAGGTAAAGACTAGAACACACCTCACCACCACTATTACCACTACTACTACCCAGGTCAAAAATCAAATCAAATCAAATGTATTTATATAGCCCTTCGTACATCAGCTGATATCTCAAAGTGCTGTACAGAAACCCAGCCTAAAACCCCAAACAGCAAGCAATGCAGGTGTTGAAGCACGGTGGCTAGGAAAAACTCCCTAGAAAGGCCAAAACCTAGGAAGAAACCTAGAGAGGAACCAGGCTATGTGGGGTGGCCAGTCCTCTTCTGGCTGTGCCGGGTGGAGATTATAACAGAACATTGTCAAGATGTTCAAATGTTCATAAATGACAAGCATGGTCGAATAATATTAAGGCAGAACAGTTGAAACTGGAGCAGCAGCACAACCAGGTGGACTGGGGACAGCAAGGAGTCATCATGTCAGGTAGTCCTGGGGCATGGTCCTAGGGCTCAGGTCCTCCGAGAGAGAGAAAGAGAGAAGGAGAGAATTAGAGAACGCACACCTAGATTCACACAGGACACCGAATAGGACAGGAGAAGTACTCCAGATAAAACAAACTGACCCTAGCCCCCCGACACATAAACTACTACTGCAGCATAAATACTGGAGGCTGAGACAGGAGGGGTCAGGAGACACTGTGGCCCACTCCGAGGACACCCCCGGACAGGGCCAAACAGGAAGGATATAACCCCACCCACTTTGCCAAAGCACAGCCCCCACACCACACCACACTTTACTCAGGTAAAGCCTAGAACACACCTCACCACTACTACTACTACTACTACTACTACTACTACTGCCCAGGTAAAGACTAGAACACACCTCACTACTACTACTACTACTACTACTACTACTACTACTCAGGTACAGACTAGAACACACCTCACTACTACTACTACTACTACTACTACTACTACTACCCAGGTAAAGACTAGAACACACCTCACTACTACTACTACTACAACCCAGGTAAAGCCTAGAACACACCTCACCACCACTACTACTACTACTACCCAGGTAAAGACTAGAACACACCTCACCACTACTACTACTACTACTACTACTACTACCCAGGTAAAGACTAGAACACACCTCACCACTACTACTACTACTACCACCCAGGTAAAGACTAGAACACACCTCACCACCACTACTACTACTACTACTACTACTACTACTACTACTACTACTACTACTACTACTACTACTACCCAGGTAAAGCCTAGAACACACCTCACCACTACTACTACTACTACTACCCAGGTAAAGCCTAGAACACACCTCACCACCACTACTACTACTACTACTACTACTACCCAGGTAAAGACTAGAACACACTTCACCACCACCACTACTACTACCCAGGTAAAGACTAGAACACACCTCACCACTACTACTACTACTACTACTACCCAGGTAAAGCCTAGAACACACCTCACCACTACTACTACTACTACCCAGGTAAAGACTAGAACACACCTCACCACTACTACTACTACTACCCAGGTAAAGACTAGAACACACCTCACCACTACTACTACTACCCAGGTAAAGACTAGAACACACCTCACCACTACTACTACTACTACCCAGGTAAAGACTAGAACACACCTCACCACTACTACTACTACTACTACCCAGGTAAAGACTAGAACACACCTCACCACTACTACTACTACTACTACTACTTTTACCCAGGTAAAGACTAGAACACACCTCACCACCACTATTACCACTACTACTACCCAGGTCAAAAATCAAATCAAATCAAATGTATTTATATAGCCCTTCGTACATCAGCTGATATCTCAAAGTGCTGTACAGAAACCCAGCCTAAAACCCCAAACAGCAATCAATGCAGGTGTAGAAGCATGGTGGCTAGGAAAAACTCCCTAGAAAGGCCAAAACCTAGGAAGAAACCTAGAGAGGAACCAGGCTATGTGGGGTGGCCAGTCCTCTTCTGGCTGTGCCGGGTGGAGATTATAACAGAACATGGCCAAGATGTTCAAATGTTCATAAATGACCAGCATGGTCGAATAATATTAAGGCAGAACAGTTGAAACTGGAGCAGCAGCACAACCAGGTGGACTGGGGACAGCAAGGAGTCATCATGTCAGGTAGTCCTGGGGCATGGTCCTAGGGCTCAGGTCCTCCGAGAGAGAGAAAGAGAGAAGGAGAGAATTAGAGAACGCACACCTAGATTCACACAGGACACCGAATAGGACAGGAGAAGTACTCCAGATATAACAAACTGACCCTAGCCCCCGACACATAAACTACTACTGCAGCATAAATACTGGAGGCTGAGACAGGAGGGGTCAGGAGACACTGTGGCCCACTCCGAGGACACCCCCGGACAGGGCCAAACAGGAAGGATATAACCCCACCCACTTTGCCAAAGCACAGCCCCCACACCACACCACACTTTACCCAGGTAAAGCCTAGAACACACCTCACCACTACTACTACTGCCCAGGTAAAGACTAGAACACACCTCACTACTAATACTACTACCCAGGTAAAGACTAGAACACACCTCACTACTACTACTACTACTACCCTGGTAAAGACTAGAACACACCTCACCACCACTACTACTACTACTACTACTACTACTACTACTACTACTACTACTACTACTGCCCAGGTCAAGACTAGAACACACTTCACCACCACCACTACTACTACTACTACTACGGCCCAGGTAAAGACTAGAACACACCTCACTACTACTACTACTACTACTACTACTACTACTACTACCCAGGTAAAGACTAGAACACACCTCACAACTACTACTACTACTACCCAGGTAAAGACTAGAACACACTTCACCACCACCACTACTACTACTGCCCAGGTAAAGACTAGAACACACCTCACCACTACTACTACTACTACTACTACCCAGGTAAAGCCTAGAACACACCTCACCACCACTATTACCACTACTTTTACCCAGGTAAAGACTAGAAGACACCTCACCACTACAACTACTACTACTACTACCCAGGTAAAGCCTAGAAAACACCTCACCACTACTACTACCACTACTTTTACCCAGGTAAAGACTAGAACACACCTCACCACTACAACTACTACTACTACTACTACCCAGGTAAAGCCTAGAACACACCTCACCACTACTACTACCACTACTTTTACCCAGGTAAAGCCTAGAACACACCTCACCACCGCTACTACCACTACTACTACCCAGGTAAAGACTAGAACACACCTCATCACTACTACTACTACTACTACTACTACTACTACTACTACTACTACTACCTAGGTAAAGCCTAGAACACACCTCACTACTACTACTACTACTACTACCCAGGTAAAGACTAGAACACGCCTCACCACTACTACTACTACTACTACTACCCAGGTAAAGCCTAGAACACACCTCACCACTTCTACTACTACTACCCAGGTAAAGCCTAGAACACACCTCACCACTACTACTACTACTACCCAGGTAAAGACTAGAACACACCTCACCACTACTACTACTACTACTACCCAGGTAAAGACTAGAACACACCTCACCACTACAACTACTACTACTACCCAGGTAAAGCCTAGAACACACCTCACCACCGCTACTACCACTACTACTACACAGGTAAAGACTAGAATACACCTCACCACTACTACTACTACTACTACTACCCAGGTAAAGACTAGAACACACCTCACCACTACTACTACTACTACTACCCAGGTAAAGACTAGAACACATCTCACCACCACTACTACCACTACTACTACCCAGGTAAAGCCTAGAACACACCTCACCACTACTACTACCACTACTACTACCCAGGTAAAGCATAGAACACACCTCACCACCACTACTACCACTACTACTACCCAGGTAAAGCCTAGAACACACCTCACCACTACTACTACTACTACTACTACTACTACTACTACTACCACCAGGTAAAGCCTAGAACACACCTCACCACCACTACTACCACTACTACTACCCAGGTAAAGACTAGAACACACCTCACCACTACTACTACTGCCCAGGTAAAGACTAGAACACACCTCACCACCACTACTACTACTACTACTACTACTACTACTACTACTACTACTATACTACTACTACTACTACTACTACTACAACCCAGGTAAAGACTACAACACACCTCACCACTACTACTACTACTACTACTACTACTACTGCCCAGGTAAAGACTAGAACACACCTCACCACCACTACTACTACTACTACTACTACTACTACTGCCCAGGTAAAGACTAGAACACACTTCACCACCACCACTACTACTACTACTACCCAGGTAAAGACTAGAACACACCTCACTATTACTACTACTACTACCCAGGTAAAGACTAGAACACACCTCACCACTACTACTACTACTACTACCCAGGTAAAGACTAGAACACACCTCACCACCACTACTACTACTACTACTACTACCCAGGTAAAGACTAGAACACACCTCACCACTACTACTACTACTACTACTACTACTACTACTGCCCAGGTAAAGACTAGAACACACCTCACTATTACTACTACTACTACCCAGGTAAAGACTAGAACACACCTCACCACTACTACTACCCAGGTAAAGACTAGAACACACCTCACCACCACTACTACTACCCAGGTAAAGCCTAGAACACACCTCACCACCACTACTACTACTACTACTACCCAGGTAAAGCCTAGAACACACCTCACCACCGCTACTACCACTACTACTACCCAGGTAAAGACTAGAATACACCTCACCACTACTACTACTACTACTACTACTACTACTACTACTACTACTACCCAGGTAAAGACTAGAACACACTTCACCACCACCACTACTACTACTACTACCCAGGTAAAGACTAAAAACACACTTCACCACTACTACTACTACTACTACTACTACCACTACTACTACTACTACTACAACCCAGGTAAAGACTAGAACACACCTCACCACTACTACTACTACTACTACTACTACTGCCCAGGTAAAGACTAGAACACACCTCACCACCACTACTACTACTACTACTACTACTACTGCCCAGGTAAAGACTAGAACACACTTCACCACCACCACTACTACTACTAATACCCAGGTAAAGACTAGAACACACCTCACTATTACTACTACTACTACCCAGGTAAAGACTAGAACACACCTCACCACTACTACTACTACTACTACCCAGGTAAAGACTAGAACACACCTCACCACTACTACTACTACTACTACCCAGGTAAAGACTAGAACACACCTCACCACTACTACTACTACTACTACCCAGGTAAAGACTAGAACACACCTCACCACCACTACTACCACTACTACTACCCAGGTAAAGCCTAGAACACACCTCACCACTACTACTACTACTACTACCACCAGGTAAAGCCTAGAACACACCTCACCACCACTACTACCACTACTACTACCCAGGTAAAGACTAGAACACACCTCACCACTACTACTACTGCCCAGGTAAAGACTAGAACACACCTCACCACCACTACTACTACTACTACTACTACTACTACTACCCAGGTAAAGACTGGAACACATCTCACCACCACTACTACTACTACTACTACTACTACTACTACTACTACTACTACTACCCAGGTAAAGACTAGAACACACCTCACCACCACTACTACTACTACTACCCAGGTAAAGCCTAGAACACACCTCACCACCACTACTACTACTACTACTACCCAGGTAAAGCCTAGAACACACCTCACCACCGCTACTACCACTACTACTACCCAGGTAAAGACTAGAATACACCTCACCACTACTACTACTACTACTACTACTACTACTACTACTACTACTACTACTACTACTACCCAGGTAAAGACTAGAACACACTTCACCACCACCACTACTACTACTACTACCCAGGTAAAGACTAAAACACACTTCACCACTACTACTACTACTACTACTACTACTACTACTACTACTACAACCCAGGTAAAGACTAGAACACACCTCACCACTACTACTACTACTACTACTACTACTGCCCAGGTAAAGACTAGAACACACCTCATCACCACTACTACTACTACTACTACTACTACTACTACTACAACCCAGGTAAAGACTAGAACACACCTCACCACTACTACTACTACTACTACTGCCCAGGTAAAGACTAGAACACACCTCACCACTACTACTACTACTACTACTACTACTGCCCAGGTAAAGACTAGAACACACTTCACCACCACCACTACTACTACTACTACTACCCAGGTAAAGACTAGAACACACCTCACTATTACTACTACTACTACCCAGGTAAAGACTAGAACACACCTCACCACTACTACTACTACTACTACCCAGGTAAAGACTAGAACACACCTCACCACTACTACTACTACCCAGGTAAAGACTAGAACACACCTCACCACCACTACTACCACTACTACTACCCAGGTAAAGCCTAGAACACACCTCACCACTACTACTACCACTACTACTACCCAGGTAAAGCCTAGAACACACCTCACCACCACTACTACCACTACTACTACCCAGGTAAAGCCTAGAACACACCTCACCACTACTACTACTACTACTACCACCAGGTAAAGCCTAGAACACACCTCACCACCACTACTACCACTACTACTACCCAGGTAAAGACTAGAACACACCTCACCACTACTACTACTGCCCAGGTAAAGACTAGAACACACCTCACCACCACTACTACTACTACTACTACTACTACTACTACTACTACTACTACTACCCAGGTAAAGACTGGAACACATCTCACCACCACTACTACTACTACTACTACTACTACTACTACTACTACTACTACTACTACTACTACTACTACCCAGGTAAAGACTGGAACACACCTCACCACTACTACTACTACTACTACTACTACCCAGGTAAAGACTGGAACACATCTCACCACCACTACTACTACTACTACTACTACTACTACTACTACTACTACTACTACTACTACTACTACTACTACCCAGGTAAAGACTGGAACACACCTCACCACTACTACTACTACTACTACTACTACTACCCAGGTAAAGACTGGAACACACCTCACCACCACCACTACTACTACTACTACTGCCCAGGAAAGACTAGACACACCTCACCACCACTACTACTACCACTACTACTACTACTACTGCCCAGGTAAAGACTGGAACACACCTCACCACCACCACTACTACTACTACTACTACTACTACTACTACCCAGGTAAAGACTGGGACACACCTCACCACTACTACTACTACTACTACTACTACTACTACTGCCCAGGAAAGACTAGACACACCTCACCACCACTACTACTACTACTACTACTACTACTGCCCAGGTAAAGACTGGAACACACCTCACCACCACCACTACTACTACTACTACTACTACTACTACTACTACTACTGCCCAGGAAAGACTAGACACACCTCACCACCACTACTACTACCACTACTACTACTACTACTACTACTGCCCAGGAAAGACTAGACACACCTCACCACCACCACTACTACTACTACTACTGCCCAGGAAAGACTAGACACACCTCACCACCACCACTACTACTACTACTACTGCCCAGGAAAGACTAGACACACCTCACCACCACCACTACTACTACTACTACTGCCCAGGAAAGACTAGACACACCTCACCACCACCACTACTACTACTACTACTGCCCAGGAAAGACTAGACACACCTCACCACCACCACTACTACTACTACTACTACTACTACTACTACTACTACTACTACTACTACTACTACTACTGCCCAGGAAAGACTAGACACACCTCACCACCACCACTACTACTACTACTACTACCCAGGTAAAGACTAGAACACACGTGACCACTACTACTACTACCCAGGTAAAGACTAGAACACACCTCACCACTACTACTACTACTACTACTACTACCCAGGTAAAGACTAGAACACACCTCACCACTACTACTACTACCCAGGTAAAGACTAGAACACACCTCACCGTGTTGAGCATTACTGGTGCTGTAATGGATCCAGATTGCTGTAATTGTTCAGTCTCCTATTCTGATAATCTTCCTCTCTTCAGATCCACACCAGGCCTACGCAGCACCAACTCTCCCAAGTCCCCGCTGTGTTGAACCCTCCGTCTCCCCCTCCACCTCCCCCTGCTCCCCCCACTCCTCCAAAGGGCCCCCCAGCCTCCTCACCCCTCTCCCCCACCATCTCTCTACTCGAGGAGGGAGACCTGCGCAGCCTGGACCCCTGTAAGGACCTATGGGGTTCCCGGGGGTACGAGGACTACCGGCGTGCCGGGGCTCAGAGGACCATGGTGGGAGGTCTCACTGGGGGGGTGGTGGTGGGCAGTGGAGGCAGCATACAGGACAAGTCCACAGAGCTGTGTGTGGTGCGCTTTGAGAAGGAGGTGGCAGGGGTGGGCACGGCGGGCTGCGAGGTGACGGTCACTCTGGACAGTAAAGGTTCCCAGCGCCTCTCCTCCTCCTCCTCACCCACCTGCATGGCCTCCATGCCCAATGCTGTATCTGGAGGCTCGTCGGGCGCCGGCTCGCCCCAAGAGACCGGGAAGGGAAGTCCCTCCCCCTGCTGCATCCACACCTCTCTGGCCACTCCCCGCTCACGGACTCGCAAGCGAGGAGGAGGTGGAGGAGGGGCGGCAGCGGGAGGTGGGGATGGTAATGACGGTGACCCGGCCATCTCCCCAGACGAGGACAGTCCGTGTCCGGCGGGGTCGTCGTGTTCGTCGCGCTGCGTCTACTGCCGCTCCGTGTTCAGCCAATCAGAGAATGGGCGGGGCCGCTGCCGGGACGCACCTGACCCCGCCCTACACTGCCTGCACCAGTGGACCTGTGTGTGGTGCGCAGAGAGCCTGCTGTATCACTGTATGTCGGACTCAGAGGGCGAGTTCTGGGAGCCGTGTTCCTGCGAGGACTCTTTAGGGGAGGGCCGTCCCCACCCGCTGTGCTGTGCCCGCTGGCTGGCCCTCCTGGCTCTGTCCCTGTTTGTGCCCTGCATGTGCTGCTACCTGCCCCTGCGAGCTTGCCTGCGCTGTGGAGAGAGGTGCGGCTGCTGTGGGGGCAAGCACAAGGCCGTTCGGTGAGGCCAGGCTGGAGGAGGCTAGACCCAGGGGGGGTTGGGCAGTGGGGAGGGAGAGGGGGCTAGACCCAGGGGGGGCTGGGTGAGGCTAGACCCAGGGGGGGTTGGGCAGTGGGTAGGGAGGCTAGACCCAGGGGGGGGTTGGAGGGGTGCTAGATCCAGGGGGGGCTGGGCAGTGGGGAGGGAGAGGGGGCTAGACCCAGGGGGGCTGGGGGAAGCTAGATCCAGGGGGGTTGGATGGGGGCTAGTACCAGGGGGAGTTGGAGGGGGGCTAGACCCAGGGGGGGTTGGAGGGGGGCTAGACCCAGGGGGGTTGGAGGTGTTTTGGGGGCTAGACCCAGGGATGTTGGAGGGTGTTGGGAGGGCTAGACCGAGGGGGGTTGGAAGGTGTTGGGCAGTGGGGAGGGAGGGGGGTTGGAGGTGTTTTGGGGGCTAGACCCAGGGATGTTGGAGGGTGTTGGGAGGGCTAGACCTAGGGGGGTTGGAAGGTGTTGGGCAGTGGGGAGGGAGGGGAGTTGGAGGGGGGCTAGACCCAGGGGGGTTGGAGGGTGTTGGGCTCGACCCAGGTGTGAGGGAGGGTGTTGGGCTCGACTTAGGGGGGAAGGAGGGTTTTGGGAAGGGGGGCTAGACCCAGGGGGTTGGATGTGTGTTGGACTTTGGGGTGAAGAAACAGACTGTATGGAATGGAGGAGATAGAAAGAGAGGGAGCACGGGGGACGATGAAATGCGCTCTCTTTGAGCGGGTAGACTCAGATCTCTTAACCTAGCCCCCCACCAGCCTTCCACTCTCTCTTTGAGGGGGTAGACAGATCTCTTAACCTAGCCCCCCACCAGCCTTCCACTCTCTCATTGAGGGGGTAGACAGATCTCTTAACCTAGCCCCCCACGGCCCCCAACAGCCTTCCACTCTCTAATTGAGGGGGTAGACAGATCTCTTAACCTAGCCCCCCACCAGCCTTCCACTCTCTCATTTCAAACTGGACCCTTCTTTCCCTCACTGGTTCATGTCTGCTGTGGTGGGGGACGTCTATCAGTGTAACACCAGTACCTACAGTATGGGAGGGGGACGTCTATCAGTGTAACACCAGTACCTACAGTATGGGTGGGAGACGTCTATCAGTGTAACACCAGTACCTACAGTAGGGGAGGGGGACGTCTATCAGTGTAACACCAGTACCTACAGTATGGGAGGGGGACGTCTATCAGTGTAACACCAGTACCTACAGTATGGGTGGGAGACGTCTATCAGTGTAACACCAGTACCTACAGTAGGGGAGGGGGACGTCTATCAGTGTAACACCAGTACCTACAGTATGGGAGGGGGACGTCTATCAGTGTAACACCAGTACCTACAGTATGGGTGGGAGACGTCTATCAGTGTAACACCAGTACCTACAGTAGGGGAGGGGGACGTCTATCAGTGTAACACCAGTACCTACAGTATGGGAGGGGGACGTCTATCAGTGTAACACCAGTACCTACAGTATGGGAGGGGGACGTCTATGTGGCTGCCCTGCACACAGAACACAGGACATGGAACACGGAACGACCCCAGGTTGAATGAAAATCACCAGGAGCCTTTCATAGAGGAGTTACCGTCGTTACTGAGGACTGGCAGCTGATTGTTCTGTCAGGGGTCAGAGGTCAGAAACTGGACTGGGGGAGGAGAGAAGAGACTGATGATGTGTGTACACTGTTTCAACTGTCAGTTTTTGTTTTTGTTTTAATTTTAGGGAGAAAACATGCAAAAACAAAAGGACGTTTATATATACATGTGATTAGAACTTTGAATCGGTATATTTGATTAAACATGTCGACAGGACCCCATCAGTCACAGGCACTGGAATGTTGTTTTGAAATTACCTCTGGAACTACCCCCCCCCCTTACCTCTGGTTTAGAGAGAGACAGAGACAGAGAGGATGAGAGAGACAGAGAGAGACAGAGAGAGAGAGAGAGAGAGAGAGACAGAGACACAGAGAGAGAGAGAGAGACAGAGAGACAGAGACAGAGACACAGAGACAGAGAGAGAGAGACAGACAGAGACACAGAGAGAGAGAGAGAGAGAGAGAGAGAGAGAGACAGAGAGAGAGAGAGAGAGAGGATGAGTGTGAGGTGAGATAGTGTACTGTATTACAGCACTAGTGTTGTCTTGGGGGTGAGTTCAATATTTAAGTACAAGCACAGTGTTGGGTTAGGGTTCTAGAGTTTAGTGGTAGAAGGGAGCAGTATATGAGGATGTGTATAGCAGATTGCTGCGTGGAAGAAGAGGTTAAACAGGACATTCAGAAAGTATTCAGACCCCTTGACTTCAACAACATTGTTACGTTACAGCCTTATTCTAAAATTGATTAAATTGTTTTCCCTTCAATCTACACACAACACTCCACAATGACAAAGCAAAAACATAAGTATTCAGACCCTTTACTCAGTACTTTGTCGAAGCACCTTTGTCAGCGATTACAGCCTTGACTCTTATTGGGTATGACACTACAAGCTTGGCACACCTGTATTTGGGGAGTTTCTCCCATTCTTCTCTGCAGATCCTCTCAAGCTCTGTCAGGTTGGATGGGGAGCGTCGCTGCACAGCTATTTTCATGTCTCCCCAGGGATGTTTGATTGGGTTCAAGTCCAGGCTCTAGCTGGACATTCTGAGACTTGTCCCGAAGCCACTCTTGTGTTGTCTTGGCTGTGTGCTTAGGGTTGTTGTCCTGTTGGAAGGTGATCCTGGTCCTGAGCGCTCTGGAGCAGGTTTTCATCAAGGATCTTCCTTTCATCTTACCCCTCGATCCTGGCTAGTCTCCCAGTCCCTGCCGCTGAAAAACATCCCCACAACATGATGCTGCCACCACCATGCTTCACCGTAGGGATGGTGCCAGGTTTCCTCCAGACGTGACGCTTGACATTCAGGCCAAAGAGTTCAATCTTGGTTTCATCAGACCAGAGAATCTTGTTTCTCGTGGTCAGAGTCTTTAGGTGCATTTTGGAAAACTATAAGCGGGCTGTTATGTCCCTTTCACTGAGGAGTGACTTCCGTCTGGCCACTCTACCATAAAGGCCTGATTGCTGGAGTGATGGGAGAACCTTCCAGAAAGGCAACCATCTCCACAGAGGAACTCTATAGCTCTGGTCACCTCCCCCGATTGTTCAGTTTGGCCAGGCGGCCAGCTCTGGGAAGAGTCTTGGTGGTTCCAAACTGTGTTTGTGTTCTTGGGGACCTTCAATGCTGCAGACATTTTTTAGTACCATTCCCCAGATCTGTACCTCGTCTCAATCCTGTCTCTGAGCTCTATGGACAATTTCTTCGACCTCATGGCTTGGTTTTTGCTCTGACATGGTGGGACCTTATATAGACAGGTGTGTTCCTTTCCAAATCATGTCCAATCAATTGAATTTACCACAGGTTGACTCCAATCAAGTTGTGGAACATCAAGGATAATCAATGGAAACAGAATGCACCTAAGCTTAATTGAGTCTCATGGCAAAGGGTCTGAATTTGCTCAAATTTATACAATCCTGTTTTTGCTTTGTCATTAAGAAGTATTTTATGTAGATTGAGGGGGAAAAATATTAAATCAACTTCAGAATAAGGCTGTCTACGTAACCCCCCCCCCCCCACCCAGCCATGTAAAATACCATCTGTAGGGCCCCCCCCCACCCAGCCATGTAAAAGTCCAATCTGTAGGGCCCCCCCCCCCACCCAGCCATGTAAAAGTCCAATCTGTAGGGCCCCCCCGCACCCAGCCATGTAAAAGTCCAATCTGTAGGGCCCCCCCCCCACCCAGCCATGTAAAAGTCCAATCTGTAGGGCCCCCCCCCCACCCATTCATGTAAAAGTCCAATCTGTAGGCCCAACCCCCTCACCCAGTCATGTAAAAGTCCAATCTGTAGGGCCCCCCCCCCCACCCAGCCGTGTAAAAGTCCAATCTGTAGGCCCCCCCCACCCAGCCATGTAAAAGTCCAATCTGTAGGGCCCCCCCCCCCACCCAGCCATGTAAAAGTCCAATCTGTAGGCCCCCCCCCCCCACCCAGCCGTGTAAAAGTCCAATCTGTAGGCCCCCCCCACCCAGCCATGTAAAAGTCCAATCTGTAGGGCCCCCCCCCACCCAGCCATGTAAAAGTCCAATCTGTAGGGCCCCCCCCCCACCCAACCATGTAAAATACCATCTGTAGGGCCCCCCCCCACCCAGCCATGTAAAATACCATCTGTAGACCCCCCCCCCCCCACCCAGCCATGTAAAAGTCCAATCTGTAGGGCCCCCCCCCACCCAGCCATGTAAAATACCAATCTGTAGGGCCCCCCCCCACCCAGCCATGTAAAAGTCCAATCTGTAGGGCCCCCCCCCCACCCAGCCATGTAAAAGTCCAATCTGTAGGCCCAACCCACCCAGCCATGTAAAAGGCCAATCTGTAGGCCCCCCCACCCACCCAGCCATGTAACAGCCCCGTCTGTTCCACTAGCCCCGTCTGTTCCACTAGCCCCTTCTGTTCCACTAGCCCCGTCTGTTCCACTAGCCCCGTCTGTTCCACTAGCCCCGTCTGTTCCACTAGCCCCGTCTTTTCCACTAGACCCGTCTGTTCCACTAGCCCCGTCTGTTCCACTAGCTCCGTCTGTTCCACTAGCTCCGTCTGTTCCACTCTGTTCCACTAGCCCCGTCTGTTCCTCTAGCCCCGTCTGTTCCTCTAGCCCCGTCTGTTCCTCTAGCCCCGTCTGTTCCACTAGCCCCTTCTGTTCCACTAGCCCCGTCTGTTCCACTCTGTTCCACTAGCCCCTTCTGTTCCACTAGCCCCGTCTGTTCCACTCTGTTCCACTAGCCCCTTCTGTTCCACTAGCCCCGTCTGTTCCACTAGCCCCGTCTGTTCCACTAGCCCCGTCTGTTCCACTAGCCCCGTCTGTTCCACTAGCCCAGTCTGTTCCACTAGACCCGTCTGTTCCACTAGCTCCTTCTGTTCCACTAGCTCCGTCTGTTCCACTAGACCCGTCTGTTCCACTCTGTTCCACAAGCCCCGTCTGTTCCACTAGCCCCGTCTGTTCCACTCTGTTCCACTAGCCCCGTCTGTTCCACTAGGCCATCACTCTAGTGCTCAAAATCCATCTCTGCTGGTGATGCGGTAGATTTAGATTAGAATGAGAGAAACTAAATTGAGTTGGTGGAACACAGGAGACAGCTCTCGGTTCAGACATCATGTATTGGGCTAAACACGGAAATCCCAGACCTAAAACATCGTGTCGGATGTTATGTGCATCTGTCCATGAGAGATTGTGTATAGGCTGACATGTCTGCTTGAGAGTATGGAGTGTTTAAATCTACCAGGAAACAGAGGATTGAAGAGGAACCTACCTTCTCTTGATGACACCCCTCTAAATCAGTGGAAACTTGAGTACAGTATAGGAGGGGGACGTCTATCAGTGTAACACCAGTACCTACAGTATGGGAGGGGGACGTCTATCAGTGTAACACCAGTACCTACAGTATAGGAGGGGGACGTCTATCAGTGTAACACCAGTACCTACAGTATAGGAGGGGGACGTCTATCAGTGTAACACCAGTACCTACAATATGGGAGGGGGACGTCTATCAGTGTAACACCAGTACCTACAGCATGGGAGGGGGACGTCTATCAGTGTAACACCAGTACCTACAGTATGGGAGGGGGACGTCTATCAGTGTAACACCAGTACCTACAGCATGGGAGGGGGACGTCTATCATTGTAACACCAGTACCTACAGTATGGGAGGGGGACGTCTATCAGTGTAACACCAGTACCTACAGAATGGGAGGGAGACGTCTATCAGTGTAACACCAGTACCTACAGCATGGGAGGGGGACGTCTATCATTGTAACACCAGTACCTACAGTATGGGAGGGGGACGTCTATCAGTGTAACACAGGTTACTATGCCCAGGTAGTGCTCAGACCCCTGTCCTCCCCAGACCAGTCACAGAGCCCCCAGATGGCAGAAGTACAACTCCAACCAAAGTGTTGTTTAAATGACTATCATTCCCTTCAAATCACTGACACATCAACTGATCTGTACACACACACAATATTCAGGTTAGCTGTTGATCTGACAAACTAGTCTGACACACACTCAGACAGACACACAACAGTATATTTATACCACCGATATGTTTGATCCACACACACAGGGGGAGCCAGGCTACATGGTATCTCAACACAGTACTGAGAGAGAGCCAGGCTACATGGTATCTCAACACAGTACTGAGAGAGAGAGACAGGCTACATGGTATCTCAACACAGTACTGAGAGAGAGACAGGCTACATGGTATCGAGAGACAGGCTACATGGTATCTCAACACAGTACTGGAGAGAGAGACAGGCTACATGGTATCTCAACACAGTACTGAGAGAGAGCGAGAGAGAGAGACAGGCTACATGGTATCTCAACACAGTACTGAGAGAGAGAGACAGGCTACATGGTATCTCAACACAGTATTGAGAGAGAGAGAGACAGGCTACATGGTATCTCAACACAGTACTGAGAGAGAGAGACAGGCTACATGGTATCTCAACACAGTATTGAGAGAGAGAGAGAGGCTATATGGTATCTCAACACAGTACTGGAGAGAGAGAGACAGGCTACATGGTATCTCAACACAGTACTGAGAGAGAGACAGGCTACATGGTATCTCAACACACTACTGAGAGAGACAGGCTACATGGTATCTCAACACACTACTGAGAGAGACAGGCTACATGGTATCTCAACATAGTACTGAGAGAGAGACAGGCTACATGGTATCCCAACCCTGTACTGGGGAGAGAGAGAGAGGCTACATGGTATCTCAACACAGTACTGAGAGAGAGACAGACTACATGGTATCTCAACACAGTACTGGAGAGAGACAGACTACATGGTATCTCAACACAGTACTGAGAGAGAGAGAGAGAGAGAGACAGGCTACATGGTATCTCAACACAGTACTGAGAGAGAGACAGGCTACATGGTATCCCAACCCTGTACTGGAGAGAGAGAGAGAGACAGGCTACATGGTATCTCAACACAGTACTGAGAGAGAGAGACAGACTACATGGTATCTCAACACAGTACTGAGAGAGAGAGACAGGCTACACGGTATCTCAACACAGTACTGAGAGAGAGAGACAGGCTACATGGTATCCCAACCCAGTACTGAGAGAGAGACAGGCTACATGGTATCCCAACCCAGTCCTGAGAGAGAGAGAGAGACAGGCTACATGGTATCTCAACACAGTACTGAGAGATAGAGACAGACTACATGGTATCTCAACACAGTACTGAGAGAGAGAGACAGGCTACACGGTATCTCAACACAGTACTGAGAGAGAGAGACAGACTACACGGTATCTCAACACAGTACTGAGAGAGAGAGACAGGCTACATGGTATCCCAACCCTGAACTGAGAGAAAGAGCCAGGCTACATGGTATCCCAACCCAGTACTGAGAGGGAGAGCCAGGCTACATGGTATCCCAACCCGGTACTGAGAGAGCCAGGCTACATGGTATCCCAACCCAGTACTGAGAGAGACAGGCTACATGGTATCCCAACCCTGTACTGAGAGAGAGAGACAGGCTACATGGTATCCCAACCCAGTACTGAGAGAGAGAGAGACAGGCTACATGGTATCCCAACCCAGTACTGAGAGAGAGAGAGACAGTACTGGGTTGGGATACCATGTAGCCTGAGAGAGAGAGAGACAGGCTACATGGTATCCCAACCCAGTACTGAGAGAGAGAGAGACAGGCTACATGGTATCCCAACCCTGTACTGAGAGAGAGAGACAGGCTACATGGTATCTCAACACAGTACTGAGAGAGAGAGAGACAGGCTACACGGTATCCCAACACACTACTGAGAGAGAGACAGGCTACATGGTATCCCAACCCAGTACTGAGAGAGAGAGAGACAGGCTACATGGTATCCCAACCCTGTACTGAGAGAGAGAGACAGGCTACATGGTATCTCAACACAGTACTGAGAGAGAGAGAGACAGGCTACACGGTATCCCAACACACTACTGAGAGAGAGAGACAGGCTACATGGTATCCCAACACACTACTGAGAGAGAGACAGGCTACATGGTATCCCAACACACTACTGAGAGAGAGACAGGCTACATGGTATCCCAACACACTACTGAGAGAGAGACAGGCTACATGGTATCCCAACACACTACTGAGAGAGAGAGACAGGCTACATGGTATCCCAACACACTACTGAGAGAGAGACAGGCTACATGGTATCCCAACACACTACTGAGAGAGAGACAGGCTACATGGTATCCCAACCCACTACTGAGAGACAGGCTACATGGTATCCCAACACACTACTGAGAGAGAGACAGGCTACATGGTATCCCAACACACTACTGAGAGAGAGACAGGCTACATGGTATCCCAACCCACTACTGAGAGAGAGACAGGCTACATGGTATCCCAACCCACTACTGAGAGAGAGACAGGCTACATGGTATCCCAACCCACTACTGAGAGAGAGACAGGCTACATGGTATCCCAACCCACTACTGAGAGAGAGACAGGCTACATGGTATCCCAACCCACTACTGAGAGAGAGACAGGCTACATGGTATCCCAACCCACTACTGAGAGAGAGACAGGCTACATGGTATCCCAACCCACTACTGAGAGAGAGACAGGCTACATGGTATCCCAACCCACTACTGAGAGAGAGACAGGCTACATGGTATCCCAACCCACTACTGAGAGAGAGACAGGCTACATGGTATCCCAACCCACTACTGAGAGAGACAGGCTACATGTTATCCCAACCCAAGGCCCCATTCTTACATCTTAATAAATGTGCCTTTTGATTTGATTAATCAATAACCTGATTTCGTAGTAACTCTGTATTTAAGTACTATTTTTATTTTATTTTTTTGTAATTAATTTATTTCTGCAGATGTGCATTTTAATACGTATTTATTTTGTTTTAAAGTAATTACTGAAATATGAGCTGTTTATTTATTTAATGAGGTATTTATTCTGATTGGTTCATTTATGTTTATGGAGACAGGTTTTTTTTTATCTTCCGTGCTGTCTGACTTTGTGCCAATGTGCTGCTTTGAGGTGTTCCATATCGTGGGTTTGTATCGTCCATTAAACACTCCTCTATATTTTAAACAAAACGCTTCCTCCCTCTGTGATGTCATTCAGTCTGTTACCGTGGAGTTGAGGGGACGTGACAGAGCTTCAACCAATAAAGAAGTCGAGATGAAATTAAACAAAAAAATCAACATGACCGGAAGAAGAAAAGAGGCGTGACTCTTGATTTTATTATAAACCCAGTATTCACTAAAAAACCCTTCAGGTTGTTGATTTCTCCATAGCAGTTAATTGAAGGCCATTACTTTGTCCTGATCAGGTGATCTAGGCAGGAAACTTTAGTGTCTCTCAACGTGCATGTGCTGTCTTCTTGGTGTTTAAGGATCTCTGTTTCAACGTCCAGAGTGCACGTGCTGTCTTCTTGGTGTTTAAGGATCTCTGTTTCAACGTCCAGAGTGCACGTGCTGTCTTCTTGGTGTTTAAGGATCTCTGTTTCAACGTCCAGAGTGCACGTGCTGTCTTCTTGGTGTTTAAGGATCTCTGTTTCAACGTCCAGAGTGCACGTGCTGTCTTCTTGGTGTTTAAGGATCTCTGTTTCAATGTCCAGAGTGCATGTGCTGTCTCTTGTGTTTGAGGATCTCTGTTTCAACGTCCAGAGTGCATGTGCTGTCTCTTGTGTTTGAGGATCTCTGTAGAAGTGAGCGTCAGGTCATTGTCACAGACATCACAGTGGTAGACTCTGGCCAGACTGGAAACAGAGAAGGAAGAGGGGGCTGCCTTCACATCATCACCCTCTGAAACAGACAACAGCATCTGTCAGTTAGTTTCATTCCTAGAGATCATATTACATATATACAGGGCATTCAGAAAGTATTCAGACCCCTTTATCCACATTGTGTTACGTTACAGCCTTATTCTAAAATGGATTAGGTTGTTTTTTCCCCCTCATCAATCTACACACAATACCCCATAATGACATCACAATACCCCATAATGACATCACAATACCCCATAATGACATCACAATACCTCATAATGACATCACAATACCCCATAATGACAAAGCAAAAACTCTATTTTAGAAAGTTTTGCAAATGTATTACAAATAAACTGAGATGTACATATATATTCAAACCCTTTACTCAGTACTTTGTTGAAGCACCTTTGGCAGTGATTACAGCCTGGAGTCTTCTTGGGTTTGACGCTACAAACTTGGCACACCTGTATTTGGGGAGTTTCTCCCATTCTTCTCTGCAGATCCTCTCAAGCTCTGTCAGGTTGGATGGGGAGTGTCGCTGCACAGCTATTTTCAGGTCTTTCCAGCGATGTTTGATTGGGTTCAAGTCCATTCTGAGACTTGTCCCCAAGCCACTCCTGCGTTGTCTTGGCTGTATGCTTAGGGTCGTTGTCCTGATGGAAGGTGAACCTTCGCCCCAGTCTGAGGTCCTGAGCGCTCTGGAGCAGGTTTTCATCAAGGATCTCTCTGTACTTTGCTCCGTTCATCTTTCCCTCGATCCTGACTAGTCTCACAGTCCCTACCACTGAAAAACATCCCCACATCATGATGCTGCCACCACCATGCTTCACCGTAGGGATGGTGCCAGGTTTCCTCCAGACGTGATGCTTGGCATTCAAGCCAAAGAATTCAATCATGGTTTCATCAGACCAGAGAATCTGGTAAACTCCAAGCAGGCTGTCATGTGCCTTTTGCTGAGGAGTGGCTTCTGTCAGGCCACTCTACCATAAAGGCCTGATTGGTGGAGTGCTGCAGAGATGGTTGTCCTTCTGGAAGGTTCTCCCATCTCCACAGAGGAACTCTGGAGCTCTGTCAGAGTGACCATCGGGTTCTTGGTCACCTCCCTGACCAAGGCCCTTCTCCCCCGATTGCTGGCCAGGTGGCCAGCTCTAGGAAGAGTCTTGGTGGTTCCAAACTTCTTCCATTTCAGAATGATGGAGGCCACTGTGTTGTTCAATGCTGCAGACATTTTTTGGTACCCTTCCCCAGATCTGTACCTCGTCTCAATCCTGTCTCGGAGCTCTATGGACAATTCCTTCAACCTCAAGGCTTGGTTTTTGCTCTGACATGCACTGTCAACTGTGGGACCTTATATAGACAGGTGAGTGCCTTTCCAAATCATGTTTAATCAATTGAATTTACCACAGGTGGACTCCAATCAAGATGTAGAAACATCAAGGAAGTCTCATAGCAAACGGTCTGAATACTTATTTAAATACATTTTCAAAAAATTCTAAAACTGTTTACGCTTTGTCATTATGGGTGATTGTGATGTCATTATGGGGTATGGTGATGTCATTATGGGTGATTGTGATGTCATTATGGGGTATTGTGATGTCATTATGGGTGATTGTGATGTCATTATGGGGTCTTGTGATGTCATTATGGGTGATTGTGTGTAGATTGATGAGGGAAAACAATGATTGAATCTATTTTAGAATAAGGCTGTAACGTAACAACATGTGGGAAAAGGGAAGGGGTCTGAATCCTTTCTGAATGCACTGTATTCTGCATCCCAAATAGTACCCTTTCCTCTATATAGTACACTACAATTAACCCTCTGCCATAGGGCTCTGGTCTAAAGTAGTGCACTATATAGGGAATAGGGTTCCATAGGGGCTCTGGTCTAAAGTAGTACACTATATAGGGAATAGGGTTCTATAGGGCTCTGGTGTAAAGTAGTGCACTATATAGGGAATAGGGTTCTGGTCTAAAGTAGTGCACTATATAGGGAATAGGGCTCTGGTCTAAAGTAGTGCACTATATAGGGAATAGGGTTCTGGTCTAAAGTAGTGCAATATATAGGGAATAGGGCTCTGGTCTAAAGTAGTGCACTATATAGGGAATAGGGCTCTGGTCTAAAGTAGTGCACTATATAGGGAATAGGGTGCTATAGGGCTCTGGTCAAAAGCAGTGCACTCTATAGGGAATAGGGTTCTATAGGGCTCTGGTGTAAAGTAGTGCACTATATAGGGAATAGGGCTCTGGTCTAAAGTAGTGCACTATATAGGGAATAGGGTGCTATAGGGCTCTGGTCAAAAGCAGTGCACTCTATAGGGAATAGGGTTCTATAGGGCTCTGGTGTAAAGTAGTGCACTATATAGGGAATAGGGCTCTGGTCTAAAGTAGTGCACTATATAGGGAATAGGGTGCTATAGGGCTCTGGTCAAAAGCAGTGCACTCTATAGGGAATAGGGTTCCATAGGGCTCTGGTCAAAAGCAGTGCACTATATAGGGAATAGGGTTCCATAGGGCTCTGGTTTAAAGTAGTGCACTATATAGGGAATAGGGTTCCATAGGGCTCTGGTTTAAAGTAGTGCACTCTATAGGGAATAGGGTTCCATAGGGCTCTGGTCAAAAGCAGTGCACTCTATAGGGAATAGGGTTCCATAGGGCTCTGGTCAAAAGCAGTGCACTATATAGGGAATAGGGTTCCATAGGGCTCTGGTCAAAAGCAGTGCACTCTATAGGGAATAGGGTTCCATAGGGCTCTGGTCAAAAGCAGTGCACTCTATAGGGAATAGGGTTCCATAGGGCTCTGGTCAAAAGCAGTGCACTATATAGGGAATAGGGTTCCATAGGGCTCTGGTTTAAAGTAGTGCACTATATAGGGAATAGGGTTCTCACCTTTGTCCTGGTTGTCCTGCTGTTCCCCAGGCGGCCTGCAGGTGGCCTCGTGGCTCATCCTCTCCAGCGGTGTGACAGGACTGTACAGGTCACAGTGGGGACAGGACCAGAACGTACGCAGACACTCACTGTAGAGGTCCTTAGAGTCCTGGGGAACAGACACATTACAGTACAGACACTCACTGTAGAGGTCCTTAGAGTCCTGGAGAACAGACATTACAGTACAGACACTCACTGTAGAGGTCCTTAGAGTCCTGGGGAACAGACACATTACAGTACAGACACTCACTGTAGAGGTCCTTAGAGTCCTGGAGAACAGACATTACAGTACAGACACTCACTGTAGAGGTTCTTAGAGTCCTGGGGAACAGACACATTACAGTACAGACACTCACTGTAGAGGTCCTTAGAGTCCTGGGGAACAGACACATTACAGTACAGACACTCACTGTAGAGGTCCTTAGAGTCCTGGGGAACAGACACATTACAGTACAGACACTCACTGTAGAGGTCCTTAGAGTCCTGGGGAACAGACACATTACAGTACAGACACTCACTGTAGAGGTCCTTAGAGTCCTGGGGAACAGACACATTACAGTACAGACACTCACTGTAGAGGTCCTTAGAGTCCTGGGGAACAGACACATTACAGTACAGACACTCACTGTAGAGGTCTTTAGAGTCCTGGGGAACAGACACATTACAGTACAGACACTCACTGTAGAGGTCCTTAGAGTCCTGGGGAACAGACACATTACAGTACAGACACTCACTGTAGAGGTCCTTAGAGTCCTGGGGAACAGACACATTACAGTACAGACACTCACTGTAGAGGTCCTTAGAGTCCTGGGGAACAGACACATTACAGTACAGACACGTTGCAGTACAGACACATAATACAGACACATAATACAGACACATTACAATACAGACACATTACAGACACATTATAATACAGACACATAATACAGACACATTACAGACACATTATAATACAGACACATAATACAGACACATTATAATACAGACACATAATACAGACACATTACAATACAGACACATTACAGACACATTATAATACAGACACATTATAATACAGACACATTACAGTACAGACACATTACAGAACAGACACATTATAATACAGACACATAATACAGACACATTATAATACAGACACGTTGCAGACACATTATAATACAGACACATTACAGAACAGACACATTACAGAACAGACACATTACAGAACAGACACATTATAATACAGACACATAATACAGACACATTATAATACAGACACAATACAGACACATTATAATACAGACACTATAATACAGACACATTACAGACACATGAAGGCTGTGTGTGCCTTTTTAATAAATCTACGTAGTTCTGTCCTTGAGCTGTTCTTGTCTATTGATGTTCTGTATTATGTTTCATGTTTTGTGATAAACCCCAAGAAGAGTAGCTGCTGCCTTGGCAGGATCTAATGGGGATCCATAATAAACCCCAGGAAGAGTAGCTGCTGCCTTGGCAGGAACTAACGGGGATCCATAATAAACCCCAGGAAGAGTAGCTGCTGCCTTGGCAGGAACTAACGGGGATCCATAATAAACCCCAGGAAGAGTAGCTGCTGCCTTGGCAGGAACTACTGGGGATCCATAATAAACCCCAGGAAGAGTAGCTGCTGCCTTGGCAGGAACTAATGGGGATCCATAATAAACCCCAGGAAGAGTAGCTGCTGTCTTGACAGGAACTAATGGAGATCCATAATAAACCCCAGGAAGAGTAGCTGCTGCCTTGGCAGGAACTAATGGGGATCCATGATAAACCCCAAGAAGAGTAGCTGCTGCCTTGACAGGAACTAATGGGGATCCATAATAAACCCCAGGAAGAGTAGCTGCTGCCTTGGCAGGAACTAATGGGGATCCCTAATAAACCCCAGGAAGAGTAGCTGCTGCCTTGGCAGGAACTAATGGGGATCCATAATAAACCCCAGGAAGAGTAGCTGCTGCCTTGGCAGGAACTAATGGGGATCCATAATAAACCCCAGGAAGAGTAGCTGCTGCCTTGGCAGGAACTAATGGGGATCCCTAATAAACCCCAGGAAGAGTAGCTGCTGCCTTGGCAGGAACTAATGGGGATCCATAATAAACCCCAGGAAGAGTAGCTGCTGCCTTGGCAGGAACTAATGGGGATCCATAATAAACCCCAGGAAGAGTAGCTGCTGCCTTGGCAGGAACTAATGGGGATCCCTAATAAACCCCAGGAAGAGTAGCTGCTGCCTTGGCAGGAACTAATGGGGATCCATAATAAACCCCAGGAAGAGTAGCTGCTGCCTTGGCAGGAACTAATGGGGATCCATAATAAACCCCAGGAAGAGTAGCTGCTGCCTTGGCAGGAACTAATGGGGATCCATAATAAATCCCAGGAAGAGTAGCTGCTGTCTTGTCGGGAACTAATGGGGATCCATAATAAACCCCAGGAAGTGTAGCTGCTGCCTTGGCAGGAACTAATGGGGATCCATAATAAACCCCAGGAAGAGCAGCTGCTGCCTTGGCAGGAACTAATGGGGATCCATAATAAACCCCAGGAAGAGTAGCTGCTGTCTTGTCGGGAACTAACGGGGATCCATAATAAACCCCAGGAAGAGTAGCTGCTGCCTTGGCAGGAACTAATGGGGATCCATAATAAACTCCAGGAAGAGTAGCTGCTGCCTTGTCGGGAACTAATGGGGATCCATAATAAACCCCAGAAAGAGTAGCTGCTGCCTTGGCAGGAACTAATGGGGATCCATAATAAACCCCAAGAAGAGTAGCTGCTGTCTTGACAGGATCTAATGGGGATCCATAATAAACCCCAGAAAGAGTAGCTGCTGCCTTGTCGGGAACTAATGGGGATCCATAATAAACCCCAGAAAGAGTAGCTGCTGCCTTGGCAGGAACTAATAGGGATCCATAATAAACCCCAGGAAGAGTAGCTGCTGCCTTGGCAGGAACTACTGGGGATCCATAATAAACCCCAGGAAGAGTAGCTGCTGCCTTGGCAGGAACTAATGGGGATCCATAATAAACCCCAGGAAGAGTAGCTGCTGTCTTGACAGGAACTAATGGAGATCCATAATAAACCCCAGGAAGAGTAGCTGCTGCCTTGGCAGGAACTAATGGGGATCCATGATAAACCCCAAGAAGAGTAGCTGCTGCCTTGACAGGAACTAATGGGGATCCATAATAAACCCCAGGAAGAGTAGCTGCTGCCTTGGCAGGAACTAATGGGGATCCCTAATAAACCCTTGGAAGAGTAGCTGCTGCCTTGACAGGATCTAATGGGGATCCATAATAAAGCCCAGGAAGAGTAGCTGCTGCCTTGGCAGGAACTAATGGGGATCCCTAATAAACCCCAGGAAGAGTAGCTGCTGCCTTGGCAGGAACTAATGGGGATCCATAATAAACCCCAGGAAGAGTAGCTGCTGCCTTGGCAGGAACTAATGGGGATCCATAATAAACCCCAGGAAGAGTAGCTGCTGCCTTGGCAGGAACTAATGGGGATCCATAATAAACCCCAGGAAGAGTAGCTGCTGCCTTGGCAGGAACTAATGGGGATCCATAATAAATCCCAGGAAGAGTAGCTGCTGTCTTGTCGGGAACTAATGGGGATCCATAATAAACCCCAGGAAGTGTAGCTGCTGCCTTGGCAGGAACTAATGGGGATCCATAATAAACCCCAGGAAGAGCAGCTGCTGCCTTGGCAGGAACTAATGGGGATCCATAATAAACCCCAGGAAGAGTAGCTGCTGTCTTGTCGGGAACTAACGGGGATCCATAATAAACCCCAGGAAGAGTAGCTGCTGCCTTGGCAGGAACTAATGGGGATCCATAATAAACTCCAGGAAGAGTAGCTGCTGCCTTGGCAGGAACTAATGGGGATCCATAATAAACCCCAAGAAGAGTAGCTGCTGTCTTGACAGGATCTAATGGGGATCCATAATAAACCCCAGAAAGAGTAGCTGCTGCCTTGTCGGGAACTAATGGGGATCCATAATAAACCCCAGAAAGAGTAGCTGCTGCCTTGGCAGGAACTACCAGGTTGACCCACTGTTGACCCCAGGTTGACCCCAGGTTGACCCAGTAAATAGTTGGGAGCATAAATAGTGTTGACTAACTGTCTTTTCCTAAAGTTTACTCTCCGATATTCAGAACTGTTCTGACATGTTTTGGTCTGCGTCAGCTCGTGTTGTTGACTCATCTGATTGGTTAAATCAAAAGCTAGAACTGGTCTATGGTTGCTTGTGGAGTGTGGAGTCAGTTATCCAGCTGTAGTTGGTAATATGATAACCTCTACTCACAGTGAGGCAGTTGTAGGTGAAGTATTTGGTGACTTGGAGGCCTCCCTTGATGGTGTCAGGTTGCGCCTCCACCCCAGGGAAAAGGGGGTTTGGGGCATGGGGCTCAGAGAACTCGGACTGGGCCTGGGGACCTACGTAGAGGTTCTGTACCTGCAGGCCTGTCAAACGACGTAGACTGTAGCTCACCTGGAGAGGACGGACAGACAGGCGGAGAGGACAGACAGACAGGCAGACAGACACCTCAGTTAGGGGTGTTCTCATGATGTTATCTAGACAATAAACGAGGGGCGTGATGATTAGACATGAGAGCTTTTCCTGGTCAGATCACATGGTAGGAAAAACAAAGTCCTAGTTTCTATGTTATAACTAGAACCCACAGTTAAAAGAACCTCCTGAAGCTAGGGGGCACTATTTTTTATTTTTGGAAAAATAACCTTCCCAAAGTAAACTGCCTATTTCTCAGGACCAGATGCTAGAATATGCATATAATTGACAGCATAGGATAGAAAAATATTGTCTGTGAGTATAACAGAACTGATATTGCAGGCGAAATCCTGAGAAAAATCCAATCAGGAAGTGACTCTTATTTTGAAACCCCTGTCTTTCTATGCATCCCTATTGCCCATTGAAAGGGATATCAACCAGATTCCTTTTTTTCTGTGGATTCCCTAAGGTGTCTACAGCCTTTAGACGTAGTTTCAGGCCTTTATTTTGAAGAATGAGCGTAAACTCCCACATTGCGTAAGTGGTCAGTTGTTGACTCTCAGTGTGATTTTTGCGCTAAACAGAGAGGTAGCTATTTTTCCTCCCAGTCCTAGTGAAAAGCCACCTGTCCCGGTTGATATATTATCGAATAGATATTTGAAAAACACCTTGAGGATTGATTATAAAAAACGCTTGCCATGTTTCTGTCGATATTATGGATATAATTTGGAATTTTTGTCTGCGTTGTCGTGACCACTATTTCCGGTGGATTCCTAGGCATAACGCACCAAACTAACGGAGGTATTTGGATATAAAAAATATCTTTATGGAACAAAAGGAACATTTGCTGTCTAACTGGGAGTCTCGTGAGTGAAAACATCCGAAGATCATCAAAGGTAAACGATTTAATTTGATTGCTTTTCTGATTTTCGTGACCAAGTTACCTGCCGCTAGGTGTACATAATGTTTTGCTGGAATATATAGATAAACTTACACAAACGCTTGTATTGTTTTCGCCGCAAAGCATAATTTCAAAATCTGAGACGACAGGGTGATTAACAAAAGGCTAAGCTGTGTTTCTCTATATTTCACTTGTGATTTCATGAATATTTTCTAGTAAGATTATTTGACCGTTGCGCTATGCCATTTAGCGTAGTTTATGACAATTATCCCGGATCCGGGATGGGTAGTTCCAAGATCCCCGTTAAAATACAAATATACCATATTATAAAGTAGTCTCAACGTTAAAGTTTAGGTGTTCCTGTACCTCAGTGTATAGCAGGAAGCGGACCAGTCCTTCACTGAGTTTCTCCAGGTCTTTACGGGAGAGCCCAGGTACCCCCAGCCCCTCTCCCCTCCCAGCCTTGGCCCTGCTCCCCGCTCCGGCCCCCAGAGTGCCCTGTCCCAGCTGGGCTAGCAGGAGGCGCTCCCAGTCAGCCCTGAGAGTGAGGGAGGTGGACAGAACCTTCAGAGCCCCCTCTCCTGTCAGTCCTACCTCCAACCAGCCATCCACCACCAGCCTGGTACAGTCAGCGTTACTGTCCAAGGAGTTAGCTACCAGCAACAGGGCCTGGAAGGGGACACGAACAAACAGTCAGGAGAGAAACACTGCAGACAGGAACCATAAAAGCTGTGTTCCGAAACCAGCTCTGACACTGATAACATTTCAGTCTGAGGTGGATCTTTGACAGGCATCGAGCTGAGACTCTGACACGGTACTGACCCGGCAGGGCTGGGACTCTGACACGGTACTGACCCTGTACTGACTTTTTAGGGCTGGGACTCTGACCCGGTACTGACCTGTTAGGGCTGGGACTGACCCGGTACTGACCCGGTACTGACCTGTAAGGCTGGGACTTTGACCCGGTACTGACCTGTAAGGCTGGGACTCTGACCCGGTACTGACCTGTAAGGCTGGGACTCTGACCCGGTACTGACCTGTTAGGGCTGGGACTCTGGCCCGGTACTGACCCAGTACTGACCTGTAAGGCTGGGACTCTGACCCGGTACTGACCTGTAAGGGCTGGGACTCTGACCCGGTACTGACCTGTAAGGCTGGGACTCTGACCCGGTACTGACCTGTAAGGGCTGGGACTCTGACCCGGTACTGACCTGTTAGGGCTGGGACTCTGACCCGGTACTGACCCGTAAGGCTGGGACTCTAACCCGGTACTGACCCGTAAGGCTGGGACTCTGACCCGGTACTGACCCGTAAGGCTGGGACTCTGACCCGGTACTGACCTGTTAGGGCTGGGACTCTGACCCGGTACTGACCTGTAAGGGCTGGGACTCTGACCCGGTACTGACCCGTAAGGATGGGACTCTGACCCGGTACTGACCCGTAAGGCTGGGACTCTGACCCGGTACTGACCCGTAAGGCTGGGACTCTGACCCGGTACTGACCCGTAAGGCTGGGACTCTGACCCGGTACTGACCTGTTAGGGCTGGGACTCTGACCCGGTACTGACCTGTTAGGGCTGGGACTCTGACCCGGTACTGACCTGTAAGGCTGGGACTGACCCGGTACTGACCCGTAAGGCTGGGACTCTGACCCGGTACTGACCTGTAATGCTGGGACTCTGACTCGGAACTGACCTGTTAGGGCTGGGACTCTGACCCGGTACTGACCTGTTAGGGCTGGGACTCTGACCCGGTACTGACCTGTTAGGGCTGGGACTCTGACCCGGTACTGACCTGTTAAGGCTGGTACTCTGACCCGGTACTGACCTGTAAGGCTGGGACTCTGACACAGTTGGATACATAAGGCTTGTTTGTCTCAAGTAGAGTAACGAAGGCTAGGAGCTGGTGTTTGCTGCTCTCCCCTTTGTCAGGCCCTTCTCTGTTCCCCTCCTCAGGAACGTGCAGCACCTCTGGGTCGCTGGCAAACACACTGGTGGGGTGGATCACTACCCCTTGCTTGTTACGGGTGTGGAACACCTATAGGAGACAGGGACATTATCACCGTACACACACACACACACTCCTGTTCACACACGCTCACACCTACACACACTCCTGTTCACACACGCTCACACCTACACACACACACACACACACACACTCCTGTTCACACACGCTCACACCTACACACACTCCTGTTCACACACGCTCACACCTACACACACACTCCTGTTCACACACGCTCACACCTACACACACACCTATTCACACACGCTCACACCTACACACACACTCCTGTTCACACACGCTCACACCTACACACACACTCCTGTTCACACACGCTCACACCTACACACACACTCCTGTTCACACACACACACACACACACACACTCACACCTACACACACACACACACACTCCTGTTCACACACGCTCACACCTACACTCCTGTTCACACACACACACACCTGTTCTGAGTCCTTGCGGTTGGCATTGTGTTCGTCTGGCAACGCCAGCTGGGGGTAAAGGCCTCGACAAAGCAGCAGCTTCAGGAGGGCTTGTTGCCTTGACGACAGGTCCTGGCTGGCCGACGCCGCTTCCTGGAGCTCTGACACGTTGTGGCGAAGCTTGAACTTCACTTCCTGTAAGGGGAGGGTTCAAGACATATATGTTTTAAAATCTAAAAAAAAAGGGGGTATTAGAATTTGTAAGGATTACAATTCATATAAATCTACAGACAATATAATTTAAGCCTTTTTATCTTATTAATTACGGTCACGTGACAGTTGTAACCGACTGGTCTGTTGCCATGGCTCCCGTCCACAGTGACATCATCCTCACCTGTATGTCCAGGTTGTGTCCACCGGTCTGCGCCTTGTCCTTCCCGTCCCGTCCCGTGGCGCCCTGCTCTGTGTCCGACCCCGAATCCCCCTCCCCATCCTGTCCCTCCTCCAGTCTCAGGACCTTCCTCCTGCCGCCCTCTGCCAGGTCATGTTCTCTCTTCAGCTGATGTAGCTTCCTCCTCTCGGTCAACCTCTCCCTGCGCTGTCCTCGCTCTCCACCAGAGGGAGCCCTCTCCTCCAGCACCTCCAACAGACCATGACTACGCAACAGCTCCTGTTGCCACACCAGGCGGGGAACGGGTCAGGGATAAATGCCGGTGTTGTGAACCTTAGAAATAATAAACGACGAAGCGGAAACGAGCCGGAGCCGAGTCGCGGAGTTAATTTTTTCCAAGGTAATGTACAGAATGGACGCCCTAATCACGTTTATACCGTAGTTGTCAAAGAAAACAATTTGAAAGCACACATGTACCGGTAGAAATACTTATGTTTCGTTGATGTTTACATTTTCATAAGAAAATTCATACTTCGGTTATTAAAAGCGCATTCCAGCCGGTGTTATTTCCACAAGTTACGACTGGCTAAATCTATGACGCCTATTTATCTGAGCAATCACAGGCAAGCATTTATTTATTTACTTAAAAAAAAAAAAAAACTTTTATTTAACTAGGCAAGTCAGTTAAAAACTAATTCGTATTTACCCTCTCCCTAACCCAGCAATTTATAAACTTGATCTCCACTATAAAAATTCAAAAAAGCATCTAGACATTTTCTCACATTTCTTTTAGGATAACATTTAGTTTTTAACAGCGGATTTTTATATAATATTGCTGTCTGTTTCGCTGACATAGAGAAGATAGGGGGGGTTACACCATAGAGAAGAGAGGGGGGGGTTACACCATAGAGAAGATAGGGGGGGTTACACCATGGAGAAGATGGGGGGGTTTACACCATAGAGAAGATGGGGGGGGTTTACACCATAGAGAAGATGGGGGGGTTTACACCATAGAGAAGATGGGGGGGTTTACACCATAGAGAAGATGGGGGGGTTTACACCATAGAGAAGATGGGGGGGGGGGGGTTACACCATTGAGAAGATGGGGGGGGCTACACCATAGAGAAGATAGGGGGGGTTACACCATAGAGAAGATGGGGGGAGGGTTTACACCATGGAGAAGATGGGGGGGTTTACACCATAGAGAAGATGGGGGGGGGGGGTTACACCATAGAGAAGATGGGGGGGGCTACACCATAGAGAAGGTGGGGGGGAGGTTACACCATAGAGAAGATGGGGGGGGGGTTACACCATAGAGAAGATGGGGGGGGGGGTTACACCATAGAGAAGATGGGGGGGGTTACACCATAGAGAATATGGGGGGGGGGGGGGGGGGTTTACACCATAGAGAAGATGGGGGAGGATGTACACCATAGAGAAGATGGGGGGGGCTACACCATAGAGAAGATAGGGGGGGTTACACCATAGAGAAGATGGGGGGAGGGTTTACAACATGGAGAAGATGGGGGGGTTTACACCATAGAGAAGATGGGGGGGGGGGGTTACACCATAGAGAAGATGGGGGGGGCTACACCATAGAGAAGATGGGGGGGAGGTTACACCATAGAGAAGATGGGGGGGGGGTTACACCATAGAGAAGATGGGGGGGGTTACACCATAGAGAATATGGGGGGGGGGGGGGGGTTTACACCATAGAGAAGATGGGGGAGGATTTACACCATAGAGAAGATGGGGGAGGATTTACACCATAGAGAAGATGGGGGGGTTTACACCATAGAGAAGATGGGGGGGTTTACACCATAGAGAAGATGGGGGGGGCTACACCATAGAGAAGAAGTTGGGGGGGGGTTTACACCATAGAGAAGATGTGGGGGGGGTTTACACCATAGAGAAGATGGGGGAGGGTTTACACCATAGAGAAGATGGGGGGGGGGGGTTACACCATAGAGAAGATGGGGGGGGTTACACTATAGAGAATATGGGGGGGGGGGGGGGGGGGGTTACACCATAGAGAAGATGGGGTTGGATGTACACCATAGAGAAGATGGGGGGGGCTACACCATAGAGAAGATAGGGGGGGTTACACCATAGAGAAGATGGGGGGAGGGTTTACAACATGGAGAAGATGGGGGGGTTTACACCATAGAGAAGATGGGGGGGGGGGGTTACACCATAGAGAAGATGGGGGGGGCTACACCATAGAGAAGATGGGGGGGAGGTTACACCATAGAGAAGATGGGGGGGGGGTTACACCATAGAGAAGATGGGGGGGGTTACACCATAGAGAATATGGGGGGGGGGGGGGGTTTACACCATAGAGAAGATGGGGGAGGATTTACACCATAGAGAAGATGGGGGAGGATTTACACCATAGAGAAGATGGGGGGGTTTACACCATAGAGAAGATGGGGGGGTTTACACCATAGAGAAGATGGGGGGGGCTACACCATAGAGAAGAAGTTGGGGGGGGGTTTACACCATAGAGAAGATGTGGGGGGGGTTTACACCATAGAGAAGATGGGGGAGGGTTTACACCATAGAGAAGATGGGGGGAGGGGTTTACACCATAGAGAAGATGGGGGGGGGGGGTTTACACCATAGAGAAGATGGGGGGGGTTTACACCATAGAGAAGATGGGGGAGGGTTTACACCATAGAGAAGATGGGGGGAGGGGGGGGTTTACACCATAGAGAAGATGGGGGGGTTTACACCATAGAGAAGATGGGGGGGGGTTACACCATAGAGAAGATGGGGGAGGGTTTACACCATAGAGAAGATGGGGGAGGGTTTACACCATAGAGAAGATGGGGGAGGGGTTTACACCATAGAGAAGATGGGGGGAGGGGTTTACACCATAGAGAAGATGGGGGGGAGGGTTTACACCATAGAGAAGATGGGGGAGGGTTTACACCATAGAGAAGATGGGGGAGGGTTTACACCATAGAGAAGATGGGGGGGTTTACACCATAGAGAAGATGGGGGGGGGTTTACACCATAGAGAAGATGGGGGGGGGGGGGTTTACACCATAGAGAAGATGGGGGGGGGTTTACACCATAGAGAAGATGGGGGGGGGGGGTTTACACCATAGAGAAGATGGGGGGGGGGGGGGGTTTACACCATAGAGAAGATGGGGGGGGGGGGGGTTTACACCATAGAGAAGATGGGGGAGGGTTTACACCATAGAGAAGATGGGGGGGGTTTACACCATAGAGAAGATGGGGGGGGGGGGGTTTACACCATAGAGAAGATGGGGGAGGGTTTACACCATAGAGAAGATGGGGGGGTTACACCATAGAGAAGATGGGGTGGGGGGGTTACACCATAGAGAAGACAGAAACAGGAACAGATTTATTACATACTGATGTCAGGCGTGGCTGTCCTACCTTGAACTGTCTTCGTAGGTTGACCATCTCATAAAGCCTCTGTTCCTCCAGCCCTCTCCTCCTGCACCACTTCCTGCTGGCACCTCCTCTCTCCCCCTTCACCTGGAGGAGAAGGTATGATGACTGGAGTGTCTACACTAATATGCTACACATTATGTCAATCACTCTAAATTGAATATTTAGTGATCTTAAATTCTCCATTACAAGACGTAAGTAAGGTAAGTGGCTTCGCACAGAGGGTGACTAAAGATGTTTTCTGTGCCCTGATTGGCTGACCTGCACCCAGGCGTTGAAGGTGTTGAGCAGGGTGAAGGGGTCTCCCTGGTTGGAGTGCAGGGGCTGGCGTGCTGTGGCACAGTCGGGGTTGTGTTGGGCCGAGCGGAGAAATGGGGACTGAACACTGAGGGCAGCAGCCACCGTCAGGACCGGCTCCACCAAGTTAAACACTGACCCCAGCACCAGCATCTTACCTAGACACACAGAGGTCAGGGGTTAAGGGTCAGGACCAGCTCCACCAAGTTTTCCACCATAATTTGCAAATAAATTCATTAAAAATCCTACAATGTGATTTTCTGGATTTTTTCCCTTAATTTTGTCTGTCATAGTTGAAGTGTACCTATGATGAAAATTACAGGCCTCTCTCATCTTTTTAAGTGGGAGAACTTGCACAATTGGTGGCTGACTAAATACTTTTTTTGCCCCACTGTAAGTATTTAAATAAATGTATTTGAACACAGATTTAGGGGTTAGGGCTCGTGGTTAATAATTATAATATAACTAGGGCCTGGAGGTTTGTCTGCCCAGGTCGTGTGATCAGGAAATCCTCAGGGCCCTTTTCAGGGGGGCACAGTACAGGATGGCAGAAGTCACAACAGGGATACTTCTTTATTTCAGAGGGACGTACCTATGACCACGTCAACAGGAAGTTGTGCCAGCAGGCTTCCGATAGAGGTGAGATCTCCTCTAGCGTCTAGCGCCCCCTGTTCCCTGAGGTAGGTTACTGCAGTCTGGATACTGGCCGCGGGAGGAGGGTCGATGAACAAAAAGGATCGTGGGTCTCCCAGACTCATACTCTTCATCTGTAAGAACAGGAAACAATCTTTTGGCATGCAGAAGTAACTATAGGGAACAGAAAACCAGAACAGCGAAGAGGGATTTCAGTCGTTCAGTACCTGTAGTACGAATGAGTACCACCCTGTGTATCTCTGGGACAGGGTAAGGTGTGAAAGGTTAGGGGTCAGGATACCTGTAGTACTAGTGAGTCGAGGGCCACCCTGTGTATCTCTGGGACAGGGTAAGGTGTGAAAGGTTAGGGGTCAGGATACCTGTAGTACGAGTGAGTCGAGGGCCACCCTGTGTATCTCTGGGACAGGGTAAGGTGTGAAAGGTTGGGTCAGGATACCTGTAGTACTAGTGAGTTGAGGGCCACCCTGTGTATCTCTGGGACAGGGTAAGGTGCGAAAGGTTAGGGGTCAGGATACCTGTAGTACGAGTGAGTCGAGGGCCACCCTGTGTATCTCTGGGACAGGGTAAGGTGTGAAAGGTTAGGGGTCAGGATACCTGTAGTACTAGTGAGTCGAGGGCCACCCTGTGTATCTCTGGGACAGGGTAAGGTGCGAAAGGTTAGGGGTCAGGATACCTGTAGTACGAGTGAGTCGAGGGCCACCCTGTGTATCTCTGGGACAGGGTAAGGTGTGAAAGGTTAGGGGTCAGGATACCTGTAGTACTAGTGAGTCGAGGGCCACCCTGTGTATCTCTGGGACGGGGTAAGGTGTGAAAGGTTAGGGGTCAGGATACCTGTAGTACTAGTGAGTCGAGGGCCACCCTGTGTATCTCTGGGACGGGGTAAGGTGTGAAAGGTTAGGGGTCAGGATACCTGTAGTACTAGTGAGTCGAGGGCCACCCTGTGTATCTCTGGGACGGGGTAAGGTGTGAAAGGTTAGGGGTCAGGATACCTGTAGTACTAGTGAGTCGAGGGCCACCCTGTGTATCTCTGGGACAGGGTAAGGTGTGAAAGGTTAGGGGTCAGGATACCTGTAGTACTAGTGAGTCGAGGGCCACCCTGTGTATCTCTGGGACAGGGTAAGGTGTGAAAGGTTAGGGGTCAGGATACCTGTAGTACTAGTGAGTCGAGGGCCACCCTGTGTATCTCTGGGACAGGGTAAGGTGTGAAAGGTTAGGGGTCAGGATACCTGTAGTACTAGTGAGTCGAGGGCCACCCTGTGTATCTCTGGGACGGGGTAAGGTGTGAAAGGTTAGGGGTCAGGATACCTGTAGTACTAGTGAGTCGAGGGCCACCCTGTGTATCTCTGGGACGGGGTAAGGTGTGAAAGGTTAGGGGTCAGGATACCTGTAGTACTAGTGAGTCGAGGGCCACCCTGTGTATCTCTGGGACGGGGTAAGGTGTGAAAGGTTAGGGGTCAGGATACCTGTAGTACTAGTGAGTCGAGGGCCACCCTGTGTATCTCTGGGACAGGGTAAGGTGTGAAAGGTTAGGGGTCAGGATACCTGTAGTACTAGTGAGTCGAGGGCCACCCTGTGTATCTCTGGGACAGGGTAAGGTGTGAAAGGTTAGGGGTCAGGATACCTGTAGTACTAGTGAGTCGAGGGCCACCCTGTGTATCTCTGGGACAGGGTAAGGTGTGAAAGGTTAGGGGTCAGGATACCTGTAGTACTAGTGAGTCGAGGGCCACCCTGTGTATCTCTGGGACAGGGTAAGGTGCGAAGGCCTCGTAGTCGGACTCAGAATAGAGCCGATAACACACCCCAGGTCCTGTCCTCCCGGCCCGGCCTTTCCTCTGCTCAGAACTGGCTCGACTGATCCAGAACTCCTGCAGACGCTGCATCTTAGCCTTCGGGTCAAAACTCATCTCCTTCACCTTGCCTTGAGGACACATTCAGAGGTAATACATTGTGTTCTATTTCTGAAAGTGGCACACAGCAACACGCTTGAGATCTTTAAAGAAGCTTTTGTCTGTTTCCCCCCTCCAGACGGACACAACAATGACATTACCCAGGCTCCTCTCTGTCCCACTGAGCAGCGGTTATTTTGTTATTGAACCTTTATTTAAACTAGTCCGTTAAGAATAACTTATTCACAACGACGGTCCTACCCCCCCCCCTGGCGCCGCCCTATTGGACTCCCTATCACGGGCCGTATGTAATACAGCCTGGATTCGAACCAGGCACTGTAGTGACGCCTCTTTCACTGAGATGCAGTTTCTTAGAGCGCTGCCGCACACTCGGGAGTTCCGGGTCCTGCTTCGGGTTGTCTTACCCGAGTCGACGACGAAGCGCACCCCGTCGATGGTGACGGATGTCTCTGCCACGTTGGTAGAGATGATACATTTCCTCACTCCCGGAGGAGAGATGTCAAACACCTACAGACAACATACACAGTTCCATGTTTTAGCCCCAATGCCATGGGAACATGATAAACGTCTTGTTGTAAGCCATCCAGCTTGGACTTGGGTGAAATAAGCACTTTTATAATCATCAGACCTAATTAATACTTTAAAGCTGCACAGGTGAGATACACAGTTCACTATACACGCTCCTAGACCTGCCCCTAGACCTGCTCCTAGACCTGCTCCTAGACCTGCTCCTAGACCTGCTCCTAGACCTGTTCCATAGATCTGCTCCTAGACCTGCTCCTAGACCTGCTCCTAGACCTGCTCCTAGGCCTGCCCCTAGACCTGCTCCTAGACCTGCTCCATAGATCTGCCCCTAGACCTGCTCCTAGGCCTGCCCCTAGACCTGCTCCTAGACCTGCTCCTAGACCTGACCCTAGACCTGCCCCATAGATCTGCCCCTAAACGTGATCCATAGACCTGCTCCATAGATCTGCCCCTAGACCTGCTCCTAGACCTGCTCCTAGACCTGCTCCTAGACCTGCCCCTAAACCTGCTCCATAGATCTGCCCCTAAACGTGATCCATAGACCTGCTCCATAGATCTGCCCCTAGACCTGCTCCTAGACCTGCTCCTAGATCTGCTCCTAGACCTGCCCCTAAACCTGCTCCATAGATCTGCCCCTAAACGTGATCCATAGACCTGCTCCATAGATCTGCCCCTAGACCTGCTCCTAGACCTGCTCCTAGACCTGCTCCTAGACCTGCCCCTAAACCTGCTCCATAGATCTGCCCCTAAACGTGATCCATAGACCTGCTCCATAGATCTGCCCCTAAACCTGCTCCATAGATCTGCCCCTAAACGTGATCCATAGATCTGCCCCTAGACCTGCTCCTAGACCTGCCCCTAAACCTGCTCCATAGATCTGCCCCTAAACGTGATCCATAGACCTGCTCCATAGATCTGCCCCTAGACCTGCCCCATAGACCTGCCCCTTAGACCTGCTCCTAGACCTGCTCCATAGACCTGCCCCTAGACCAGCTCCATAGACCTGCCCTTAGACCTGCTCCTAGACCAGCTCCATAGACCTGCCCCATAGATCTGCCCCTAGACCTGCTCCATAGATCTGCCCCTAGACCTGCCCATAGACCTGCCCCTACACCTGCCCGTAGACCTGCTCCTAGACCTGCCCATAGACCTGCCCATAGACCTGCTCCTAGACCTGCTCCTAGACCTGCCCCTAGACCTGCCCCTAGACCTGCTCCTAGACCTGCCCATAGACCTGCCAATAGACTGTCTCAGATTCATACATCATCCTGCTGTACCTCATCCTGCTGTACTGCTACTGTACCTCATCCTACTGTACTGTACCTCATCCTACTGTACTGTACCTCATTCTACTGTACTGTACCTCATCCTGCTGTACTGCTACTGTACCTCATCCTACTGTACTGTACCTCATCCTACTGTACCTCATCATTCTGTACTGTACCTCATCCTACTGCTACTGTACCTCATCCTACTGTACTGTACCTCATCCTACTGCTACTGTACCTCATCCTGCTGTACTGTACCTCATCCTGCTGTACTGTACCTCATCCTGCTGTACTGTACCTCATCCTACTGTACTGCTACTGTACCTCATCCTACTGTGCCTCATCCTACTGTACCTCATCCTGCTGTACTGTACCTCATCCTGCTGTACTACTACTGTACCTCATCCTGCTGTACTGTACCTCATCCTGCTGTACTGTACCTCATCCTACTGTACTGCTACTGTACCTCATCCTACTGTACCTCATCCTACTGTACTGTACCTCATCCTACTGTACCTCATCCTGCTGTACTGTACCTCATCCTACTGTACTGTACCTCATCCTACTGTACTGTACCTCATCCTACTGTACTGCTACTGTACCTCATCCTGCTGTACTGTACCTCATCCTGCTGTACTGTACCTCATCCTGCTGTACTGTACCTCATCCTGCTGTACTGCTACTGTACCTCATCCTTCTGTACTGTACCTCATCCTGCTGTACTGCTACTGTACCTCATCCTGCTGTACTGCTACTGTACCTCATCCTACTGTACCTCATCCTACTGTACTGTACCTCATCCTGCTGTACTGCTACTGTACCCCATCCTGCTGTACCTCATCCTGCTGTACCTCATCCTGCTGTACATCATCCTGCTGTACCTCATCCTACTGTACTGTACCTCATCCTGCTGTACTGTACCTCATCCTACTGTACTGTACCTCATCCTACTGTACTGTACCACATCCTACTGTACTGTACCTCATCCTACTGTACTGTACCTCATCCTACTGTACCGTACCTCATCCTAATGTACCTCATCATACTGTACTGTACCTCATCCTACTGTACTGTACCTCATCCTACTGTACTGCTACCGTACCTCATCCTGCTGTACTGCTACCGTACCTCATCCTGCTGTACTATACCTCATCCTGCTGTACCTTATCCTACTGTACTGTACCTCATCCTGCTGTACTGTACCTCATCCTGCTGTACTGTACCTCATCCTGCTATACTATACCTCATCCTGCTGTACAGTACCTCATCCTGCTGTACTGTACCTCATCCTGCTGTACTGTACCTCATCCTACTGTACTGTACCTCATCCTACTGTACTGTACCTCATCCTGCTGTACTGTACCTCATCCTGCTGTACTGTACCTCATCCTGCTGTACTGTACCTTATCCTGCTGTACCAGGGACAGGGTGCTGTGGAGGGGCAGAACGATCCAGCGCTTGGTGTGTGTGGCGTAGGCCTGGCATGCCTCTAAGATGGTAGATATCTCTGCCACGCCGCTGAGGAACAGAAGCAGGTCGCCCCTCTCCTCGGGCGGGTAGCGTTGGTCGATGCCCTGCAGCACACGGAGGTATGGGCGGGGGTCCAGCTTCTCCGAGCGGGACGGCTGCTCCTCTTGTGGGATGGGCTGGTAGATCACCTACCAGACAGACAGACAGACAGACAGACAGACAGACAGACAGACAGACAGACAGACAGACAGACAGACAGACAGACAGACAGACAGACAGAGAGAGAGTCTTCATCCTGAATAACACCATCATCCTTCAGGTCAATAGTCGTGCACTATATAAGGAATAGGGTGGGACTCAGACATAGAAGAAAAGTGAGTTCCTGGAAGTCACAGGGAGAGACAGGAAGAGGCATTATCTAGAAATGAACTAACAGCAGTCACTGAACGGCCCAATCATTACTATATATTAAATAACAGCAGTCACTGAACGGCCCAATCATTAATTTCAACAGCCTGACCCTGCCACTGTTTGACAGAATGAAAAACAGGACATTTTAGGCCTAACCACAGACGGAGCTATACAAGGATGCAGGCTTTGCTTGACTGTCACTAAAGCTATGGCATTGAAACCACAGATAGGATCTCCAGTTTGCTAGACTTAGAGTTGACGTCGGAAGTTTACATAAACCTAATACATTTAAACTCAAGTTTTTCACAATTCCTGACATTTAATTCTAGTAAAAATGCCCCGTCTTAGGTCAGTTATGATCACCATTTTATTTTAAGAATGTGAAATGTCAGAATAATAGTAGAGAGAATGATTTATTTCAGCTTTTATTTCTTTCATCACATTCCCAGTGGGTCAGAAGTTTATATACACTCAATTAGTATTTGGTAGCATTGCCTTTAAATTGTTTAACTTGGGACAAACTTTTCTGGTAGCCAGAACTTGGCCCATTCCTCCTGACAGAGCTGGTGTAACTGAGTCAGGTCTGTAGGCCTCCTTGCTCCCACATGCTTTTCCAGTTCTGCCAACAAATTTTCTATGGGATTGAGGTCAGGGCTTTGTGATGGCCACTCCAATACCTCGACTTTGTTGTCCTTAAGCCATTTTGCCACAACTTTGGAAGTATGCTTGGGGTCATTGTCCATTTGGAAGACTCATTTGCGACCAAGCTTTAACTTCCTGACTGATGTCTTGAGATGTTGCTTCAATATATCCACATAACTTTCCTACCTCATGATGCCATCTATTTTGTGAAGTGCACCAGTCCCTCCTGCAGCAAAGCACCCCCACAACATGATGCTGCCACCCCCGTGCTTCATGGTTGGGATGGTGTTCTGTGGATATAGATACTTTTCTACCGGTTTCCTCCAGCATCTTCACAAGGTCCTTTGCTGTTGTTCTGGGATTAATTTGCACTTTTCGCACCAAAGTACGTCCATCTCTAGCAGACAGAACGCATCTCCTTCCTGAGCGGTATGACGGCTGCGTGGTCCCATGGTACCTTCAGACGTTTGGAAATTGCTCCCAAGGATGAACCAGACTTGTGGAGGTCTACAACTTTTTTTCTGAGGTCTTGGCTGATTTCTTTTGATTTTCCCATGATGTCAAGCAAAGAGGCACTGAGTTTGAAGGTAGGCCTTGAAATACATTCACAGGTACACCTCCAATTGACTCAAATTATGTCAATTAGCCTATTAGAAGCTTCTAAAGCCATGACATCATTTTCTGGAATTTTCCAAGTTGTTTAAAGGCAGTCAATTTAGTGTATGTAAACTTCTGACCCACTGGAATTGTGATACAGTGAATTAAAAGTGAAATAATCTGTCTGTAAACAACTGTTGGACTTGTGTCATGCACAAAGTAGATGTCCTAAACGACTTCCCAAAATTACATTTGTGGAGTGGGTGAAAAAACAAGTTTTAATGACTCCAACCTAAGTGTATGTAAACTTCTGACTTCAACTGTATACAATATCTCTGAGTGCTGTCGATTCCTACACTTATGACATAGCATGGTCCAGAGGTTTTCAGACCTCTCCCACAGCCGTTCTTTTTATTTCAACTTTTCCAGAGCACACCTGATTCCACTTGTCAACTAAATCACCTTGACCAGGAGAAACAGGTGAGTTAGTGCAGGGCAACAACCAAAATATGAAACGTCTGTGGGTCCCAGAGGAACCGTGTGTCCACTCACCTGTATAGGGAAGAGCCTGCCCGGTACCTGCAGTACAGGTGCATTATTAAAGTAGCTGGAGAAGAGTTTTATGTTGATGGTGGCGGACATGAGGACCAAGCGGAGGTCGGGGCGGGTGGCCAGGAGGGAGCGCAGGACCCCCAGGAGGAAGTCACAGTGGAGGTGTCGCTCATGCACCTCGTCAACAATCAACACCTGGGTGGAATAGGGAGGTAGGTAAGATCCACATTGCATCCCAAATGGAACCCTATTCCCTATATAGTGCACTACTTTAGACCAGAGCCCTATTCCCTATATAGTGCACTACTTTAGAACAGGACCCTATTCCCTATATAGTACACTACTTTAGACCAGAGCCCTATTCCCTATATAGTGCACTACTTTAGACCAGAGCCCTATTCCCTATATAGTACACTACTTTAGACCAGAGCCCTATTCCCTATATAGTGCACTACTTTAGACCAGAGCCCTATTCTCTATATAGTGCACTACTTTAGACCAGAGCCCTATTCCCTATATAGCACACTACTTTAGTCCAGAGCCCTATTCCCTATATAGTGCACTACTTTAGACCAGAGCCCTATTCCCTATATAGTGCACTACTTTAGACCAGAGTCCTATTCCCTATATAGTGCACTACTTTAGACCAGAGCCCTATATAGCACACTACTTTAGACCAGAACCCTATTCCCTATATAGTGCACTACTTTAGACCAGAGCCCTATTCCCTATATAGTGCACTGCTTTAGACCAGGGCCCTATTCCCTATATAGTGCACTACTTTTGACCAGAGCCCTATGGGAACAATTGGGACACAGCCCTAGAAAGGCATAAAACCCCTAGATACAGTGAGAGTAAAGTTATCTGTCTGTTCTGTAACCCACCTGGTATATACAGTTCCTTCAGAGAGTATTCAGACCCCTTGACTTGAAAAACTTTTTTTTTAACGTTACAGCCTTATTCTAAAATGGATGAAATCGGGTTTTTTTATTCTAAAATTGATTAAATAAATACAAATCCTCAGCAATTTACACACACTACCCCATAATGACATCACAATACCCCATAATGACATCACAATACCCCATAATGACATCACAATACCCCATAATGACATCACAATACCCCATAATGACATCACAATACCCCATAATGACATCACAATACCCCATAATGACATCACAATACCCCATAATGACATCACAATACCCCATAATGACATCACAATACCTCATAATGACATCACAATACCCCATAATGACATCACAATACCCCATAATGACATCACAATACCCCATAATGACAAACCAGGTTTTTAGAATTTTTTGAAAATGTGTTAAAAAACAAAAAAAACAAGAATACCTTATTTTCATAAGTATTCAGACTCTTTGCTATGAGACTCTAAATTGAGCTCAGGTGTATCCTGATTCCATTGATCATCCTTGAGATGTTTCTACAACTTGATTGGAGTCCACCTGCAGCGTTGAAGGTCCCCAAGAACACAGTGGCCTCCAACATTATTAAATGGAAGAAGTTTGGAACCACCAAGACTCTTCCTAGAGCTGGCCACCAGGCCAAACTGAGCAATTGGGGAGAAGGGCCTTGGTCAGGGGGTGGGGGGCCAAGAACCCGATGGTAACTGACAGAGCTCTAAAGTTCCTCTGTGGAGATGGGAGAACCTTCCAGAAGGACAACCATCTCTCCAGCACTCCACCAATCAGGCCTTTATGGTAGAGTGGCCAGACGGAAGCCACTCCTCAGTAAAAAGGCACCTAAAGAGTCTCAGACCATGAGAAAAAAAGATTCTCTGGTCTGATGAAACCAAGATTGAATTCTTTGGCTTGAATGCCTAACATCACGTCTGGAGGAAACCTGGCACCATCCCTACGGTGAAGTGTGATGGCAGCATCATACTGTGGGGATGTTTTTCAGTGGCAGGGACTGGGAGACTAGTCAGGATCGAGGGAAAGATGAACGGGGCAAAGTACAGACAGATCCTTGATGAAAACCTGCTCCAGAGCGCTCAGGACCTCAGACTGGGGGCGAAGGTTCACCTTCCTAAGCACACAGCCAAGACAACGCAGGAGTGGCTTCGGGACAAGTCTCTGAATGTCGAGTGGCCCAGCCTGAGCCCCGACTTGAACCTGATCGAACATCTCTGGAGAGACCTGAAAAAAAGCTATGCAGCGACACTCCCCATCCAACCTGACAGAGCTTGAGAGGATCTGCAGAGAAGAATGGGAGAAGTGTCATACCCAAGAAATGGGAGAGTGTCATACCCAAGAAGACTCAAGGCTGTAATCGCTAGGTCATTATGGGGTATTGTGTGTAGACTGATGAGAAAAAAACATATTTAATCTATTTTAGAATAAGGCTGTAAAGTAGCAAAATGTGGGAAAATAAATCAGGGGCTCTGAATACTATCAGAAGGCACTGTATATTATCCGGTATATTTTATATTTATATGTATTATATATTATATTTACCTGGTATATATTACAAAACTGGATGGTTCAAGCCTTGAATGCTGATTGGCTGACAGGCGTGGTATATCAGACCGTATACCACGAGTATAACAAAACATTAATTTGTCTAATTTAGTTGATAACCAGTTTATCATAGTAATAAGGAACCTCGGGGGTTCGAGGTATATGGTTAATATACCACGGCTAAGGGCTGTGTCCAGGCACTCTGGTTGAGAGAATGGCAAAGGGTGGCTACTTCTAAAATATAAAATATATTTTGATTCGTTTAACACTTTTTTTGGTTACTACATGATTCCATATGTGTTATTTCATACTTTTGATGTCTTCACTATTATTCTACAATGTAGAAAATAGTAAAAATAAAGAAAAACCCTTGAATGAGTAGGTGTGTCCGAACTTTTGACTGGTACTGTATATTATACTACCTGGTACTGTATATTATACTACATGGTACTGTATACTATACTGCCTGGTACTGTATACTATACTACCTGGTACTGTATACTATACTACCTGGTCCTGTATACTATACTACCTGGTCCTGTATATTATACTACCTGGTCCTGTATATTATACTACCTGGTACTGTATATTATACTACCTGGTACTGTATATTATACTACCTGGTACTGTATATTATACTACCTGGTACTGTATATTATACTACATGGTACTGTATATTATACTACCTGGTACTGTATATTATAATACCTGGTACTGCTCCAGGGCCCCGTCAGCCTGTATCTGTCTCAGTAGTAACCCCTCTGTCAGGAACAACAGCTTGGTGGACGGGGTACGGGTCCCCTCGAAACGGATCTGATAGCCAACCTGCAGATAAAACACAGTTGTGTGTCAGTTTGGGTTTATCTGCTTGTAGTTCTGCTAAATGTCTGAGTGTTGATTTGGTCTTTGTGTAAGGTGTACAATATTGTGATTTTTTTTTATTTTTCAAGGGAACCCCCCCCCCCCCCCCACTTACTATTGTGTGAAAATGATTACATTTGTTTGATATCCCTATCCAAGCGTGATTCCAAAAACTATATTTTTCAAGCCTGTAAATAAACAGCTTCTTACTACACCACTACCTACCTTGGAGCCGTACTGGTTGAGACTCTCGAAGCTGACCCTCTTGGCGAGGGAGATACAGGCAATCCGCCGAGGCTGAGTGCAAGCTATGTGACTGAACCCAGAGGAGAGAAGGTACTGGGGGACCTGGGTGGACTTTCCACAGCCTGTATCCCCCGCCACCACTACTACCGGGTTAGCTCGCACCAACTCCACGATCCGGTCCCGGTACTGAAAGATAGGAAGGGCTTTCTGCTCCGTCCTCAACTTGGCCAGCTTCCCAAAGCTCTGCCTCTGGCTGAAGTCCAGGAAGTGCAGCAAAGCCAGGCGACAATCAGCTACCTCCTGACTCCCTGGGCCTGAGGAGCTGTGTCTGTGTCTCTGATCAGACCTCCCCGTCTCCAGCCTCTCCTCTGTGTCTTTGGTACAAACTGACACGTTGATCCGATAGCGGGCGTCATATTCTTTAGGCAGACCCAGATCTACAGTCTTCTTCCTGTCTCTGCCCTCCTCCATGTCTTCCTTCCTGCTGCCCCCTGACATGTCCTTCCTGGTTTTGAACCTCTGGAAGCGGTCGAAGAAGTTCCAGAACTCTTTGTGTTCCGTGGTTCCGTTCTGGATGTAGTCATGCCGGCGGAAGAAGATTTGGTCCATCTGAGCTCGGCACTGAGGGTTGTCCCAGTCCCAGCTACGGCTGTCTCTTCTCCTCTCTGACATCTCTAACGTTACAGCAATAGATAACACAAACTCACGACTCTGACATCAAGTCAACCAGATGATTAGTAAGTCATTAAGACTAGCTAGACGCTCACTCAATAGTCAAGGGTCTCTAACATAGAAGTCTGAGTTAGTTAGCTAGTAGAGTAGTTGGCTAATAACTAGCAACTCATTTGCATTCAAGATAAATAATGTGTAAGCTAGCTATAGCTAAAGGTTATCTTGGTTTAGTCTATTTAATAATCCAAATACACATAATAAATCCAGTAATCCGTCTAGGTTATGATTTCGTGTTTCATCAGATCAATATTCAAGATAGCGCCAACAGAAAAATGAAGTTAGCAGCGGAACAATAATAAGGACGGTCCGTCTGAACTATTGTCCGACGACAACTGCTGCCATTGGGTATTAAGTTCCGCATGGTGAAGTTGATTTCTTTCAACAACAAAAAATATTTCACTTTTATTTAACCAGGTAGGCTAATTGAGAACAAGTTGGCCATTGACAAATCAAATACTTTATTGGAAATGTTTTAAATGAAATCTCAAACCATATTTGGTTCTTTATGTTTTATGTTTCTTGTGAACACTGTAATAGCAAACACATGCAATATTCAGATCATTTTACCGGTTGCAATTATTCATTTTTAAAAACATCTTTAACTGCATTCGTTGTAGTTGAATTTTCACTCTGCACTGATCAAGAAAGGGCTGGCTCACAAAAGCTCTTACTGCTCTCTACGGTATTTTCATCAGAAACACTCCAGTCTCCACCTCCACTGAGGCTTATCAGATTGTCAGAGTACAGAAGGCTGTATAGCAGGTAGGGAGATTTGCATTGTGGCTGGGGAAATGGAGAGAACAGGTGGAGGTGTGGAGAACTCTGGAGCTGACAGCAGCTTGGTCGTCTGGTCTCTACTGACCTTCTGTCTTCTGTCTGGTCCTGCCACAGGTACTATGGGGGCGATTACTGTGTGATTAGCTCAGCTGCACATTAGAGGTCAATTCAAATTAAAAACTCACATTTTCCAAAACTACTGGCTGTCTAATCATGATTTACTGGGGAGAAGTCCTCACAATAACCTAAAATATAGTCATATGTTAACAACATGATTGATGTTTACAGATATTCTCTTCTCACAGGTGACCAACATGCCCACTGCTCTGAGTTCCTCTGTCTCAGCCCTCCCTCTCTTCTGGTGAGGCTCCTCAGCTTCTCCTCTGAGCAGGGTCCCTGTGGTTACCCCTTAGATCTCCCTCCTTCAGGCCTCCCATCTGGCCAGGGCCTCCCTCCACTTCCACCAGGCTTCCCAGGACTGGCCCCTGGTCCTGTGGCCTGGAGCCCCCTCAGCCCCACAGTTGTGATTGTCCCGGGCAGGAGGCCAGCCAGGCTGCAGCCCAGCTGGGCGAGGGTGATGGCGGGGGAGCTGTTAGAGGCAGGGCTGGTTAATGTCCTGGTAGCTGATTGGCTGCTGCCCCCAGAGCAGGAGATCACAGAAGGAGCCAGGCAGGTGGGAGAGAGGCTGGCACAGACCATACAGACCCTACTGGTGGGTACACAGACCATACAGACCCTACTGGTGGGTACACAGACCATACAGACCCTACTGGTGGATACACAGACCATACACACCCTACTGGTGGGTACACAGACCATACAGACCCTACTGGTGGGTACACAGACCATACAGACCCTACTGGTGGGTACACAGACCATACAGACCCTACTGGTGGGTACACAGACCATACAGACCCTACTGGTGGGTACACAGACCATACAGACACTACTGGTGGGTATACAGACCATACAGACACTACTGGTGGGTACACAGACCATACAGACACTACTGGTGGGTACACAGACCATACAGACACTACTGGTGGGTACACAGACCATACAGACACTACTGGTGGGTACACAGACCATACAGACACTACTGGTGGGTACCCAGACACTACTGGTGGGTACACAGACCATACAGACACTACTGGTGGGTACACAGACCATACAGACACTACTGGTGGGTACACAGACCATACAGACACTACTGGTGGGTACACAGACCATACAGACCCTACTGGTGGGTACACAGACCATACAGACACTACTGGTGGGTACACAGACCATACAGACACTACTGGTGGGTACCCAGACACTACTGGTGGGTACACAGACCATACAGACACTACTGGTGGGTACACAGACCACACAGACACTACTGGTGGGTACACAGACCACACAGACACTACTGGTGGGTACACAGACCACACAGACACTACTGGTGGGTACACAGACCACACAGACACTACTGGTGGGTACACAGACCACACAGACACTACTGGTGGGTAAACAGACCATACAGACACTACTGGTGGGTAAACAGACCATACAGACACTACTGGTGGGTACACAGACCACACAGACACTACTGGTGGGTACACAGACCACACAGACACTACTGGTGGGTACACAGACCACACAGACACTACTGGTGGGTACACAGACCACACAGACACTACTGGTGGGTAAACAGACCACACAGACACTACTGGTGGGTAAACAGACCATACAGACACTACTGGTGGGTAAACAGACCATACAGACACTACTGGTGGGTAAACAGACCATACAGACCCTACTGGTGGGTAAACAGACCACACAGACACTACTGGTGGGTAAACAGACCATACAGACACTACTGGTGGGTAAACAGACCACACAGACCCTACTGGTGGGTAAACAGACCACACAGACCCTACTGGTGGGTAAACAGACCACACAGACCCTACTGGTGGGTAAACAGACCACACAGACCCTACTGGTGGGTAAACAGACCATACAGACACTACTGGTGGGTACACAGACCATACAGACACTACTGGTGGGTACACAGACCATACAGACACTACTGGTGGGTACACAGACCACACAGACACTACTGGTGGGTACACAGACCACACAGACACTACTGGTGGGTACACAGACCATACAGACACTACTGGTGGGTACACAGACACTACTGGTGGGTACACAGACACTACAGACACTACTGGTGGGTACACAGACACTACAGACACTACTGGTGGGTACACAGACCATACAGACCCTACTGGTGGGTACACAGACCATACAGACCCTACTGGTGGGTACACAGACCATACAGACACTACTGGTGGGTACACAGACCATACAGACTCTACTGGTGGGTACACAGACCATACAGACCCTACTGGTGGGTACACAGACACTACTGGTGGGTACACAGACACTACTGGTGGGTACACAGACCATACAGACCCTACTGGTGGGTACACAGACCATACAGACCCTACTGGTGGGTACACAGACCACACAGACACTACTGGTGGGTACACAGACCACACAGACACTACTGGTGGGTACACAGACCATACAGACACTACTGGTGGGTACACAGACACTACAGACCCTACTGGTGGGTACACAGACACTACAGACCCTACTGGTGGGTACACAGACCACACAGACACTACTGGTGGGTACACAGACCATACAGACCCTACTGGTGGGTAAACAGACCACACAGACCCTACTGGTGGGTAAACAGACCACACAGACCCTACTGGTGGGTAAACAGACCATACAGACACTACTGGTGGGTACACAGACCATACAGACACTACTGGTGGGTACACAGACCATACAGACACTACTGGTGGGTACACAGACCACACAGACACTACTGGTGGGTACACAGACCACACAGACACTACTGGTGGGTACACAGACCATACAGACACTACTGGTGGGTACACAGACACTACTGGTGGGTACACAGACACTACAGACACTACTGGTGGGTACACAGACACTACAGACACTACTGGTGGGTACACAGACCATACAGACCCTACTGGTGGGTACACAGACCATACAGACCCTACTGGTGGGTACACAGACCATACAGACACTACTGGTGGGTACACAGACCATACAGACCCTACTGGTGGGTACACAGACACTACTGGTGGGTACACAGACACTACTGGTGGGTACACAGACCATACAGACCCTACTGGTGGGTACACAGACCATACAGACCCTACTGGTGGGTACACAGACCACACAGACACTACTGGTGGGTACACAGACCACACAGACACTACTGGTGGGTACACAGACCATACAGACACTACTGGTGGGTACACAGACACTACAGACCCTACTGGTGGGTACACAGACACTACAGACCCTACTGGTGGGTACACAGACCACACAGACACTACTGGTGGGTACACAGACCATACAGACCCTACTGGTGGGTACACAGACACTACAGACACTACTGGTGGGTACACAGACACTACAGACACTACTGGTGGGTACACAGACACTACTGGTGGGTACACAGACCATACAGACCACACAGACACTACTGGTGGGTACACAGACCATACAGACCACACAGACACTACTGGTGGGTACACAGACACTACTGGTGGGTACACAGACACTACTGGTGGGTACATGTTCCACACTGTGTAAAAGGTGTCCAGTAATATGCTTTAACTGGGTCAGGGAAACTGGCCCAAATTGAACATGAGTAACTGTGTTATAGTTATAGTTAGAATGTAAAAAAAAAAAAAAAAAATGTAACCTTTATTTAACTAGGCAATTCAGTTAGGAACAAATTCTTATTTTCAATGACGGCCTGGGAACAGTGGGTTAACTGCCTGTTCATGGGCAGAACAACAAATTTGTGCCTTGTCAAATCGGGGATTTGAACTTGCAACCTTCTGGTTACTAGTCCAACGCTCTAACCACTAGGCTACCCTGCCGCCCCTCCACTCTAACCACTAGGCTACCCTTCCGCCCCTCCACTCTAACCACTAGGCTACCCTGCCGCCCCTCCACTCTAACCACTAGGCTACCCTGCAGCCTCTACACTCTAACCACTAGGCTACCCTGCCACCCCATGTTGATGTTTATTCCCCAGGAGGACCAGGGCTCTTCTCCAGAGCTGTTCCACCTGGTAGGGTTTGGTGTTGGGGCCCATGTAGCTGGTGTGACCGGGGCCTGTTTGGAGGGAACAATTGGCAGGATCACAGGTACTGAGACGTAATATAGGGTTACATCTGGTAACAGATGAACCGACAGGTCAAATTGAGTGTTTTAAATAAATAAATGATGTGGTCTGATCCAACTCAGGCCTGGATCCGTTCTCACCGGTGTTTTCAGAGGCAGACAGCAGCCTGTCTCTGGATCACACTGATGCCCAGTACGTGGATGTGATTCACACCAACTTCAACCGTGAGGAACTCTACACATACCTAGTAAACCATGTAGTTACACCTAATAGCATAGTAGATTTATTTAGACATTTTGTATACCAATCACTAAATTCATTACCTGGTGTATTTTTCAGCCAATGAGCCGGTAGCTCCCCTGGGGGTTCCCAGACCGTTGGGTCATGTTGATTTCTACATTGGCAGAGGATATCAACTCCCTGGTTGTCCTCAGGCTCTCATGAAAAGTGTGTGACAGGTTTTTATTTTTTATTATCATCTAAAATATTATAACAAACATCATGCCTGGGGCCCATGTGACCTGACCAGGAAAAGCGGTGTCCTTTAGGCTATCTACTATAACACAGAGGTTGGGATGACTCATATATTTGAGGCAGTTCTGCAGGGTAGTCACTAGCTTGCACAGTCACAAAGTCATAGAATCTGATTTTCAACCTAACCTCAAAACACACTGCTAACTTTATACCTAACCTTAAAACACACTGCTAACTTTATACCTAACCTTAAATTAAGATCAAAAAACACATTTTTTTCTCATTAATTGTTAAGATATATAGCCATTTTGGACATTGCAGCTATCCCATGTACTGTGGACTGCTCAGTTCTGCCTCCAGGACAAGATTCAGCCCAATAAAGGTCAAGGTGCGTGTGGGTGTGTTCCAGGGGAGCAGTACTTGCTGTGCAGTCACCAACGGGCCTATAGGTTGTTCACCAGCTCCATCCGGTCCTCCTGCCCTCTCACAGCCTTCCCCTGCCAGGGAGTAGAGGACTTCCAGAGGGCTCTCTGTACACACTGTCACCACCCTGGCCTCAACATCTGCCCCCAGCTGGGTAAGAGACAAGATAATGTAGACAGCATAACTCTCTGACACACATTTCTCTCTCTCTCTGAACAAAGATGACTATTTCACACATGAAGAAACTGGCTGTTTTCATCATCAAGACACCATCAGCTATTGGTTCTTCTCTCCTATAGGCTACGACATCAGCTGGCTGCCTCCAGATCGACCAATCACCTTCCAGCCCCTGACCGCGGTCCTGGACATCACAGCAACGGACCCTTTCTGCGGTCAGAAACTCAGGACACACACTGACAGTGTCACACGGTTACCGTTCCTTCCTCTAGTGCAGGGACAGGAACGGGAACAGTTGGTTAACCTGCTTTATGACCCTTCTAGTGACGCCGTTCCTGTTGGAGGTGCACCTGGAGGGAAACACCTCGTTAGAAGCCCAGCTATTTATTCAGCTGAAGGGAGACGTCAGGAAAACACCTGTCATGTTGGTGTCCGGGTGAGACACTAGCATCTGGTTCTTAATTTCTTAAATGTCTGCATCTCAAATGGGACCCTATTCCCTATATGGTGCACTATATAACCCCATAGGGCCCTGGTCTAATGCTGTTTACTATATATCCCCATAGGGCCCTGGTCTAATGATGTATACTATATATCCCCATAGGGCCCTGGTCTAATGCTGTGTACTATATATATATATATATATATATATATCCCCATAGGGCTCTGGTCTAATGCTGTGTACTATATATATATATCCCCATAGGGCCCTGGTCTAATGCTGTGTACTATATATATATATATATATATATATATATATCCCCATAGGGCTCTGGTCTAATGCTGTGTACTATATATATATATATATATATATATATCCCCATAGGGCTCTGGTCTAATGCTGTGTACTATATATATATATCCCCATAGGGCCCTGGTCTAATGCTGTTTACTATATATCCCCATAGGGCACTGGTCTAATGCTGTTTACTATATATCCCCATAGGGCACTGGTCTAATGCTGTTTACTATATATCCCCATAGGGCCCTGGTCTAATGCTGTGTACTATATATCCCCATAGGGCCCTGGTCTAATGCTGTTTACTATATATCCCCATAGGGCCCTGGTCTAATGCTGTTTACTATATATCCCCATAGGGCACTGGTCTAATGCTGTGTACTATATATCCCCATAGGGCCCTGGTCTAATGCTGTTTACTATATATCCCCATAGGGCCCTGGTCTAATGCTGTGTACTATATATCCCCATAGGGCCCTGGTCTAATGCTGTTTACTATATATCCCCATAGGGCCCTGGTCTAATGCTGTTTACTATATATCCCCATAGGGCCCTGGTCTAATGCTGTTTACTATATATCCCCATAGGGCCCTGGTCTAATGCTGTTTACTATATATCCCCATAGGGCCCTGGTCTAATGCTGTTTACTATATATCCCCATAGGGCCCTGGTCTAATGCTGTTTACTATATATCCCCATAGGGCCCTGGTCTAATGCTGTTTACTATATATCCCCATAGGGTCCTGGTCTAATGCTGTTTACTATATATCCCCATAGGGCCCTGGTCTAATGCTGTTTACTATATATCCCCATAGGGCCCTGGTCTAATGCTGTGTACTATAGGGCCCTGGTCTAATGCTGTGTATTATATCTCCCCATAGGGCCCTGGTCTAATGCTGTGTACTATATATCCCCATAGGGCACTGGTCTAATGCTGTGTATTATATCTCCCCATAGGGCCCTGGTCTAATGCTGTGTACTATATATCCCCATAGGGCCCTGGTCTAATGCTGTGTACTATAGGGCCCTGGTCTAATGCTGTGTACTATATATCCCCATAGGGCCCTGGTCTAATGCTGTGTACTATAGGGCCCTGGTCTAATGCTGTGTACTATAGGGCCCTGGTCTAATGCTGTGTATTATATCTCCCCATAGGGCCCTGGTCTAATGCTGTGTACTATATATCCCCATAGGGCCCTGGTCTAATGCTGTATACTATATATCCCCATAGGGCCCTGGTCTAATGCTGTGTACTATAGGGCCCTGGTCTAATGCTGTGTACTATAGGGCCCTGGTCTAATGCTGTGTACTATAGGGCCCTGGTCTAATGCTGTGTACTATAGGGCCCTGGTCTAATGCTGTGTACTATAGGGCCCTGGTCTAATGCTGTGTACTATATATCCCCATAGGGCCCTGGTCTAATGCTGTGTACTATATATCCCCATAGGGCCCTGGTCTAATGCTGTGTACTATAGGGCCCTGGTCTAATGCTGTGTACTATATAGGGAACATGGTCTAATGCTGTGTACTATATAGGGAACATGGTCTAATGCTGTGTACTATATAGGGAACATGGTCTAATGCTGTGTACTATATAGGGCCCTGGTCTAATGCTGTGTACTATATAGGGCCCTGGTCTAATGCTGTGTACTATATAGGGAACATGGTCTAATGCTGTGTACTATATAGGGAACATGGTCTAATGCTGTGTACTATATAGGGCCCTGGTCTAATGCTGTGTACTATATAGGGAACATGGTCTAATGCTGTGTACTATATAGGGAACATGGTCTAATGCTGTGTACTATATAGGGAACATGGTCTAATGCTGTGTACTATATAGGGAACATGGTCTAATGCTGTGTACTATATAGGGAACATGGTCTAATGCTGTGTACTATATATCCCCATAGGGCCCTGGTCTAATACTGTTTACTATATATCCCCATAGGGCCCTGGTCTAATGCTGTATACTATATATCCCCATAGGGCCCTGGTCTAATGCTGTGTACTATAGGGCCCTGGTCTAATGCTGTTTACTATATATCCCCATAGGGCCCTGGTCTAATGCTGTTTACTATATATCCCCATAGGGCCCTGGTCTAATGCTGTGTACTATAGGGCCCTGGTCTAATGCTGTGTACTATAGGGCCCTGGTCTAATGCTGTGTACTATAGGGCCCTGGTCTAATGATGTGTACTATAGGGCCCTGGTCTAATGATGTGTACTATAGGGCCCTGGTCTAATGCTGTGTACTATAGGGCCCTGGTCTAATGCTGTGTACTATAGGGCCCTGGTCTAATGCTGTGTACTATAGGGCCCTGGTCTAATGCTGTGTACTATAGGGCCCTGGTCTAATACTGTTTACTATATATCCCCATAGGGCCCTGGTCTAATGCTGTATACTATATATCCCCATAGGGCCCTGGTCTAATGCTGTGTACTATATAGGGAACATGGTCTAATGCTGTGTACTATATAGGGCCCTGGTCTAATGCTGTGTACTATATAGGGAACATGGTCTAATGATGTGTACTATATAGGGAACATGGTCTAATGATGTGTACTATATAGGGAACATGGTCTAATGATGTGTACTATATAGGGAACATGGTCTAATGCTGTGTACTATATAGGGCCCTGGTCTAATGATGTGTACTATATAGGGAACATGGTGCTATTTGGGATGCAGCTAAAGCCTTTATCCGGTTGTCTTGCCGACTCTAACGTGCCGTTGACCGTTGTGTCCAGTCCTTCCCTGATGCAGTTTGAGTCTCATCAGATACACCAGTTCCTGGTTTCTGTACGTCACACTGTTCAGGAGTTCAGAACCATAGTACTTCACTTCTACTCTCAACGCCTCCTGTACTTGGCCTGGAGGAAGAGACGGATTCACATCAGTCATCTAGTCCTTGCACAACTACCCAGACACCAGGGGTAAATAGCATCACTACATCAACATGACACAGACGAAAAGTCAACTCTCCTTCCATTTGCTAAAAAAAGAACACGAAGGCCCTTTCCGGACCCCACCCGGGGTCGTCTGGGAGCGCGAGACTCAAACAAGGCTGTTTTTGTGTATTACATCCCACAGGCTAGTATCTTACAGGACCCGGAGTGTTACCGCAGTGGAGAATCACAGAGTGGAAGTGTATCTGCAGAAGGAAGAGTGAAGATGGACGGGAGGGGGGGGGGGGGACGGGGGGGGGGGGGGGGGACGGGGGGGGGGGGGGGGGGCTTAATGCTGTTCTGGGTAATCAGAATATAACCATTAAAACATACTGAAGAAAATACAAAAAAGTTGGTTGTTCATATTTATTTTAAACACTTATATATATAAAAAAAACAATTACAGTAAGTGGTTGATTTGATAAATGCTGGATAATGTTTTAATTTCTAAGTTAAATTCGATAATTTGTATTATGTCCTCAAAAAAAAATATGTTGTGAAATCAATGTATTTATATGCCCAATGCTAACCGAACAGACGATCTCTGATGAAGCTTTATTCTGAAATAAAAGCGTCGGACACAAATTAAATGAAAAATAAAGTTGGGAGGAGAGAAAAAAAAAAAAAGAAGAGCATCAAGGAATAAATCACATTTTTAAAAAACAAACAAATTATTCATCCTCATGTCGCATCAGGACTTCCTGGTATTTCAACAAAAAACTATTGTGTCAAATACCAAATCAGAGTAGATAGTGACCCCAGCTCCATACCGTCTGTTTGAGCCCTGTGTTCCAAATGGCACCCGGTTTCCATACATAGTGTACCACCTTAAAAAAAAAAAAACAGAGCCCTTATGGATCCTGGTCAAAAGTAGTGCACTTCATAGGGAATATGGCGCCATTCGGAATGCAAACCCCCCCCCCTTCATGAGTTCAAGGGCAACAAGTCAAAGAGTCTGAATTCACATTTAAGAGAAAGGTTCTAAAAGAGGACGTAAGAGAAAACAAACCTATGGGGAAAACGATTCAAAATCCAATGGCAAAACAAGCAACGGAACACATCGTCTCCTTGTGTACGCGCATGTAACAGTTTTTCTACAGTTACTCCTTAAAAATGTCCCAAATCCTACCTATGTAAAACATACCAGAAAATGTTGTGTGTATCCAATCCAAATGACTGATTGCAAATGGGCAAAACTAATATATCTAAAAACAATATTTTAAAAAAAAACGCACAAAATTTGACATTATTTACAATTCTTAAAAACACTTTCCCCACAAAACCACCTAGTCCTCCTCATCACAAAAAAATACACATTCAGACACCAGTCATTATAATAAACATTTAGACATGAAGGCATCTGCCTTTCAACAGAGAAAACCCAACCAACGGTCCCATAGTCCATCGATATGAAAGGGAGTGCATTGTGAGGCCTGAGATCAAAGCAGGTAAAATAGTTCATCGCTCCTGGATAATGGAAGGGAGAGGAGGAGGGTGTAGAGGGGCGAGTCCCGGCGAACCAGTAATCTGTACAGTACTGGCGTGTTCATCGGCCGGTTGTCCTCATCATTCCTAGTCGTTTCCCCGTGTCCAGTTACACGCCGGTCTTCTCCTTGATCCAGCCCCTGAACTTGGTGACGGTGCTGTAGATACCAGGCTTGTCCCTACGGGCACAGCCGTCACCCCAACTCACCACTCCAGCCAGGAACATACGACTAGTACCAGGACTGGACAGAGGCCCGCCAGAATCCCCCTGAGAGAGACAGTGTATGGTTATATATATATATCTCAGTACTACTGTTGACCAGAGCAGCCCTACATTATGGCCGGGTAGTTCATAGGGACAGAGAGTTCAGTACCTGACATGCGTCCACACCTCCAGTCAGCACACCAGCACACGTCATCCTGGAGGTGATCTGTCCTCCCATCAGGCGGTTGCACACAGTACTGTTGATGATACGGACCTGGGCCTTCTGCAGGATGGATGCACCAGAGCCTAACATACATACATCCAATGACACATTAGTTCTTATCACCATGCAGGAAATGGGCATTACAATTTAACATATTATAACATTGCTATTAAATAATTAAAACTACTCAGAAACAAACAAAAATATTATGCAGTATATAGTTATAATAACTAATGCTGCATAATGAAAACCGAGCCCATCCACAATCTCACTCACCTCCCTCTCGTGTGGCGCCCCAACCTGTGATCCAGACAGAGTTGCCCTGGGGGAAGGTGTGTTGTGGGGAGGGCAGACAGATGGGTCTGATGTAATCAGAG